>NC_041388.1:174808428-174835282 GCF_002162155.2 Triticum dicoccoides
GGTTGCGGTGAAGATCTCGGCGAGCTCGGGGAGGGGCTGGGAACGGCGTGGGGTCACCGACGATCTTCGCGACCGTAGGAGGAAGAAGGTGTCAGGGACGACACGTCGGGGCTCCCAGTCTCATGTGACTTGGCGATGAGGAAGAGGGTGTCGTGGCAGACCTCGGGGATAGATCAGAGAGGCGAGGAGGTGGCTGTGGCCGCGGCGGATTTGGATGGTGCCAACGGCGCGTTCGGTCCGGGCGAGAGAGAGGGAGCAGAGGAGAGGAGGGCCACGAGGGAGAGTGAGAGGGGTCGGGGGGTGCGTGTCGATGTCCAGGGCGTCCAGAGGGAGAAGGGGGCAGCCAGGCAGGGAGGAGGTGGCCGCACGACAGTGCATGCGCGTCGGGCACGCGCCTCGCCTACTGGCGCGAGGTGGAAGACGGTGCGGTGGCTACAATGGTGGGATGGGCCGAACAGTGGGGCCAGGTAAGTTGGCCCAGGTAGGTTATTGTCTCTCTCTTTTATAATTATGTTTTGTTTTCTATTTTTTTTGTTTGTTTTGGTTTAGTTTAGGCACTAAATCATTTTAATAAATTCTGAAAATTATTGTGGATGTTAGATGAACTATTCCAGAGCTCCACAAATAACTTCAGAATATTTTGACCATTTAAAATATATATAGCATTTAAATAGCTCCAACTCAAATACTTTTGTGTTAATTCAAGAATCCAAAAATGACCTAAAAATATATTCATCATTTTTGGCAGAGGTTTGCACCTTAACCAGAAATCATGAACTTTTCTTAGAGCATTTTGGGTTCATTGAAAAAGATTTTATTTGAACCTATTTGAATTCATTTGGTGCTAGGGTTTATCAATCCCCAATTCAAATTTCTTGAATTTAAACATGATGACATGAATTCTTTCATGCAATTAGTTACAAGCAATTATAGGGCTGTGACAGCGGGCTATGGCCCGTCTAGCCCAGGCCAGATATCCAGCCCAGATATTAATTTTTTCAAGCTCAAAATGGCTAGCCCAGCTATACTTTTTTTTGAGGAATACCCAGGCAAGGTCAACTTGTTATTCTTCGCCCCGCTGGGCTACAAATCTTTCCTAGGAGGGATGCATTAGGCTTAACAGGAAAATGGGCTTTAATAAATATTAAATGGGAAGTTGTAAGTGCATCTAGTGCCACCCCTAGTTGGTTTTGGAGTATTGATGACAAACCTAGTTGAGGGACTAATGTGTTTGTGAGAATTGCAGGATAACACAGGTAGAAGTCCCTCATTGATTCGGTTTTCCTACCAGAGATGACCCCTAAAAATGTATGAAGACATTGAAGTCAAAGGTGGTATATGAAGATATTCACATTAAAGACTATGACAAGAGAAGACACCACATGAAGCCTATGGAGCTCGAAGACTTAGATCTTTCGTAGTTCTTTTTCTTTTGTGTTGAGTCATAGGAACTAGCGTACTGTTAAGTGGGGTCCAAGAGAACCAGTCAGAATGACTGAAGTGATTCCTAACCAAAAACACCTATGTCTTCGAGTGAAGACTATGAGAGCGAATCTTGTCCAGAGTCGGACAAGTCAGCTTTGCTTGTAGCCCAAGTAAAGTTGTCATGTGAGTTTGAAATCTGACCATTGGAACACGTGTCAGTTCCTTAGTGACCCAGGGTCATTTCGAACAAATCAGGTCGGGTTGCCAAGTGGCTATAAATAGCCCAGCCCCCACAACCATAAACGGTTGGCTGCTCAGATTGAGAATACGGCTTTTGTCGTTTGAGAGCAACCCACCTCGAAGCCTTTGAGAGAGAATTCCTTGCGAGGATAAAGCCCTAACCACCCAGAGCCAGAGAGAATTGGGCATCACTTAAGTCTTCTTGTCTGTGTGATCTGAAGACTTATTACACTTGAGGACTGTGCATCCTCCAGCCGGTTAGGCGTTACGTTCTGAGCACCCAAGAGACATTGTGGATTGCCAGTGAACGGAGTCTGTGAAGGTTTGGGAGTCTACCTTGAAGACTTACTAGAGTGATTGGGAGAGGTTTGTGTGACCTTAGCTCAAGGGGAATACGGTGAGGACTGGGTGTCCTGAGCTGCATGTTCAGGACTGGGTGTCCGGGACTATGTGTCCTAAGGTTTAAATACCTAGCCGCCCCAACCAGACGTACAGTTGTCACAGCAACTGGAACTGGTCCAACAAATCATTGTCTTCAACGAGTCACTGGTTTCATCTTCCCTTCCCTTTACTTACTGTTGCTCCTTGTGAAGTCATTGTATGTTCGCACTATCTTTTGTCTTCACTGAGTGACTGCATGCTCTGTATGGCTTCATAATATCTTCCTACCTGATCCTTACTACATTGCTGCTATTAAGTCATTGTGCTTTCACTTCATTGAATACTTGACTATGGCTTGTCTAGTGTAGTCTACCTTCCGCTGCATGGTAATAGGTTTATTTCTATTGTTTGTCTTCATAACTTCCACGTTTTGAAGACTTTCATAAAATCACCTATTCACCCCCCCCCCTCTAGTCAATATAACGCACTTTCAATTGGTATCAGAGAGAGGTGCTCCCTTGTTCTGTGTGATTCGGTTTAACCACCTGGAGTTTTAGCTATGTCGACTGCAGGGATAATTATAGTCTCCGCTGCGTGCCCCTTCTTCGATGGAATTGAATATCCCTACTGGAAGAATAAGATGTGCATGCATCTTGAAGCCATTGACGTTGACCTATGGTATGTCATCGAGAACGGTGTTCCCAAGGCTGGAGAAGGTGTCACTGCTACTGACGTCAAGAAATTTGTTCAACTGGACTCTACTGCCAAGAATATCATCTGTGGTCACCTGACCAAAGGACAGTATGGCCGTGCGAGTGCTTTGAAGACATCTAAGTTGGTCTGGGACTGGCTCTCCAAGGTCAATGAAGGCATCTCAAACCAGAGAGATCAGAGAATCAGTGTCCTTCGCAACCTCTTCAATCGCTTCAAGCGAAATGACAATGAGAATGTCCAGCACACTTTTGACCGACTCACTGACATCACAAATGAGCTTCAAGCCCTCGGCGCTACTGAGATCACCAAACATGAAGTCGTCAAGACACTACTGAGATCACTTGATAGTTCGTTTGACATCATAGCCCTGATGATTCAAGAACGTCCTGATTTCAAGACACTCGATCCATCTGACATACTTGAGAGGCTCAACACACATGAGTTTCAGCTTTCTGAGAAAAGAGATATCTACGGTCCAAACTATGGGTGAACTCATGCCTTGAAGGCAAAAGCTGTTTCCTCATCTGAAGAAGAATCTGACAACAGTTCTGATGATCCTGAAGACATTGGAAGGGAACTTGCTATGCTTGTGAAGAAGTTCCAAAAATTCACCAAGAAGAAAGGCTTCAGAAAGTCTTCCCGATCAAGCTCAAGGAATGATGAAGCTTTTGCTCACAACTACAAGAAGAAAACATGTCACAAGTGCAAGAAACCTGGCCACTTCATCTCTGAGTGTCCATAGTGGGACAATGAGAACAAAAAGAAGAAGAAGAGCAAGGAATATGACTCTGACGACAAGAAGAAGAAGAAATACTCAAAGTCTTCGTCCAAGTCTTCCTCAAAGTCTTCATCACACAAGAAGAGCTCATCTGGCAAGGCACGTGCGTCTGTTGGCAAGGAAATGGATTCAGAGGAGGAGTCCGCTTCTGGGAAGGCGGAGGTGGAGTCTGAGGAGGAGTCCGATTTAGGCATCGCAAGTCTGGCTACAGCATACGTTGCCAAGTCCATCTTCAATACTGAAGACAATGACCTCGTCACCGACACCGATGCAATATGACAAGGACTACTCCGCTTCTACCTACTGCTTCATGGCACGCGGTGCCAAGGTAAACACACGCACTACTCACTATCAAACATCTAGTGACGATGACTCTGATTGTGATTCAAAACCCAGCTACAAAACACTTGCTAAAATTGCAACTGAACAGCAGAAAGCTATGGAACATATTCAAAAACTGTTAGACAAAAGCGATGATCTATTAGGTGCTGAAATGACTCGATCTGAATCCTTAATTGAAGACATAAAAAATCTTCACGTTAAGTGTCAGGAACTTGAAAGTCGTCATGAAACTCTCTCAACAACTCATGAAAAGCTTTCCTATGATTATCTTCAAAGGAAGCAAGATCTTGAGAAATTGAGAGCGGTTCATGAAGATCTTCAAAAGGAAAACGAGTCACTTCACTCCAAACAGATCAGTCCCGCTCAGGAAGGATTTGAACCACCATGTCTTAAATGCATTGAGTGTGATAATGCTACTTCTGTTGCTGAATGTTCTACTGCTACTACTGTTGCAATATCTTCAACTGTTGATGTGGTAACTAACCCCTCTGCTGAGGATACCACTGCTATTGCTAATGAGAATGCTAGGTTGAAGAAATTGCTTGAAACAGGGATGTACAAAAGTCTTAAAGGGCATCAGAGACTATGTGATGTCCTCAAAAAGCAGATTCTGAACCGAAACCCGAGGAAAGAGGGTGTTGGGTTCGTAAGGAAAATGAATGCTGATGGCTCTTACTGGAAACCTGAGCAGTACCCCAAAACCATGTGGGTTGCTGCAAAGGAACCTTCAGCAGACCCATCCAATCTATCTGGCTTCACCTGTGCTAACCTCATTATCATTGATGAATCCTTTGATGCAAACTATATACTGTTTAAGAATCAGAATGGTGAAGTGTTTGCCAGGTACATTGGTACTAATTGCAGGAATGGACCGCCTATGAAGAAGATCTGGGTTCTGAAAAGGTGTCTGGAGAATCTTCCTATGAATGTCATCATGACACCTCACGTGAAGAAGACAAACCTCAGACCAAAGGCTTCATACGGTCCAAAGGCTTCATACAGACAGAGGACTCACCTGAGTCGCACTAACGCAAATGTTTTGCAGAGAAACCATACTCAGGCATATGAATATGAGAGAGGTTCATCAAACCGCCATGTTCATAAGACCAAGAACTATTCTGCTTATTCTTATGAGTACTATTGTCCGCCTGCAAGACTGCTTGCTAGGGCTCCAAAGCCAAAATTCTCAGATGCTGCACTTAGACTCATTGCTTCTCAGCCACCCTTGAAGATGTGGGTGGTTAAGAAAGCTTAACTCTCTTTTGCAGGGAAAGGTCTCCAGCAGAAAACCAAAATCGTCTAACGCCATTGCTGGGCACCTTAAACATCTTGTAGGGCGCAAGATCAAATGCCCGAATGGTCTTACTATGTACTTCGTTCGTGAATCGCTTCTACTCTCCCTATTAGTCCTAATATGGATCTAAGCTTTCATAACCCACTGGTTCGTCAAATGTTTTTGCTTCACAATGCTCTTGGTGAAGCCTATACCCCTAACTGCACTGTAGGGTACGACACCAGCGTCTTCAGAATGGATTATTGATAGTGGGTGTACAAATCACATGACTGGCAAAAGAAGTCTTCTTATGGACTCAACCTTACGTCCATCCGACAAGAGCCACATCACATTTGCTGACACTGGTAAAAGTAAGGTATTGGGTCTAGGTAGAGTTGCAATCTCAAGGGATCAACACATGGACAAAGTCATGCTTGTTGAATCCCTTGGCTTCAACTTAATGTCTGTATCAATGCTTTGCGATTTGAACATGATCGTAATATTTGGAAAATATCGTTGCCTTGTACTAATGGAATCTGACAAGTCTCTAGTGTTTGAAGGGTATCGAAAAGATGATTTGTACGTGGTAGATTTCTCAGCAGGACCACAGCTTGCCATATGTCTTCTAGCAAAAGCTTCAAAATGCTGGCTCTGGCATCGGAGGCTTGGGCATGCTCGCATGAGGAACCTCCACACCCTTGCGAAGAAGAAGCATGTCATAGGCATCGAGGGAGTCAAGTTCAAGAAAGACCACTTATGCGGTGCCTCTGAAGCAGGGAAGATGACGAGGGCCAAACATCCTTCGAAGACAATCATGACCACTACTCGACCCTTCGAACTGCTTCACATGGATCTTTTTGGTCCCACTCATTACTCAACTCTTACTACTACTGCATGCCTCTATGGCTTTGTTATTGTTGATGATTACTCTAGATACACTTGGGTCCACATAATCCTTCACAAGACTGAAGTGCAGGATGTCTTCAGACGCTTCGCCAATCGAGCTATGAACAATTATGGTGCCAAGATAAAGCACATCAGAAGTGACAATGGCACTGAATTCAAGAACACTGGCCTTGATACATATCTTGATACCTTGGGCATCACACATGAATTCTCAGCCCCGTACACGCCACAGCAGAATGGCATCGTCGAACGCAAGAACAGAACACTCATTGAGATGGCCAGAACGATGCTAGATGAATACAAGACCCCAAGAAAATTCTGGCCTGAAGCCATTGATACTGCATGCCATACAATCAATCGTGTTTATCTTCACAAGCTTCTGAACAAGATATCTTATGAGCTCCTTACTGGCAAGAAGCCAAATGTCAGTTACTTCAGAGTATTTGGCGCAAGGTGCTGGATCAAGGACCCACATCACACCTCAAAGTTTGCACCAAAAGCACATGAGGGTTTTATGCTTGGATATGGAAAGGATTCGCACTCCTACAGAGTCTTCAATCTCTTTCATTACAAAGTGGTTGAAACAGTGGATGTGCGGTTCGATGAGACCAATGGTTCACAAAGAGAGCAACTGCCAAATGTGCTAGATGAAGTTCCATCTAGTGAATCAATCAAGCTAATGGGAACTGGAGAAATTATACCTTCTGAAGCTCATCCTGAAGAAGAACTTATCATCTCAGCACCTGATCAACATGAAGACAATGCTCATCCTGAAGACATTCCTTCTAACAACGATAATTATCAGCAAGAGCGAAGTCTTCGCCCTGTACATCCTCGCGTTGCCAATGAAGTGCAGATTGAAAGAATAATTGATAGCATCAATGCACCCGGTCCACTCACTCGTTCAAGGGCAACTCAGCTAGCAAATTTCTGTGGGCACTTCGCATTCGTCTCAATAACAGAACCCAAGAAAGTTGAAGAAGCCTTCATGGAACCTAAATGGATTCAAGCTATGCAAGAAGAGCTTCAATAGTTTGAGCTGAATAATGTATGGGAACTAGTTAAGCGTCCTGATCCACGGAAGCACAATATAATAGGCACCAAATGGATATACCGCAACAAGCAAGATGAGCATGGTCAAGTTGTCAGAAACAAAGCTCGCCTCGTTGCTCAAGGATATACTCAAGTGGAAGGCATTGACTTCGATGAAACATTTGCTCCTGTGGCTAGACTTGAAGCCATACGCATACTGCTGGCCTATGCAAATCATCACAACATACTTCTATATCAAATGGATGTGAAGAGTGCTTTTCTCAATGGCAAGGTTGAAGAAGAAGTGTATGTTGCACAACCGCCTGGCTTTGAAGATCCAAAACATCCTAACATGGTATACAAGCTCAATAAGGCACTGTATGGCCTCAAACAAGCCCCTCGGGCCTGGTATGACACACTCAAATACTTCCTGAAGAGCAAAGGCTTCATACCTGGTTCCCTAGACCCCACTCTCTTCACGAAGACATATGATGGTGAACTGTTTGTGTGCCAAATATATGTGGATGACATTATCTTCGGCTGCACCAATCAGAAGTACAGTGAAGAGTTTGGATATATGATGCAAGAGCAATATCAGATGTCCATGATGGGAGAGTTGAAGTTCTTCCTCGGTCTTCAAATACGACAACAATGCAACGACATCTTCATATCTCAAGAGAAGTATCTCAAAGATTGCCTTAAGAAGTTCGGTATGCAAGACTGCAAAGGCTTCACAACACCAATGCCAGCCAAACATCATCTGGGTCCCGACGACAATGGTAAAGAGTTCGATCAAAAGGTATACCGCTCCATGATTGGTTCTTTACTTTATCTATGTGCATCTAGGCCAGATAATATGCTTAGTGTTTGCATGTGTGCTCGATTTCAAGCGGCACCAAAGGAGTCGCATCACTTAACTGTGAAGCGAATTCTTCAATATTTGGCTCACACCCCAACTCTAGGATTATGGTATCCAAAGGGCTCAGAGTTCGATCTGGTTGGATTCTCGGATGCTGATTATGCTGGTGACAAAGTTGATCGCAAGTCTACATCAGGCACATGTCACTTTCTGGGACGATCACTTGTATGTTGGTCTTCAAAGAAGCAGAACTGTGTATCTCTCTCCACTGCTGAATCTGAATACATTGCTGCTAGATCTTGCTGCACTCAGCTTCTGTGGATGAAGCAAACACTCAAGGACTATGGCATTCATCTGAAGCAAGTGCCACTTTACTGCGACAACGAAAGCGCCATCAAGATCGCCAACAACCCAGTTCAGCACTCGAAGACAAATCACATTGAAATTCGTCATCACTTTCTCAGAGATCATGTTGTGAAGGAAGATATTGATATCATACACATCAACACTGAAGAGCAATTGGCAGATATCTTCACCAAGCCCTTGGATGAAAAGAGATTTTGCAAGTTACGGTGTGAGCTAAATATCCTGGAATCCTCAAATGTCCTGTGATCAGGCACACATCCTAACCCTTATGCATATTGATGACTTATATGTGCAACACACGAAGTAAAGTATATCTTCAATCAATGAAGACATACATTCTAAGTGTGAATACATTAATGTGGAATTTGACTTCGGAGTACCACGATAATTGTGCCCCGTGTCTGGGTCTAATACTTCCTATATGGTGGGTAACGCCACCACCAAATGTTCTATTTTGAAGTTTTTCACTCATGGCGTTACCTTGCAATGTCTTCACATTTGGTTTGGCTTCGATCTCAACATATCTTCATGATTATCTTCACTATGTCAATTATATATATATATATATATATATATTAGTGTTCTGTCCTCTACAGCATTCACTTATAGCTATGTCTTCATTGTTGAATCTTTTGAACTAAGTGAATGTGATCGGACCCTAACCTCTCTATGCTTTCTATCTCAAATTCTATCTCTCCAAATCATATGCATTCTATTGAAACTGTCAAATGTCTTCTCTGCGTCCTTGTCAGCAGAAGATACAGAGATAACCATTAAGTCCGTTTTCAATGCTCATTCCTCCACATGAAACCCGGAGAAGTAGGAACGACCACCCGACAATCAAGGCGTGCGTGGGACATGGAACAAACCCCAAAATTCCGCATAATGGCCACGTGTTCCTCAGATGCGAATCGCTAGGGGCACCTATGTAATTGCGCAGTGCCGCCCATGTACCTATAAATACACACTTCACAGCGGTCATTATCTCTTCTTCCACTCTCGCACGAACCCTAGCGCCACCGCTAGCCCTCGACGACGCCGGCGACGAAGCGCTTCGCTGCCGCAACCTCTTCGACGATGTCTTCACGCCGACCGCGGACATCGTCCTCTCCGCCGTCGCCGTAGGTGTCCTCCGTCGCCAAGTTAGGGCACGGAAGATCGAACTGCTCGGCCTCATCTTCCACTTCGTCTAGCAGTTCTTAGTGTGGTAAATAAAACTTCCTTTTTACAGCACCGCTGATCCTATGGATTTGTCACTTTCTACCACAAGAAGTTTCTATTCACACAAGTTAGATCTCTCTCATACTGCATCTCATAACATGCCTAGTATATTCACTTATGCTTCACAAAGTAGTTAGGTTCCTCACTTGTACTGATCTGTGGATTCGTACAAATCTGGAACCAACTCCTTATCTATGAGTGAATGTCTTCGCAAAATGAGGTCAATGTCTTCTAAATTGATTTATCTTCAAAATCTTTTGAGAATGCATATGACCTCTTCCCCTTCCCTCGCACCTTAATGCTGTCACAGGTACATGTCCCTGGGAGAATCCTTTGGTTCTCATAGTCTGCATTCATTTGCAGAATTCTTACAGCATCACATTAATTCTCCCGAAGCCAGTTCCTTTTGGTCCAGCAAGCGAAAACCTTTGAAGCCTTTGAACGTGTTGAAGCCTTTCAAGTTAAAGTTTATGGCTTCAGAGAAAGCAGCAAGGAAGGGTGGCAGAAAGCGTCATGGAGAAACATCCAGAGATCTGGCAGATGAACTCTCAGAACTGTACAAGACAGATCCTGAAGAGGATTACAATCAGCGCAAGACCCGAATCCAATGGATTCGAAGATATTGGGCAGAACAATGGTTCAAATATCGATTTGTAACCCAAGAATATGCTGAGAAAAATGCCATCAAGAGACCATGGGGAGACATCCAATACAAGAATCTTCTACCCAGGTCCAGAGATGAAGCCATTGCTCAAGGCTTCTATCCCTGCATGGTCCGTGGGCCACAGCCAGCTGATGCACACCCATCGTCACTACTATGGTGTCGTGACGACAATCTGTTCAAGCGCAACTTCTAGTTTGCCCAGAACTCAGCGAAGCAGAACAATAAGACTTTGGGGTTAGACTTCAACCCTGGTCCCTTAGCACCAAGGGCAGATGGCACACGAGATGCAGAACCCAATGTCATCAGTCCTTTCTCCAACCTTGAAGGCCTCATCACCCGCATCTTAGTTCAAGGGACTGTAGTGAATGAGCCTGCAGCTGACGTTGAATCAGAAGAAGCTCCTGCAGCACCGAAGACAAGGAAGATGAAGAAGCCTAAAGCTTCAAAGCCTGCCCCCTCACCAAAAATCTCAAGGGCGAAGCCACTGGCAACTGCACCTCCTAAAGACAGTGTGCAGTCCGAAGACTTATCTCGCGTCTCCAAGCCCCAGAAAGTCAAGATGCCTCTGCCTCACACCGGACAAGAGCTAACTACTGCTGCCATTCTGTGCAATGACGACATTTATCTGTCAAGTGATGAAGATCTAGCAGATGACACTCTTGAGCAACTCATCAAGAGCAAAGAAGAAGTAGAAATCTTCAATGATCTGCCTCTCTTTGATGTGACCATCATCCACAACTTCATTGACGAGTGGTTTGACACGCCAAACATCAGCTTTGAAGATCTGCAGCTACCAATTGGCCTCAGTGTCACCTTCCAAGGCGCCATTGCTTTAGAACTCGCTATTGCCCGGCGCATTGTTGAACTGAAGCAAAAGATTGACTATGAAAAGGCTCAGTTAAAGAAGCATATGGCCAAGCTCAGCGTGCAGGAAGTGAAGAACTTCAAGAGTATGATGCACGAGCTCAAGGAAGCCTTTGTAAAGAAACATGCAGAAGCTCAGGGTTCGCGTGAGCGCATGAAGACTCTGGCTGATAGATGTGTGCAAGCCTACAATGAGGCTGAGAAGCGCAAGGCCCTTGGGCGTCCTGGCATCGACCCCAGGATGGCCGCAAAGAAGAAGAAGAAGCCTGCTATGGCTGAACCTGACGCACCAAGGCAGGAAGCAGTTCCTATTGTCTTCACAACTAAAATGACTGGCCCGAAGCCAAAAAGCCGGTCAACAGCTTCAGAGCTCAAGAAGACAAGGACTACTGAGGCTGAAGCCAGAAAGAGGAAACATTCTGAAGCCTCTCCAACTGCCCCCTCCAAGAAGAAGAGGAATACCAAGAAAGATCAGGCAGCTCCCACAAAGCCCTTGATAGTTGAACCCATTTCTATGGTCTATCCTGAAGCTGAACGCCATGAACGCCAACTGACTATCCATGAGCCTGCTTCCACAGAGGCTCATGAAGATGAAGACTTTCCAGCAGCTGATCCCATCGCTGTTAAAGACATTGGTCAACATGACAATGTAGAAGATTGTGCAGTTCTTCCTCAGAACAGCGAACTCATCAGCATTGGTCGTCCACTGACGCCAATTGCACAGGATGCTTCATGGGCAGATCGCCCACAAGAGGAAGAAGACTATGAGGCCCAACCCACTCCAACTCCACAGGCGTCGCCCGCGTTGCGCAGGCTTCGCAAAGGTCCAAGGCCTCAAGTCTCTGCTGAAGACAATCCGGCTGCATCAGCTGCGGAAGATGAAGTCCCACAAGTTGCCACTCCACTATCCCACCAAGAAGCAGTTCTCAAGGAGAACGTGCTTGAAAATCTTGCGGCTGCCACAACCACCAATGAAGCTAATGTGGAGCCCTCCCCAACGGAAAAAGAAGACAGCGAAGCCACTGATCCCTTCACTTCTGCTCCTGAGTCTACTGCCGGTCCACAGTTTGACTATCATGTTGAGCACAGGCCTCAGGTACAGAAGCCAATCCCAAGATTGCCAAGGTTCCCAGGTCCTGCATCAGCACCTGGCTCCTTCAATATCAATGGCTTCAGGGCAGACAACACATTCTTCGATAGCTCCAGGAACCCTACTCAAGGGAAAGGATATCATCTGATCGGTTCTGGAGCTATCCTCAGCGAAGCTATTACTAATGCATTCTTTACAACCAAGGTCGCATCTTCCCACACAAGCGCCTTGACATTGAAGCCATAGCTGGTCTGCCTTGTCTGGAAGAAGCTTTGGATTGCTTCAAGGAAGTTGGACTGCTGCCGTTCGTTACTGACCAAGAGCATTGGAATGAAGAGCTGCTGCTCCAATTCTATGCCACACTTCACATCCGCGGGTACAGCAGAGATCCAAAGACTTGGGTCCTCGAGTGGATGACCGGAAATGTTCATCATGAAGCCAATGCATTTGACATCATTGAGCTCACTAGTTTGCCCACTCCTGGCGATCTCTACGAGCATGGCTGTCAGCTGCATAGTGAAGCTATTGAGAGCATCTTTAAGAGGCCGGAACCTGATATGAGTCAGATGCTCAGCATGATGAAGCCATTGCCCCAAGATGCTGCTTATCCAACAGAGTTCTTTGTTGAAGACCTTGAGTATCTGCCACGAACCATCTATCACATCATCAGGCGAACTCTCTGGCCCATCAAAGCGCACTCTCCAACTGCCAAGCTTGAGGGTGCAATGAAAACTTTGGTCTTCTATATTCTTCATGGAAAATGCTTCAATGCACACGACTTATTCATCCGCCAACTTGCTGCCTCGGGCTCTGATCTGTTTGGCTTGAAGTTCTACGCCCCATGGTTAATGCGGCTAATTAAACTTCACTCCGATATCTCATATCAGCCATCTGCTCGCAATCATAGGATTTTTCTTCCTGATGTGGATATCTCTACTAAAGCCATCTATCCTAAGCCTACAAAGGAACCTCTAAGTCTTCAGAATGCAGAGCATCAGAGTTTCTCACAGAACAGTGAAGGAGTTGAAGCAGTCACTCGGGTGTATCCTTTGGCTGGCACTACACGTGCACCACACCCTGCGTCTACTAAAGCCACTGATAGTACAACTGCTCCAAGACCCAAGAAGCGCACTCGTGTTCTCAACGACCGAGAGCTTCTTGTGGCTCTTCATCAGAAACAGGATAGGCATCATGACTAGTTGAAGCGTCAGATGAAAAGCCTCTTGGTGGAAGTTAATCGCATTCGCAATCTTGCCACCAAGAATGCTTTTGTTGCCCATGAAACCTGTCGCCGTACATGGAAAGGGCTAACGATGATGTGTTCTGAAGATGATCTCCAAGAGGATGGCTTCACTGAGCGATTCAAGTTTGACTCCACACCTCCTCCAAGAGCTGTGCTGCTAGGAACTCCATCCCTTGAAGACTCTGAGTTCTCTTCATCTGCTGCAACAGTGATTGCCAGAGTTATCAAGGATGAAGATGATGCTACTTCACCACCACCTCCTTCAGCACGCCTCAACTCTGCTCCAAGCTCTTCAGTACCGCCAAACACCACCAACGACCCTGCTACTTCACCTACTCCGCATGGGAACGAGTAGATGCTTTATGTCTTCAAACCTTTTTGGTCCTTACTGACAAAAGGGGGAGAAGCATATGAGGTTGATAGTCTTCAAGCGGGTCCATATGGGCGGGTGCTTTATATTTTGCTTCGTGCTTACAACTCTCGTTTTGCTACATTTGGTTCTTTGAGTTGTAACACTTAAACTCGATGGTCGTCTGCTACTTATCTGCCACTTTGTTTTGCGATGATAAATTTTGCATGTGCGACGATAAATTCCGCACTTAGATCATTCTGCAGACGTCCATTTTCCATTATGCATGTCATTATCTTCATATACTTTCACATGCATAGTGGATTGTCATCATAAGTTGAAGTGGATCTCCACAAGTACAACCTGCCATGTGCATTTGCATTCCAAAAGCAAATTACCTATATGCACATCTTCAGGGGGAGCCCTTGCAACTTATGAAGACAATTCCTTATCCTTTACAATTTCACAGATTATATTCCCCGTTGAAAACTTCAACTAATTTGTCATCAATCACCAAAAAGGGGGAGATTGTAAGTGCATCTAGTGCCACCCCTAGTTGGTTTTGGAGTATTGATGACAAACCTAGTTGAGGGACTAATGTTTTTGTGAGAATTGCAGGATAACACAGGTAGAAGTCCCTCATTGATTCGGTTTTCCTACCAGAGATGACCCCTAAAAATGTATGAAGACATTGAAGTCAAAGGTGGTATATGAGGATATTCACATTGAAGACTATGACAAGAGAAGACACCACATGAAGCCTATGGAGCTCGAAGACTTAGATCTTTCGTAGTTCTTTTTGGGGTCCAAGAGAACTAGCCAGAATGACTGAAGTGATGCCTAACCAAAAACACCTATGTCTTCGAGTGAAGAATATGAGAGCGAATCCTGCCCAGAGTCGGACAAGTTAGCTTTGCTTGTAGCCCAAGTAAAGTTGCTGTGTGAGTTTGAAATCTGACCGTTGGAACACGTGTCAGTTCCTTAGTGACCCAGGGTCATTTCGGACAAATCAGGTCGGGTTGCCAAGTGGCTATAAATAGCCCACCCCCCACAACCATAAACGGTTGGCTGCTCAGATTGAGAATACGGCTTTTGTCGTTTGAGAGCAACCCACCTCGAAGCCTTTGAGAGAGAATTCCTTGCGAGGATAAAGCCCTAACCACCCAGAGCCAGAGAGAATTGGGCATCACTTAAGTCTTCTTGTCTGTGTGATCTGAAGACTTATTACACTTGAGGACTGTGCATCCTCCAGCCGGTTAGGCGTTGCGTTCTGAGCATCCAAGAGACATTATGGATTGCCGGTGAACAAAGTCTGTGAAGGTTTGGGGGTCTACCTTGAAGACTTACCAGAGTGATTGGGCGAGGTCTGTGTGACCTTAGCTCAAGGGGAATATAGTGAGGACTGGGTGTCTTGAGCTGCGTGTTCAGGACTGGGTGTCCGGGACTGTGTGTCCTAAGGTTTAAATACCTAGCCGCCCCTACCAGACGTACAGTTGTCACAGCAACTGGAACTGGTCCAACAAATCATTGTCTTCAACGAGTCACTGGTTTCATCTTCCCTTCCCTTTACTTACTGTTGCTCCTTGTGAAGTCATTGTATGTTCGCACTATCTTTTGTCTTCACTGAGTGACTGCATGCTCTGTATGGCTTCATAATATCTTCCTACCTGATCCTTACTACATTGCTGCTATTAAGTCATTGTGCTTTCACTTCATTGAATACTTGACTATGGCTTGTCTAGTGTAGTCTACCTTCCGCTGCATGGTAATAGGTTTATTTCTATCGTTTGTCTTCATAACTTCCACGTTTTGAAGACTTTCATAAGATCGCATATTCACCCCCCTGTAGTCGATATAACGCACTTTTAGATGTAATTATAAAAAATGGGCAGTAACTATAAAAAATGCACCAAACACGTAATTAGTTTATAAAATATTATTTTTGGATTTTGAAAATTTTAATTTCATTAGTTATTTCATGTGCAATGTTTCGTTGGATTTTTACATAATACAAATTTATATTGAAGTTGTATTTAATCTGACTAGAAATTTCGGGATAAAAATATTTCAGATCCCATCAAAATGTGGGAATTTTTTTTGAATTCTATTTTGAACGGTTGGTTGAAATTCTTATTCGTTGTCCTTGCTAGAAAATGGGTTGTACTTTTAACAAACTATAAATGGGCTGTAGTAAACTCTATTAGAATTCTGGGCTGTACATTCTTACAAATCGCAAATGGGCTATAAGTTCTCTGCCACACACTTGTGGGCCTACTAAGTTGACGCGCCCCCTAAAAAAGTAGGTTGACATGTATTCAAGGCTTTTTCAACTTATAGTCAACACGCGGTTCTAGCAGCAGTGGCTGTTGGATGTCCATCCAACGGATGTCGTGCTTCTTTTTCAATCTCGAATATTCTAGCTTCATCCACCCAAAATATGATTCCTCCCCCTGACATCTGGGGCACACCATTTCGGAGGCTGACCTGTGGGCCTACTAAGTTGACGCATACCAAGGGCTTTGTCAACTTAGTCATTATAAATGATTCTAGCTGCAGTGACCGTACGATATCCATCCAACGGTTGTCGTGCTTCTTCATCCTCTAGTCTTCTTGCTCCAGCCGCCCAAAGCAGCACCGGTCGTGCCGCTTGCTCCTGCCTCCCGTGGCCGGCTGTGCTGCCGCAGAGGCCTCACCACTGCTACCTCTTGAGCACTGCGTTGGTTTTCCCTTGAAGAGGAAAGGGTGATGCAGTAGAGCAGCATAAGTATCTCCCTCGGTTTTTGAGAACCAAGGTATCAATCCACTAGGAGACCACGCGCAAGTCACCTCCTACCTACACACACAAATAAGAACCTCGCAACCAACGCGATAAAGGGGTTGTCAATCCCTTCACGGCCACTTGCAAGAGTGAGATCTGATAGATATGATAATAATAAGATAAATATTTTTGGTATTTTTATGATATAGATTGAAAGTAAAGATTGCAAAATAAAGTAGATGGGAAACTTACATGATGGAGAATAGACCGGAGGGCCATTGGTTTCACTAGTGGCTTCTCCCAAGACAGCATAAGTATTACGGTGGGTGAACAAATTACTATCGAACAATTGATAGAAAAGCGAATAATTATGAGGATATCTAGGCATAATCATGTAAATAGGCATCACGTCCGTGACAAGTAGACCGGAACGATTCTACATCTACTACTATTACTCCACACATCAACCGCTATCCAGCATGCATCTAGAGTATTAAGTTCATAAGAATAGTTTAACGCCTTAAGCAAGATGACATGATGTAGAGGGATAAACTCATGCAATATGATATAAACCCCATCTTTTTATCCTCTATGGCAACAATACAATATGTGTCATTTCCCTTTCTCTGACTGGGATCGAGCACCGCAAGATTGAACCCAAAGCTAAGCACTTCTCCCATAGCAAGAAAGATCAATCTAGTAGGCCAAACCAAACTAATAATTCGAAGAGACTTGCAAAGATAAACCAATCATACATAAAAGAATTCAGAGAAGATTCAAATATTGTTCATAGATAGACTTGATCATAAATCCACAATTCATCGGATCTCGACAAACACACCGCAAAAGAAGATTAGATCGAATAGATCTCCAAGGGAATCGAGGAGAACTTTGTATTGAGATCCAAAGAGAGAGATAGAGAGAAGAAGCCATCTAGCTACTAGCTATGGACCCGAAGGTCTGAAGTAAACTACTCACACATCAGCGGAGGGGCCATGGAGTTGATGTAGAGACCCTCCGTGATCAATGCCCCCTCCGGCGGAGCTCGGGAAAAGGCCCCAAGATGGGATCTCTTGGTTACAGAAGGTTGCGGCGGTGGAAATAGGGTTTCGTGGTGCTCCTGGATGTTTGCGGGGTATAAGGATATATATAGGAGGAAGAAGTAGGTCGGTGGAGCAATGAGGGGCCCACGAGGGTGGAGGGCGGGCCCAGGGGGGTGGGCGCGCCCCCTGCCTGGTGGCATCCTCAATTGTTTCTTGACGTCCAGTCCAAGTCTCCTGGATCACGTTTGTTCCAAAAATAACGCTCCCGAAGGTTCATTCCGTTTGGACTCCGTTTGATATTCCTTTTCGGCGAAACTCTAAAATAGGAAAAAAAACTACAATTTGGTTAATAGGTTAGTCCCAAAAATAATATAAAAGTGTAAAAATAAGCCCATTAACATCCAAAATAGATAATATAATAGCATGGAGCAATCAAAAATTATAGATACGTTGGAGACGTATCAACTGCCCCCTACTACTCCCACAGCCGGCCAGGCCATCCCTCTACTCACCCACACCCCATGTTATTCTGCGGCGACGACAGCCGCACACCGCAGCCGAACCGGTGAACTCTCATACTCCTCTCCACGTGGGCATCCACTGCTATGTCTTCCCCGGTTCCTCGTCATCCCCTTCCTAGGCCTCGCCGTCGTCCACTGACCTGGTGCTCTCGGCGCGGTCTGGTCAACATGGTCAACAAACAACATCCATCGGACGTGGACTGCACGTGGAGAGGCTAACAGCTGGGTCCATGGCCGCACACAAGGAAATGCCTCCTTATTACGTGCAAAATAATGATTCCTCCACCTCACATCTGGGACTCACCGGAGGGGCCTCTATATTTCGTGAAAAAACGTTCCTCCCACTGACAGGTCAGACCCACCAGCTATATCTTCGCATGCAAGGAAGTATCTCCTTATTACGCACAAAAAAAATGAATACTCCGCCTTCTAGCTGGGACCCAGCATAGTGGGAGGCTAACTTGTGGGCCTACTAAGTTGACGGAGACGGAGGGCTTTGTCAACTTAGTCAATATGAATGATTCTAGCTCCAGTGACCGTACGATGTCCATCCAACGGCTGCAGTGCTTCTTCAACCTCTGGTCTTCTCGCTCCAGCCGCCCAAAGCAGCGCCATTCGTGTCGCCTGCTCCTGCCTCCTGTGGCCGGTTGTGCTGCCGCGGAGGCCTCACCGCCCCTACTACTCCCACCGCTGGCTAGGCCATCCCTCCACTCACCCACACCCCCTGTTACTCTGCAGCGACGGCAACCTCACACCAAAGTCGAACCAATGAACCCTCGTACTCCTCTCCGCGTGGGCATCCACTGCCGCGTCTTCCCCGGCTCCATGCCGTCCCCTTCCTAGGCCTCGCCATCATCCACCGCCCTGGTGCTCTCGGCGTAGCATCGTCAACGTGGTCAAGGAACGACTTCCATCGAAAGATTACTGTACGTGGAGAGGCTGGCAACTGGGTCCATAGCTGCAGCAAGGAAGTGCCTCCTTATTACGTGGAAAATAATGATTCCTCCACCTGACAGCAGGGACCCACCAGACGGTCCATCGTATTTCACAAAAAAACGTTTCCCCCTGACTGTTGGGACCCACCATCTACATCTTCGCATGCAAGGAAGTGCCTGACAGTCGGGACCCACCCGGTTGAAGTGTACATAGCGTTGGCATTCTGGTCGTGAACGTGTATGTACATATGATCGGTCTGTCTGCAGGCTGCAGCGATGAACCGTGGCCATGTAAGGAAGGGCACGTGTCGTAGTAGAGGCGCGCACGTGTCGTAGTAGAGGCACACACGTAGCATGTACATGTACGTACATCGGCCAGGGTGCAAGAATGTAAATACGACCACATACATACGGACGGGGTCTCAAACGCCTACTTGCGCATACGTACGGCCTGGGCTCGTGTACATGGCTGGGTCGCAACGGAGAAGCTGCGCCGTCATCATGATCATGGGGTGGCAACTTCCTGGGTCAGAATGCAATGCGTCATCGTGTTCATCGGGAGCCAACCGGCTTGGACGGAACAGCCGATGGAAACAAGGCTTGGCGTACCGCAGAACGGAGGAAACGACCTTGTGTTCGATCGGCCATGGTCGAAACGGGATCCTGTTCATCGGGAGGGGTCTGGCGTACCACAAAACGGAGGAAACAGACCTCCTATGGTCGAAACAGGGTCCTGTTAACCATGAGGGGTGTGGCGTACCGCAAAACGGAGGAAACGGACTTGTGTTGGAGCGCTACGGTTGAAACAAGGGTCCTGTTCATCGGGAGGGGTGTGGCATACCGCAAAACGGGACTCAACAGGATACTATTCATCTCCACCATCGAACACCTGCACGGGCTACTATTCATCCACCGTCGACTGCCTCCATGGGCTCTCGTTCATCCACCGTCGACCTCCTCCAGCCTCCACCTGCGAATCTTCATCCACGGGCCCCTATTCATCTAGCCTCCACCGCGCGCTCCTCCACCAGCTACTGTTCAACCAGCCCTCTCCACGGGGTCCTGTTCAACCACCCCTCCATGGGCTATTGTTCATCCAGCCCTCCACCGGGTACTGTTCAACCAGCCCTCCACGGGGTCTTGTTCATCCAGCCCTCCACGGGCTCCTGTTCATCCAGCCCTCCACCGGCTCGATCGATCGGGGTATTGTTCATCCAGCGGCAACGGCCTCTACTACCACGGGGTCCTGTTCATCCAACGCCCCACCGGGAACTGTTCATCCAAAGCCCCCAACAACACTCACTGTTCATCAAGGGAAGGAGGTAGCAGTGTTCAATTGGCTTTAGTTAGCACCAGTAGTGCAGGAATCACTCGATCGGGTTCAGTTAATAGCCATCGATCGATCTCTTGGGTTCAGTAACGCGTAGCCGGTAGTGCAATCGCTCGGGTTTAGTAAGGGCCCAACGCCTCGCACCCACACGCCTACGTGTACGAGAGAAACGCGCATCGCTCGGCCCTCGACCACCCAACGTAACTAGGACCTCCCTGATATTTTCCTCGCCCTCACTTCTAGCACGGTTTTGGTTGGCATCCTGGGAACGAGGGTACCCAGACTTGCCTGCCTGCGGCCTGGGGCATGGATCCACCAATGGCCTGGTACGGCCCACCTTCGGCAGCAACCACTCAAGACCCTCGCGAGGATCCAAGCCTCGCGAGGCGGACGACACCAAGACCTCCTCAGGGGAAGCCTCGCTAGGCTAGCTCCCGAGGAGCGGAGATATCAAGGCGGGGGGCACCTCGCAAGGTTCGCGTGACATGAGCCATGACGAGCGAAGCCAGGCGGGCACCAGCAGGCGCAAAGTGCTAGTTTCCTCTTCAGTGCTAGAGAGGCAGGCACATGTGAGGAGTCTTGAGGCATCAGGCAAAGGTTTCCATATCGGTGCAACGAGACCAAGACCAGCAGGATGGCAGGACTGAGGTCACCACGGACCCCATGACAACGTCACCACCAGAGCCTTTGGCAGGAGAAGACCATCTTTTGTCAGGATAACTTGTACTAGTTGTCTCCCTTCAAAATTGGCCGTTGTGGGATCCCTTCCTGCCTAACATTTGGGAAGAGGACCAGGGCCTCTATAAATATGACTAGCCACCACCCTAGTAGAGAGGGATGATCCAGACCATCCTCGCACACACAAGCTCACAGAGCTCAAGTTCATCCCTTGTACTTGTTCATCCCCAGCCTACAAGGCAATCCACCACACAACACTGGAGTAGGGTGTTACACCACAACGGTGGCCTGAACCAGTATAAACTCTCATGTCTCTTTTTCCTTGGGTTCGGTGAGCTAGGTCTTGAGATCGTTGCGAGAGTAAACTAGGGAGAGAGAGATCTTCGTGCGCACCCTAGAGTTCGAACCTCACGGGTTTGCCGGAACCCAGAATCCAACATTTGGCATGCCAGGTAGGGGTGCACTGAAGCCTTTCTCTCGTCGATCCATGCTCCACTGCTCCACCGCATCCATGGCTGACGCTCACCGAGCCCGTGCTAAGTGCCGGGCCACCCTCGTTGCCTGCATCTCTCAGACGGCGCCCGTTGGAGGATCTTCCCGCCGTTCTCCATCACCCACTCCCAACGCCGCCATTGGCCCGGCAGCAAACGAGGAGCAAGCTTCATTGCCGCACCCCTTCCGTGCGGCGGGACGGATGCACCGCCACACCATTGCTGACTCCGATCGGCTCGTCATCCCACGCTCGTCGTGTGCCCGCAGACCCGCAGGCCGCCCTGCTCATGGCACACGAGCTCCTGTGTTACCGCCTGGTTGACGACCTCTACGAGGACTGGCTGGACCGCATCGCCAAACTCGTCAGCGCCACTGGGGGATCTCCTGCACCATCGCTCTCGCTGCCTCACGCACCTCCAGCTGAGGGCGACGTGGCTCACGGAGTGCCTCCACCAATTCCACGTCAAGACGGCGTCCTCGCACCAAGACGTGCGGTTCTATGGCATGACCCGCCACGCCGGGCGCCCGCGCGCGAAGAAGGAAGCTGCCAAGAAGTCCTGAGGCCACAAGAAAATGCTCTGGCACTCCCATCACCACTGTGTCAAGACCGCGTACTGCCTGCAGCGGCAGCACGTGGATACCAGGATCGGGCTCCGCCTCCGTGACGGGCTCCGGTGACCACTACTGGCTGTCATGCCTTCACTCCCGAGCTACGCGGTGTCGTATGGCCACGCAAGTTCAAGCCAGACCTGCCTCCACGCTATGACGGCACCCCCACCACGCGGTGTTCTTGCGGCTCTACGAGATGAGCATCGAGGCAGCCAACGGAGATGAGAAGGTCATGGCGAAATGGTTTCCAATGGCCCTCAAGGATGGTGCGCGCTCATGGCTCCTGAAACCTGCCTGCGGCAAACTCCTCCTGGGGAAAGATGCGCGAGCATTTCATCGCCAACTTACAAGGCAGCCACGACCGCCTGCCGGCCGCGAGTGACCTACGGTGCATCAAGCAGCAGCTAGGGCAGACCCTGCAGAAGTACATCCAGCGCTTCAACATCGTTCCCCTAAAGATCCCCAAGATGACGGATGAGGCCGTCATCTCTGCGTTCTCCGATGGCGTCCACGACGTCAATATGAAGGAGGAGCTCGCCATCCACGAGGAGCTATGCTCGGCCTTGGAGATCTTCAATATGGCAACCAAGTACGCAAGAGCAGAGGAAGTGTGCCTTTCCCTCCTCGAGCTCCCAGCTGCTGACCAGGAGGACAAGAAGGCAAAGATCAAGGAAGTGAAGTGCAAGGGAGCTGCCGTGCTCGCGGCGAAGCCAGAGATGAAGCGTGGCCGCGACCACCCCGAATCATCCAAGGCCAACCGCCCATTCTGCACCTTCCACAATGTTCACAGCCACAACACCAGTGACTGTCAGGAGCTCAGGGCCATCCGAGATGGGCGCTTCGGTCGGTGCCCCGAGCGCAACGACCGAGGCTACGATCAAGGAGGAGGATGAAGTGGAGGACACTAGGACGACCGTGGCCCCTGCTAGGAGCGGTGTGACCGGCCTCATGAGGACCACTGGCAGGACCAGCCTCGCGAGGGTGCCTGGAGAGACCAGCCTCGTGAGGAACGCCCCTAGGGAAACTCCGGCCTCACTCCGTTGTGGCCCCCACCAAGAAGGAACAACGACCGCCGTAAAGACGAGGGTGCTGGGGGCTTCCAGGAGCCATCACCTGTATCTTGGGTGGTGCTCAAGCCCTAGCCTCTCAGCATATCTTCAAGCAGTTTGCTCGCAAGCTGAACGCGGCCCTTCCTAGGCTCGAGGCCACACGCCCGCTTAGGTGGTCCAAGTGCGCCATCACCTTCAGCTCGTCAGACCAGCTCAAGTGTGCGGCGACCGCCGGCGCCCTCCCAATGTTCTGCTCACCCATCATCAGCAATGTTCAAGTCACCAAGACCCTCATCAACGGTGGCGAAGGGCTCAATGTCCTGTCCGTCGACACATTCAACAGTCTCCAGGTGCCATACGATCAGCTACAGCCTACCAAGAATTTCTCAAGAGTGACCGACGGCTCCACCACCCCGATAGGGCAGGTCCACTTCCTTATCACCTTCGGCCAGCATGACAACTACCGCACTGAGCTCATCGACTTCGACGTCGCCCACATACGCCTGCCGTACAACGCCATCCTTGGGTATCCATCCTTGGCCAAGTTTATGGCAGTGACTCACCACGGCTATAACGTCCTCAAGATGCCAGGAAGCGGCGGCATCATCACGGTCCCCTGTGAAGAATGAGATGCGGTGTGCTCCCTCGAGCGCCCTTACCAGGCTGCAGCGGCCGAAAACCTCGACAACAAAGGCACCCTGAACCCTCCTGACGCCAACCCAAAGAAGAAGAAGCAGCTACTCCGTGAAGGGCCTCAGGAAGGAGGTGTTTCCATTGGCGCCACCTAAGGATCTGCACCCGCAGCTGGGGTGCCTCCTTCCCTCGCATAGGAAGGCGCGCCCGACGCCCTCCTTAGGCTGGGCTCAGGGGCTCTCTTCTGGAGGGCCTTAGACCTAGCCAACGTCACGAGGAAGGCACTCGGGCACAATGTGGAGGCGTGCTTCACCACACGTTTCCCTCAAGAGGGCATGAGGCGTGGAGCAACCAGTGCTCAGGAGTTCATCACCAAGGCGATCTAGGAGCTTCAAGAGGCAAGGACCATACGTGGGGATAGTCAACCGCCACCCAATGCAGCTCCCCATCCTGGCGAGGATAGCGGGCTACGCGTCTGCGTCGACATTCCAGGTCTCAACAGGGCCGCATCTCAGGGACATTTCTGGCCTCCGTGCGTTAGACGGTGCAAGGGTCCCCCTCATAGCTACGTTCGCGTGCCTCTCGGCCTGCCGAACGCGGCTGTCACCTTCCAGCGCCACCTGCGAAGCATTCTGGCGGCTCAGGCGACCAGGCATCACACCATCCTGGCAGAGATCGCGATAGTTCTCCAGGAGCCACCTGGGCCTGCGGAGCCTCCTGAGGCTCAGGACCCTGGCGGCTCGTGAGGAGCAACTTCTCCGGCTCGCATCTTCAGCTACCCCGACACCACTCCAGCTACCCTATCAGGTGACTCTTTCCAGTTCATTCAGTTAGGGGTGCCCTTCGGGCAGCATTATCCCTAAGTCGCATGGGCCTGTCCTTGTGGCGTGTATCCTTTTGCATCTTTAGCTTACTCTGTTGGGAGCACCTCAAGGGCTGCATCATCCCTAGTCCACTCGGGTCCATCCCAATGGCATGTATCATTCTTGCATCTACCTGAACTAGTTTTCCTCCTCACATGAATTGCTCTATAATCATTTCTTACATGGTGCTTGTTCATCGCGGCCTCCCGCGTTGCCGATCGGTCACTTGCTCGTCCCGCAATGGGAGACTCACATGCTAGCACGGTGCTTGTGCTCAGGTCTGTCCTTGCAACACTGATAAACCTATGCGATCGAGCTCTGGCTCGCGGCCCGCTCCGTGTACGCCACCTCACCAGATCCAAAGTGCCTTCATCTTCTCGCGGAAGGAGCAATGGTAGGATGGCAAGGTCAGCTACGGGCTACTCTATCTCCTTGCACTAACCCATAGAAATCTCCAGAGCCTAGCTATAGGTGGCCCCACCAGCTTCTCCCTTTCATGCTTTTCGCTTGGGTGTTAAAGGGGGGCTCCTGAGCATCGCGCCTCAGGAACTCTTACTGACTCTCCAGCCCTCACCCCCTGGCCTTGACCACAACATCGCGACCTGGCATACCAGCGGCGGTTGAGCTTGCTCGAGGGTCGGGAACTGAGGACACAGAGCACTCAGGAGAGTGTGAATGGTGGGAGCTGGCATGGACACAACCTGGCAGCATCGCCATCAGCGGCGCATGAACCGGACGCCACGCAAGGAACCGACCCAGTATCTCTAAGATAAGTCACGTATCCAAACAGCCCAGCTCATGACTTAGAATTTCCAGCTCCTCCAGCCTTGCTCCGGCAATGCCTTCCTTTTCTACCTTTAGGGAGCTTCTTGCATGCCAAGGGGGACCTCTTGAGCATCGCGCCTCAGGAGCTCTTACCGGACCTCAGGTTGCTCACCTCCTGGCCTTGACCACGGCATCGTGACCTGGTATACCAGCGACGGCTAAAGCCTGCCTGGGGACTGGGACCTGTCGGCGTAGAGCACTAAGCTGCCGCGAGGAAGAAAAGGGGGAACAATGCTAGAGAAAGACGTGCAATCACGAATTTCATAATAGGAATAACATCTCTACAAAAGTACGACAGATAATTTACACACCCCCACGGGGTGTAACACCCACAATGCGGCTATATCTCCCACGTGTCGGGGCATGACTTAGAGGCATAGCCGCATGGTAGGCTTGAACCAGGAGGGGTAATATTTACACATCCCATGTACTGAATAAGAAAGGGATAAAGAGTTGGCTTACAATCGCCACTTCACACAATACATAAATAATCCATACATCATCCAAGGTACAATCAAAGGTCCGACTATGGAACCAAAATAAAGAAAGACAACCCCAAATACAAGATCCCCAATCGTCCCAACTGGGCTCCTCTACTGATCGTCCAGAAAAGAAACATAGTATCGGCCCGAATCCTCGTAGAACTTCCACTTGAGTTCGGTAGCATCCCCTGCACTGGCATCGTCGGCACCTGCATCTGTTTGGAAGTATCTGTGAGTCAAGGGGACTCAGCAATCTCACACCCGCGAGATCAAGACTATTTAAGCTTAAGGGCTTAAGGGTAGGAAAGGGTAGCGAGGTGGAGCTGCACAAAAACACTAAGCATATATGGTGGCTAACTTACGCAAAAGAGAGCGAGAAGAGAAGCAACGCACGGTCGAGAAGCTAATAGTGATCAAGAAGTGATCCTAAAGCTAATTAAGCTCAAGCATAACACAAGGTTGTGTTCACTTCTCGGACTCCGCCGAAAAGAGACCATCACGGCTACACGCACAGTTGATTCATTTTAATTAAGTTAAGTGTCAAGTTCTCTACAACCGGATATTTAAAAATTCCCATCTGCCCATAACTGCGGGCACAGATTTCGAAAGTTCAAAACCCTGCATGGGTGTGCCAACTTAGCCCATCACAAGCTCTCACGGTCAAAGAAGGATATTCCTTATCCCGGGAAGACCCGATCAGTCTTGGAATCCCGGTTATAAGACATCTCGACAATGGTAAAACAAGACTAGCAAATCCACCCGATGTGCCAACAAATCCCGATAGGAGTTGCACATATCTCATTCTCAGGGCAACACCGGATGAGACAGGCTACGAGTAAAACCAACCCTCAAGTTGCCCCTAGGTGGCCCTACAGGCGGCTCGGTTCGG
>NC_041388.1:174835682-174847614 GCF_002162155.2 Triticum dicoccoides
ATGACCCTTGAGTCTGCAGAACCCAAGGGAAGGTATATGGTGGTAGGTAGGCAAATGGTAAAAGCAAGGTTGGGCCTTGCTAGAGGAGTTTTATTCAAAGCGAACTATCAAGGGGTTCCCATAACACCCAACCGCGCAAGGAACGCAAAATCAAGGAACATAACACCGGTATGACGGAAACTATGGCGGCAAGAGTGGAACAAAACAACAGGCATAAGGCCGAGCCTTCCACCCTTTATGAAGTATATATATGCATTAACGTAAAGAAGAGATAATAATGATATCCCAACAATATCCATGTTCCAACATGGAACAAACTTCATCTTCACCTGCAACTAGCAACGCTATAAGAGGGGCTGAGCAAAAGTGGTAACATAGCCAAACAACGGTTTGCTAGGAAAGGTGGGTTAGAGGCTTGACATGGAAATATGGGAGGCATGGTATAGCAAGTGGTAGGTAACATGCCATAGCAATAGAGCGAACAACTACCAAGCAAAGATAGAAGTGATTTCGAGGGTATGGTCATCTTGCCTGCAAACTTCTCAGAGTTGTCGAAAGCTTGATCCTCGTCAGTGTACTCAACAGGTTCCTCGATCACGTACTCGTCTCTCAGTTCTACGCAAAGCAAGAACACAATCAAAGGACCAACAATCAATCACGGTGCAATGCACAAGCAACATGATGCAAAACATGGCATGATATGCAAGACATGATATGCAATGCATATGCGTGCTCTGAAAGGGAAAGAATTATCAAGGCATCAACTTGGCAAACCAAGTGAGCCACTGGAAAGATGAAATTATTTCGGTCGAAATCGATATAAAGATCATCGGAAATGGAGGCACGGTTTGCAAATGGCAAGCAAAACAAGAATGGCACAATTCTGCGATTAACAGCATGATGCCATTTAGAATGAAATAAGAAACTAATCTACTACACTCCAACATAACAACAAAGTATATGGCAGTGATGTACAAAAGATGCTTGACAAAACATGAACACTGAGCTACAGCTAAATCACATAAGAGTAGGTTCAAACAAGCATGGCAAAAGTGCAAAAGATATCAGCTTCACAGACTTTGTGAAAAAATAACATGCCAGAAATAACATCAGGAAGCAAAGTTTAGAGCTAGCAAACAACATGCTACAGGAACAAATCATAGTATACAAAGGCATGGAATGAATCTAATAAATGCATAGAAGAAAAGTCCCTTACTGATCATGAGCCAAAAAGGCATAGAAGATATGATGGCACCCATGTAAACATAGCAAGTTTTATTAACAGTTTTAGACTTAGTAGAAAACAGAGCATGGCATAAACAGAATTATGAAGGAAATTTTGCGAGCTCAAATCACTCACCACAAAGCATTTGAAGACAAAACAAGCATAGCATTAGCAAGACGACATGTTCGATAAGATAACCATGGCAAGAGCAAGTTCATAGCATGCATGGATCGCTAGCAACAACCATGGCAAAATTGATTAACATGTAAACAATCTTCCAGGAACATTTTATAACAAAAGTACAACAAGAACAAGACATTCTAGGGCATTCGATAATTGCAAACAGGGGCATGGATGGATACATCATAACCATATGTTCAAAACATCCTTACTGAAGCAACTCAAAACAAGCATGGATCTCACTGTAGCACAAGTTTTATATGGCATCAAAATAACAGGAGGAAAATGACTTAGTAAAATCCTAAGTCCGTGAAAACAGCGATATCACGAGGCGTAGTTAGCATGCTTGTGCTAGTAACCACAAAGATCACAAAACTACATGGCAAGCACCTCTGTAAAGATGGCATGGCATAGTTTAGAACACATGTAGAACTCATGCCCATATGAAGCACACATCAAATGTGGCAAAAATGACAAAACATTATAATCTGATAAGTAGCAGTAGTAAACATTTTATAGCACTCTTGCATCAATGATTTGGGCATCAATCTGAACTCAAACAAGCATTCCACAATGGAACGCAATGAAGAGCATCTCACAATGAACATTTTGATATATCATATGCATCAATCGGATTCACGGTCACGGATATATGAGGCAATGAACAGAGCATGAAAAAGTTGCAGAAAAAGGACTTAGAGAAATATACCCCTCGCGAAACAGATCTAGGGTTTGCACGAAAAAGGAGTTTCGCCGGGGTTTCGTCAGGGTTTGTCACCGCGGTGGCCGGAGCTTGGGGCGGAGGTGCCGGAGTGGGGTCTCCGGGCACGGGGGCAACTAGATCCGACGAGGATGACGCAGCAGCACACGGGCGAGGCGGCGGCGGAGCGGACCCGGGCGGCGCGGCGACTGGAGTTGGGCGGCAGAGGTCGGCGGCGAGCGAGGTGGCGGAGGTGGCGAGCAGCGCCGACGAGGACGGGCGGCGTGCATGGGACGGGCGGCGGCGGATCTCGCGTGAGCCGGGGAGGCTCAGGTAGTGGACGGGCCCCGCGGGCCCGATTCGGGTCCTGCGGGCCGCAGCGGCGGGGACGACATGGTGGCGACAGGTGGCGGCGCTAGATTGGCTGCGGGCGGCGGTGATGCTGAGGTGGCGGGCTGCGATTGGGCGGACGGACGTGGCGGCGGCGGCTGGACGTGTCCGGTCACCGGGCGGACATGTCCGGCGGCGCGGGGAGGGTGGATCTAGGGTTCATCTGCACGAAAAATCAGGGAGGGGCACCTATTTATAGGTAGGAGGTAAGAGTGTCCAAATGGAGTGTAGTTTTCGCCCACACGATCGTGATCCGAGGAAGGAGGACATGAGAGTGGTTTGGATGGGTTATTGGGCCATTTTGGATGGGTGTTGGGCTGCAACACACAAGAGGCCTTCCCGGTTACCCGGTTAACCGTTGGAGTATCAAACAGACTCCAAATGGAACGAACTTTGACAAGCGGTCTACCGGTGGTGTACCAAGGCCTCTTGGCAAATATCGGTCCATTCCGAGAACGTTTAACACCTGCTCATGAAAAGAGACAAAAGGGGTACGCCGGTGCACGTCGCAGTGCCGGATTGCAAAATGGACAACGGGGAAAATGCTCGGATGCATGAGACAAACATGAATGCAAATGCGATGCACATGATGACATGATATGAAATGCATGACATGAACAAAATGCAAAATGAAGACAAAAACCAACCACGAAGGGAAATCTCATAACTTAAAGCCGAAAAAGGCAAGAGTTGGAGTTACAAATATGGCAAGTTACATCCGGGGTGTTACAACACTCCACCACTACTAGAGGATCTCGTCCCGAGATCTAGGACTGAAAGAACTCCGGATATTCGGAGTGGAGGTGGCCCTCACGTTCCCATGTGGCTTATCGGTCGGAATGGTGAGACCACTTCACTCTCAGGAATTTGATAGACTTGTTGCGAGTCTTATGCTCAGTTTCTTCAAGAATAGCAATGGGATGCTCATGATAAGACATGTCTTCTTGGAGATCAATATCTTCAAAGTTGATGGTCCGCTAAGGAGTCTTGAAGCACTTGCGAAGCTGTGACACATGAAACACATCATGCACATTTGCGAAGTTGGACGGAAGCTCAAGTTGATAGTCGAGATCGCCTCTTTTGCCAATGATCTTGAAAGGACCCACGTATCTAGGGGCAAGCTTCCCTTTGATACCGAAGCGGCGAGTGCCTTTCATTGGAGAGACGCGGAGGTAGACATGATCTCCAATCTCGAAAGCCAAGTCATGATGCTTGCTATCATAGTAACTCTTCTGGAGCGATTGCGCGGCTTTGAGATTTTCACGTATGACTTTGCACATTTGTTCAGCCTCTGTGATTAATTGATTGCCAAGAAGTTGGCGTGCACCAGTCTCTGACCAATTGAGAGGAGTACGACACTTCTGCCATAGAGAATCTCGAATGGGGCCTTGCCCGAACTTGCTTGGAAACTATTGTTGTGGGAGAACTCGGCATATGGAAGACAATCTTCCCACTTCATACCGAAGGAAATGACACAAGCCCTGAGCATATCTTCAAGGATTTGATTGACTCGCTCGACTTGGCCACTAGTTTGAGGATGGAAGGTTGTGCTGAAGCGAATGTTGTTGCCCATGGCCTTATGAAAGGAGTCCCAGAACTTAGAAGTGAAGATGCTACCACGATCTGAAGATATCAATTGCGGAATGTTGTGCAAAGAGACAATCCTGGAGGTGTATAGCTCTGCCAACCGAGCTGCTGTGAAAGATTCTTTGATTGGAAGGAAATGAACCACTTTAGTAAGCTTGTCAATGACAACGAAGATAGCATCATTTCCACGCTTGGACTTGGGAAATCCAGTCACGAAGTCCATCTCAATATGGTCAAACTTCCATTCCGGAATAGCAAGAGGTTGGAGGAGACTAGCTGGTCATTGGTGTTCTGCTTTCACCCTTCTGCAGACATCACATTCATTCATGAATTGAGCAATTTCTTGCTTCATTCGAGTCCACCAATACTACTGCTTGAGGTCATGGTACATCTTTGTACTTCTGCGATGAATGGATAGAAGGGAATTGTGCGCCTCGTTCATAATGATTTTCCTTAGATCACCTTTAGGAACCACAATTCGATCCTCGAAGAATAGAGTGTCTTTGTCATCAATGCGATAGCACTTGTATTTGGGTTGGCTCTTGGCAATCCCATTTTTCACCTTCTTCACCATGGAATCCAGGAGTTGTGCCTCACGAACTTGATCTTCCAAAGTACGAGAGACTTCGAGGTTGGCAAGAAAGCCTTGAGGAACAACTTGGAGATTCAGTTTGCGGAAAGCTTCACAAAGGTCCGGTTGGAAGGGCTTGAGAATTAGGCTGTTGCAGTAAGCCTTCCTACTCAAAGCATCTACAATGACATTGGCCTTGGCTGTAGTATATTCAATATTCGGATTGTATTCTTGAATCATTTCGACCGAACGAGTCTGCCTGAGGTTGAGGTTGGGTTGAGTGAAGATGTACTTGAGGCTCTTACGATCCGTGAAGGTGTCCACTTTCCTTCCCAACAAGAGATGTCTCCACGTTAATAATGCATGGACAGCTGCCTCCAACTCAAGGTCGTGAGTGGGGTAGTTCCTTTCGTTGGGCTTCAACCGACGAGAGGTATAAGCCACAAATTTCTTCTCTTGCATTAACACAGCACTGAGACCTTGCAGGGAGGCATCACAGAAAACTTCAAAAGGCTTGGATTCATCAGGAGGAGTCAAGACAGGAGCTGTGACCAACTTCTCTTTAAGGGTGTTGAAATCAACGTCTCATTCAGGCGTCTAGACATACTTAACATGCTTTTGGAGGAGGTTGGAAAGAGGCTTTGCAATCTTAGAGAAATTCTCAACGAATCTTCGACAATAGCTTGCAAGCCCAGGAAAACTTCGGAGATGCTTGACATTCTGAGGAAGTTCCCAATTCACAATTGCAGACACCTTCTCGGGATTAATAGCGATGCCCTTGGCGGACATGATATGACCAAGGTAAAGAACTTCGTCAAGCCAGAACTCACACTTGGAAAACTTCGCATAGAATTGATGCTCTCTGAGTTTGTCGAGTACCAATCTCAAATGCTTGGCATGATCCTCCTTATTCTTTGAAAAGACCAAAATATCATCGAGATACACCAAGACGAAATCGTTTGTGTAAAGGTTGAAGATGAAGTTCATCATGCGAGAGAACGTTGGAGGAGCATTGACAAAGCCGAAAGACATGATAGTATATTCATAAGAACCATAGCTTGTTATGAATGCTGTCTTGGGGATATCTTGTTCACGAATGTGAATCTGATGATAACCCATACGAAGGTCAAGCTTGGAGAATACTTGAGCACCTTTAAGTTGCTCTAAAAGCTCATTGATGTTGGGAAGTGAATACTTGTTCTTTATTGTCTTCTTGTTCAATGGACGGTAGTCGACGCAGAGTCGTTCCGTTCCATCCTTCTTCTTGACAAAAAGAACACCACAACCCCATGGAGATGAACTCGGTCTGATCAGACCCATGCACTCTTGTTCATCGAGTTGTTTCTTCAACTCCTTCAACTCCTCTCGTCCAAGCTTGTAAGGACGTTTGCAAACAGGTTTCGTGCCAGGCTCAAGATCGATAACGAATTCAACTGGCCGGTGAGGAGGCATTCTCGGAAGCTCTTCTGGAAAGATGTCTTGATATTCACAAACGACTGGAATCTGAGAGATGGCATTCAGCTCGTCCTTCTCATTGAGAGAAAACAACCCAATTGTTTCGTCATGAGCGGCATAGATGATCACATCCTCAGACGAGTGTGTCAATTGAATCTTCCTAGCAGCACAATCAAGCTGAGCCTTGTGCATAGAAAGCCAGTCCATGCCAATAATTAGATCAATATCCGAGTCACCAAGAACAATTGGAGGGGACAGAAATTTATAGTCGCCCATTTCGATTCCGACATTCAGAACCATCATGGTAGATCTCAAACACTTAGCGAGAGAAACAACTTGCAGAGCTCTAGGTAATGCCTTAGTGTCAAAATTGTGCTCCGATGCAAATGGGAATGACATGAAAGAATGCGATGCACCAATATCAAAAAGAACTTTAGCAGGAATGGAGTTAACTGCAAGGTTACCCATGATCACTTCTGAAGAATCCTATGCCTGAGCTCCATTCATCATGTTGACCTTAGCATGCTTGGGATTATGCTTGACCACTGCATTGCTGGCAGATCTCACGGGAGGAGGAGGCGGAAGGCGCCTCTGGTTGAAGCATTTGTTTGCGTAGTGCCCTTTCTGCTGACACTTGTTCCAAGTAACCTCTGAGAGCGGACGGTGATAAGGAGCACTTGTCCTAGGAGTATGAGACTGAGCTTTGTTCTGACAGCCTGGGTTGGGTGGGTGGGAAGATCCATTGCCATCTTTGCTCTTCTGCTGATAAGGCTGACGAAACGGAGGACGAGGAGGCAACCAGAACTTCTGTTGCTTAAGAAGAAGATTGAAATGCACCCCTGACTCTCTTCTTAGATGCCTCACACTTGAGCTGAGCAGCTTCTTGCTTTAGTGCCATGTTGTAGAATTCATGAAACTTAGTCGGCTCAAGAAGCACGAGAGCTAATTGCAGATCTTCTCTGAGGCCACCTCTGAATTGATAAATCATACTCTTTTCATCAGGGACGTCTTTTTTAGCAAAGCGAGCAAGTTTTTGAAACTGGATATTGTATTGATACACGGACATGCTGCCTTGCTTGAGATTTCGGAACTCCTCACGCTTGCTCTCAGCAACGCTTGGTGGGATGTGATGAGCTTTGAAGTCTCGGTGGAAATCATTCCAGGTAATCACATGACCTCTTATGGAATCTCTATATTGTAGATACCACTCAGCCGCTTGATCCTTGAGTTGAAAAAAAGCAAACTTGACAAAGTCCTCAGGTCTGACATTGCTACATTCAAAATGTTTGCATATGTCCACGAGCCAGTCGTCGGCGTCTGTGGCCTCGACACAATTACTGAAGGACTTCGACTGGTTTGCGAGGAACTGGTGGAGGGTAGCAAACTAAGGCTGATTGTTGCCTTGGCCTTGATTTCCTTGGTTGCCTTGGCCTTGGTTGCGCTCTTGCAAGAGTTGCAAAAGCATCTTAGTGTTGGCATTGGTGGCTGCCATGACAACTTGCCATGCCTCCGGAGGTGGAGTGGTGGCAGAGGGTTCGACTGATCCCCATCATTGCGGTCCGGATTTTAACGCGTTGGAGGAGCCATCCTGAAGAGGTTGACATCCATTAGCATCTTGAAAGACATATATTCAAGCTGAATTAATGGATCGAAATTGCAACATAAAGTCTTCACAATAAACATTCAAACAAGGATGAACGAATGAATTCCAAAGTAAGTCATCACACTAACATTAAAGTTGAGTAGCCACTTAGATAAAGGTAGATGAATAAAACAACAAGGTAAGGATATGAACAAATAAGTGGTAAGGATTACCCAATCACAAACCAAATATCTGCAGGAAGAAATACTACAGCTACTTGAATTCCCACCTATAAAACTCCCAAAATTTCTGGTTATGCAATCAGGTGTTGGGGATACAGGGGAAGCATAATATCTCACCCAAAACTAGCAAATCCTACATCCATCTGTATCCATCCTTCAACACATAACCAAGAAACCTTCGGAAATCATTTACCTCAACCTTCGAAAAGCATCCGTTATACGAGTTATGGCAATACTCCCAAACACCTGCCCTAGTACTGGGTGGCGTCGAGGTTATCTCACCAACAACTGCATAAAAGAGATTTTCGATGTCGGCGAACTCAGGTATTCCAGAACTGCAACGATAAAATTGTGACGACAACACCTCAGAGCTCAACTCCCCAGGACACTGCCACAACCCCTAAATGTTAGGAGGCACCAAGAACAATTTTCTCTTCACAAAACCATCGAAATGATTCCAAGATACCCACGTGATCCAAAAAAATCATGAAATTTGAGGAGAGAAGAGTCAAAACTCTACGTCAGGAGGCCTCACCAGAGCGACAAAGGGACTGAGGAGTAAAAAGAATCCTACTCTCCGATATATATAATCCTAAGAATCAAAACATTTTGTTCTAGACTCAACAACGTCAGCGATTCGATCAAGCAGGGGCTCCTAAGTCGGGGAAGGCTTTGATTACCAACTTGTAACACCCACAATGCGGGCTATATCTCCCACGTGTCGGGGCACGACTTAGGGGCATAGCCGCATGGTAGGCTTGTTGCAAGAGGGGTAATCTTTATACATCCCATGTACTGAATAAGAAAGGGATAAAGAGTTGGCTTACAATCGCCACTTCACACAATACATATCCATACATCATCCAAGGTACAATCGAAGGTCCGACTACGGAACCAAAATAAAGAAAGACAACCCCAAATGCTAGATCCCCGATCGTCCCAACTGGGCTCCTCTACTGATCATCCGGAAAAGAAACATAGTATCGGCCCGAATCCTCGTCCAACTCCCACTTGAGTTCGGTAGCGTCCCCTGCACTGGCATCGTCGGCACCTGCATCTGTTTGGAAGTATCTGGGAGTCATGGGGACTCAGCAATCTCACACCCGCGAGATCAAGAATATTTAAGTTTAAGGGTAGGAAAGGGGAGCGAGGTGGAGCTGCAGCAAAACACTAAGCATATATGGTGGCTAACTTATGCAAAAGAGAGCGAGAAGAGAAGCAACACACGGTCGAGAAGCTAATAGTGATCAAGAAGTGATCCTGAAGCTAATTACGCTCAAGCATAACACAAGCCGTGTTCACTTCCCAGACTCCGTCGAAAAGATACCATCACGGCTACACACGCGGTTGATTCATTTTAATTAAGTTAAGTATCAAGTTCTCTACAACCGGATATTAACAAATTCCCATCTGCCCATAATCGCGGGCAAAAGTTCAAAACCCTGCAAGGGTGTCCCAACTTAGCACATCACAAGCTTTCACGGTCAATGAAGGATATTACTTCTCCCGGGAAGACCCGATCAGTCTCGGAATCCTTGTTACAACACATCTCGACAATGGTAAAACAACACCAGCAAAGCCACCCGATGTGCCGACAAATCCCGATAGGAGTCGCACGTATATCGCTCTTAGGGCAACACCAGATGAGATAGGCTACGAGTAAAACCAACCCTCGAGTTTCCCCGAGGTGGCCCCCCAGGCGGCTCGGTTCGGACCAACACTCAGAGGAGCATTGGCCCAGTGCGGTTTAAAATAAAGATGACCCTTGAGTCTGCAGAACCCAAGGCAAGGTATATGGTGGTAGGTAGGCAAATGGTAAAACCAAGGTTGGGCCTTGCTGGAGGAGTTTTATTGAAAGCGAACCGTCAAGGGGTTCCCATAACTCCCAACCGCGTAAGGAACACAAAATCAAGGAACATAACACCGGTATGACAGAAACTAGGGCGGCAAGAGTGGTACAAAACACCAGGCATAAGGCCGAGCCTTCCACCCTTTACCAAGTATATAGATGCATTAACGTAAATAAGAGATAATAACGATATCCCAACAATATCCATGTTCCAGCATGGAACAAACTTCATCTTCACCTGCAACTAGCAACACTATAAGAGGGGCTGAGCAAAAGCGGTAACATAGCCAAACAACGGTTTGCTAAGAAAGGTGGGTCAGAGGCTTGACATGGCAATATGGGAGGCATGATATAGCAAGTGGTAGGTAACGCGGCATAATAATAGAGCGAACAACTAGAAAGCAAAGATAGAAGTGATTTCGAGGGTATGGTCATCTTGCCTGCAAAGTTCTCAGAGTTGTCGAAAGCTTGATCCTCGTTAGCGTACTCAGCAGGTTCCTCAATCACGTACTCGTCTCCCGGCTCTAACCAAAGCAAGAACAGAATCAAAGGGCCAACAATCAATCATGGTGCAATGCACAAGCAACATGATGCAAAACATGGCATGATATGCAAGACATGATATGCAATGCATATGCGTGCTCCGGAAGGGAAAGATTGATCAAGGCATCAACTTGTCAAACCAAGTGTTCCTCTGGAAAGATGAGATGATTTCGGTCGAAATCGATATAAAGATCACCAGAAACGGAGGCATGGTTTGCAAATGGCAAGCAAAACAAGAATGGCAAAATTCTACGATTAACAGCACGATGCCATCTAGAATTCAACAAGAAACTAAATTACTGCACTCCAACATAACAACAAAGTATATGGCAGTGATGTACACAAGATGCTTGACAAAACATGAACACTGAGCTACGGCTAAATCACACAAGAGAAGGTTCAAACAAGCATGGCAAAAGTGCAAAAGATATCAGCTTCACAGACTTTGTGAAAAAACTAACATGCCAGAAATAGCATCAGGAAGCAATGTTTAGAGCAACCAAACAATATGCTACAGGAACATATCATAGTATACAAAGGCATGGCATGAATCTACTAAATGCATAGAACAAAAGTCCCTTACTGATCATGACGGCACCCATGTAAACATAGCAAGTTATTAACAGTTTCAGACTTCGCAGAAAGTAGAGCATGGCATAAACACAATTATGATGGCAACATTCCGAGCTCAAATCACTCACCACAAAGAATTTCATGACAAAACAAGCATAGAATCAGCAATAAGACATGTTCGAGAAGCTAACCATGGCAAGAGCAAGTTCATAGCATGCATGGATCGCCAGCAACAACCATGGCAAAATTGATTTACATGTAAACAATCTGCCAGGAACATTTTATAAGACATGCTAGAGCACTCCATAATTGCAAACATGGGCATGGATGGATAGATCATAACCATATGTTCAAAACATCCTTACTGAAGAAACTCAAACCAAGCATGGATCTCACTATAGCATCATTTTTATATGGCATCAAAATAACAGCAGGAAAATGACTTAGTAAAATCCTAAGTCCCTGAAAACAGCAATATCACGAGGCCTAGTTTGCATGCTTGTGCTAGTCACCGCAAAGATCACAAAAATACATGGCAAGAACCTCTGTAAAGATGGAATGGCATAGTTGAAAAACACATGTAGAGATCATTCCCATATGAAGCACACATCAAATGTGGAAAAAATGACAAAACTTCATAATCTGATAAGTAGCAGCAGTAAACATTTTATAGCACTCTTGCATCAATCATTTGGGCATCAAGATGAACTCAAACAAGCATTCCGCAATGGAACGAAATGAAGAGCATCTCACAATGAACATTTTCATATATCATATGCATCAATCGGAGTCACAGTCATGGAGATATGAGGCAATGAACAGAGCATGAAAAAGTTGTAGAAAAGTGACTTGGAGAAATATACCCCTCGCGAAACAGATCTAGGGTTTGCACGAAATACGAGGTTCATCGGGGTTTTGTCAGGGTTTGTCGCCGCGGTGGCCGGAGCTTGGGGCGGAGGTAGCCGGAGAGGGGTCGCCGGGCACAGGGGCGACCAGATCTGGCGAGGACGAGGCGACGCGCGCGGGCGAGGCGGC
>NC_041388.1:174848074-174868554 GCF_002162155.2 Triticum dicoccoides
GGAGGCGGCGAGCGAGGCGGCAGAGGCGGCGAGCAGCGCCGGCGAGGACGGCCGGCGCGCGCGGGATGGGCGGCGGCGGATCTCGCGTGAGCCGGGGAGGCTCGGGCGGCTGATGGGCCGGGCGGGCAAGATTCGGGTCTGGCGGGCCGCCACGATGGGGACGGCGTGATGGCAACAAGTGGCGGCACTAGATTGGGTGCGGGCGGCGGTGATGCTGAGGTGGCGGGCTGCAATTGGGCGGAGGGACGTGGCGGCGGCTGGACGTGTCCGGTCACCGGGCGGGCATGTCCGGCGACGCGAGGAGGGTGGATCTGGGGTTCCTCTGCGCGAAAAAATCAGGGAGGGGCACCTATTTATAGGTAGGAGGAGGTAGAAGTGTCCAAACGGAGTGTAGTTTTCGCCCACATGATCGTGATCCGATGACGGAGGACATGAGAGTGGTTTGGATGGGTTATTGGGCCGTTTTGGAGGGGTGTTGGGCTGCAACACACAAGAGGCCTTCCCGGTTATCCGGTTAACAGTTGGAGTATCAAACATACTCTAAATGGAACGAAATTTGACAAGCGGTCTACCGGTGGTGTGCCAAGGATGCTTGGCAAATCTCGGTCCATTGTGAGTACATTTAGCACCCGCTCACGAAAAGAGACAAAAGGGGTACGCCGGTGCACGTCGGAGTGTCAGATTGCAAAACGGACAACGGGGAAAATGCTCGGATGCATGAGACGACCACGAATGCAAATGCGATGCACATGATGACATGATATGAAATGCATGACATGAACAAAATGCAAAACAAAGACAAAACCCAACCACGAAGGGAAGTCTCATAACTTAAAGCCGAAAAAGGCAAGAGTTGGAGTTACATATATGGCAAGTTACATCCGGGGTGTTACACGGGGTTCATCTCGATTCCTCGCAGGAAATGAAAGAAGGAAGTTCCTAGGAGTCCTATCTTCAAGTATCGCCATCGGCGCCATCATCAACAGTGGGCCACGAAGGGCCGGCGCAAACCCCATCCAAATCAGTGGCGACGACGAGCGGACGTCGCTGCTGCGCTCCAGGCGCGGCGAGAGCTCGGGGGCACATAGCTGTTTTCGCTTGTCTCCGGAATCTCGACAGGCTCGGGAGAGTCGCTGGACTCTCCGGCGCCATCACTGCTTCTGGAGGAGCTATCGGCAGAACTAGGGGCGGGCCAGCGCCAGCCACCGCACCATCCTGGTGACCCCCTCTAGGGCAACACTCCAGGCGGCGGCCTTCCTCATCGAAGACCTTGAAGAACATTGTGGAGGCGTCGTCGTACTCAAAATGGATAGCGAGGGCCCCCTCCGCGCGACAGACACTGCCAACCTCGCCCCATCCACGGGTCATGAAGATCTTGCCCGAGGAGACGGCCTCGACCTCTGCTCCCGTCGCCGGGGTGCCGCACTTGGCGTGCTACGGCCACAACTCGAGTGGCCCCCTTGGCGGCATCTCTTCGGCAAAGAATGGTGGGAATCGGATCGACATGCGCGGTGGCATCACCGCCCACAGCACAAGTTCGCGCGAGGAGCCCTCGGCATGGGTTCACGGGGCGGCGGCGCGCACCACCACGGCACGACCACCACGGCCATGGCGCGAGCGGTGCCGGTCGCTGCCTCCTCCTCTGGAGCCTTCTGCCTGAGCGTACAAGGGCAGCGGGTAACCGGGGGGAGGCCGCCCGTACCAAGGCCTCGTCACCTCCCGCTGAGGGCGAGCGTCCGACCTGTGTGACATGGGTCGGACTAATGGGCTATGAAGATACAAGACAGAAGACTCTTCCGTGTCCGGATGGGACTCTCCTTGGCGTGGATGGCAAGCCTGGCGTTCGGATATGAAGATTCCTTTCTCTGTAACCGACTTTGTAAAACCCTAGTCCCCTCCGATGTATATATAAACCAGAGGGTTTAGTCCATAGGGGCAATCATAATCTTACAGGCTAGACTTCTAGGGTTTTAGCCATTACGATCTCGTGGTAGATCCACTCTTGTAACCCTCATACTTATCAATATCAATCAAGCAGGACGTAGGGTATTACTTCCATCAAGAGGGCTCGAACCTGGGTAAAACTTCGTGTCCCCTGTCTCGTGTTACCATCAACCTTAGACGCACAGTTCGGGACCCCCTACCCGAGATCCGCCGGTTTTGACACAGACATTGGTGCTTTCATTGAGAGTTCCACTGTGTCATCACCAGAAGGTTCGATGGCTCCATCGATCATCGATCTACAACGATGCTGCCCTAGGGGATGTTTTCCTCCCCGGCCAGATCTTCGTATTCGGTGGCTTCACACTGCGGGCCAACTCGCTTGGCCATCTAGAGCAGATTGACAGCTACACCCCAGGTCACCGGATTAGTTTTGGAAACTTGGATTACGTCGCTGATATCCAAGGAGACTTGATCTTCCAAGGATTCACGCCCTCAATCTCTGCTCTGGCCTTGGATCCGGAGCGTATTGCCAGGTCCGAAGACGGGGTCCCTGAGCTCGCCGAACTATCTGGGGCCTCTAAGCCCATTGTGGGAGAGCCGGGGGAAGTTGTGTTGCTGGCAGCCATCATGGAGCCAGACCCTTCTCCGGACACGGGCTCCGAATCCTCGGAGTCAGCATCGTGTGAGTTTGGCCCAGGAGTCTCCCTCTCGCCGCACTTCACGGGCTCTCTTCTCTTGGGCCAAACATTGCCTTTAAGCGAGGCCCTGGACTTAATGTGATCCCTTGTCATTACAGAGGAGCGACGTCCGAACTAGGCCCAGCCCGAACTAGGGCTGAGAGCAGGGAATTTTACGTCCCACCCACCACCCACTTTATAGCCACTGTCGAGGACTTAACTGACATGCTCGATTATGGCTCCAAAGACATCGACGATATGGACGACGATGCCGGAGAGGAGCAAGCCGAAAACCCGCCGTTTACTGGACATTGAACGGCCACCTCCTCGTATGACGTATACATGGTGGATACACCCAAGGAAGCTAACGGCGATGACAAAGAAGACCTAGTCGAGGATAAACCTCCTGAGATACAACCAAAGCACCGACAGTGCCGCTCTAAATCATGCCGCAACAAAGACAACAATACCGGCACGAGAACACAACAATACTCCGGATGATGCCGAAGACCAAGAAAACCCCGTCGAGCAAAACTTTGAACAAGACGATCGGGAGGATGGGCAAGCTAGCCTTGAATAACAGGCTACAAATGAAGATTTGGAGGACAGTAATTACCTTCCACCCTCCAAGGATGAGGTGAGCCTCGGCGACAAAGACTATATCGTGCCTGAGGAACCGCTCGAGCAGGAGCGCTTTAGGCAATAGCTAATAGCCACTGCAAGGATCCTGAAAAAGAAATAGTAGCAGCTTCAAGTTGATCAAGATCTGCTCAACGATAGATTGACTAATGTCCTGGCAGCCGAGGAATATGGCCTCGAGCGCCCAACCAAAAGTTACCCGAAGCGCAAATTGTTACCTCAATTCGATGACGAGGCACTTGAGCCCATACCATCAGCGCTTAATGCGGCTGATCGACCACCGTGTGGCTGGGACAAAGAGTCAACTCAAGCCGAACACCAGCCCGTCCCACCTTGCCGTAAAGGCAGAGATAAAATAGCTCGGGAATACACATATGACCTGCGGTAGGACCTGAAGAATAAAGCAGGTCCAGCCAGATCAATCTACGGATCGCAGGGGCGTGCCTCGATGCGCGATGACGGCTATCAAGCCGAACATGACAAGCACAATCGCGTCCGGGCCGAAAACCGCAGACGGACTCCATCCGAACTACTTCGCGATTTGGCCCGATGTAGAGGTGCCGCACACCCCCTCTGCATCATAGATGAAGTAATGTAACATGAATTCCCAGAAGGGTTCAAACCCGTGAATATCAAATCATATGATGGAACAACAAATCCCGTGGTATGGATTGAAGACTTTATTCTCCATATTCATATGGTCCGCGGTGATGATCTTCATGCCATCAAATACCTCCCGCTAAAACTAAAGGGACCAACTCGGCACTAGTTGAACAGCCTGCCCGAAAATTCCATTGGCAGCTGGGAATACTTGGAAGACGCCTTCCGCGATAACTTCCAAGGTACATATGTACGGCCTCCGGATGCCGATGACCTAAGTCACAATATCCAACAGCCCAGTGAGTCAGCCATGAAGCTCTGGACTAGGTTCTTAATTAAAAAGAACCAAATTGTCGATTGTGCGGACGCCGAAGCCCTTGCGGCCTTTAAACATAGCGTTTGAGACGAGTGGCTCGCCCGCCACCTCGATCAAGAAAAACCAAAATCCATGGCAGCCCTTACCGCTCTGATGACCCGCTTTTGAGCGGGAGAAGACAGCTGGCTCGCTCGTAGAAGCAACAACACCAGTGATCCAGGCACTTCTGAAGTTCGTGACAACAACGGCAAGCCACGACGCAATAAACACAAGCGTCGAAATAATAATGAAGGAACGCAAGACACAAAGGTCAACGCCGGATTCAGCGGCTCCAAACCCGGTCAATGGAAAAAGCCATTCAAGGCAAAAAGAGACGGACCATCCAGTCTAGACAAGTTACTGGATTGGCCTTGCCAAACTCATGGCACCCCCGATAAACCAGCCAATCATACCAACAGAAGTTGTTGAGTCCCCAAACAAGCCGGCAAGCTTAATGCCGAACACAAGGGGAAGGGGCCGCCAAGTGACAGCAACGACGAAGAGACTCGCCAACCGAACAGGGGGGAGGGGTCAAAAGCAATTTCCTCCCGAAGTAAAAACAGTAAACATGGTACACGTGACGCCCATCCCTACAGGGAAGCACAAACGCGCACTACGGGACGCCTACGCCATAGAGTCGGTCGCCTCAAAATCTAGCCAATGGGCGGCCTGCCCGATCACTTTGGATCACAAAGACCACTCAGCCAGCATCTTCACCAAGGTTCGGCAGCTCTGGTCCTCAAACCAATTATCGATGGGTTCCATCTCATGAAAGTCCTTATGGAAGGCGTGTAACGCCCCATATGTAACCTGCCACATTTGTATTCCAACTCTTGCCAATTTCGGCACTAAGTTATGATATTCCTCGTTGTTGGGTTTCGTCTTTGTTTTCCTTTTGCCTTTGTCATGCATCTCATATCATGTCATCATGCGCATCGTAGTTGCATACGTGTTCATCTCATGCATCCGAGCTTTTTCCCCGTTGTCCGTTTTGCATTCCGGCACTCCTATGTCCTCCAACGTCTCCTTTTACCTCTTTTTGTGTGCGGGTCTTAAATGTTCCCGGATTGGACCGATACTTGCGAAGCAGCCTTGGTATACCACCGGTAGACCGCCTGTCAAGTTTCGTACCATTTGGACTTCGTTTGATACTCCAACAGTTTACCGAGGAACCGAAAAGGCCTCGTGTGTGTTGCAGCCCAACACCTCTCCAAAGTGGCCCAAAACCCACCTAAACCCCCTCCATCATCTCGGCCGTTCTATCATGATCGCGTGGCCGAAAACCGTGCTCAATTTGGAGTCTCCTAGCTCCCTCTACCTATAAATATATGCCCCCCTCCGACAATCTCGTAGTCCAAACACTAAAAAACATCCCTCCGCCGCCGGACATGTCCGCACCCGCCGGACACGCCCGCGCCTCTGCGCCCAGCCACCCAGGAGCCGCCACATGGCCTCCCGCCGCTTTCCATCGCGCCAGCCCGCTCGGGCCCGAGGCTGGCCCCCGCGGCCCGGTCGCCGCGCCCCGCCGCCCAGTTCGTCTCCTCCGCGCCCGCCCACGCCCGAAGAACGCCGGCGTGCCTCTTCTCAGGCGCCGGTCGTCTTCGACGTCCAGCGCCAGCGCCGCCCGGTGCTCCGGCCGCCGCCCGCCGAGCACCTCGCCGGTCCGTCGCCGGATCTCCTCCGCCGCCCCTCACCGGCTTCGCCCCCCCCCCCACCGGCGAGCAACTCGTCGCCGGATCTCCTCTCCGGCGAGCTTCCTCTTCCTCTACGGATTCTGGCGAGAGGATCCAGTCAACCTCGATCCGCGTGCGATCCAGATCTACTACAGTAACCCTAGGGTTGACCTCGTTTTGCCCTAAGTTTGCATTATTTTTAGCATTGTTCATTGCATCAGAACTTTGCATCCGTAGCTCCATTTTGGGCATGTAGCATATCAAATTGTTCATTTGGATGTGCACTTCATTTCATTCCATTGCACCATGTTCATTTGAGTTCATCTTGATGCCCTAAATGCTATTGCAAGAGTGCTATGTAATGTTAGGTTCTGATTCTTAACAGATTATGGACATTTGTCATTTTTTCCATGTTTAATGTGTGCCTCCTATGAACTTGAGCCCTACATGTGTTTTGGGCTATGCCATGCCATCTTTACAGGGGTGTATGCCATGTATTTTTGTGATCAATGTGGTGACTAGCACAAGCATGCAAAGTAGCTCTCGTGATGTTTCTGATTTCAGGGACTTAGAATTCTTCTAAGTCATTTCCCTGATGTTATTTTTATGCCATGTATTCTTGTTTCTACAGAGTGATCCATGCCTTTTTTGAGCATGTTCAGTAAGGATGATTTTGAGATATTGTTATGCTCTATCCATCCATGTATTTGTTTGAAATTATGGATTACCCTAGCATGACTCAATCTTTCTCTACTTTTGCTATAACTGTTCCTGGCAGATTGTTTATGTGTTAATCAATTTTTCCGAGGTTGTTGTAGTTGATCTATGCATGCTATGAGAGTGTTCTTGACATGGTTAGGTTATTTAACATGTCTTCTTGCTGGGTGTATGCTTAGTTTGTCATGCAATGCCTTGTGGTGAGTGCATCGAGCTCGCAAACATGCCTACGTAACTATGTTTTTGCCATGTTCCAGTTATCTGCTAAGTCTGAATCTGTTAACGAAACTTGCTATGTTCACATGGTTGCCATTGTATTTTCTGATCCCTTTTGGCTTATGGTCAGTAAGGGACTTTTCTTATATGCTTTGTGTAATTTCATGCCATGCCTTGCTTTGCCATGATATGGTCATGTAACATGTTATCTTGCTCTAAACATTGCTTCCTGATGTTAAATCCTGACATGTTGTTATTATCACTAAGTCTTTGAACCTGATATCTTTTGCAATTTTTCCATGCTTGTTTGAACCTGCTATTGTGTGAATTAGCTGTAGCTCAGTGCTCATCTTTTGTCAAGCATCTTGAGTGAATCACTGCCATGTGCTTTGTTGTTATGTTAGAGTGCAGTAGCTTATTTTTCTTGATGCATTTAGATGGCACCGTGCTGTTAATCGCAGCTTTGTGCCATTATTATTTTGCTTGCCATTTGCAAACCGTGCATCCGATTCCGGTGATCTTTATATCGATTTCAACCGAAATCAACTCATCTTTCCAGAGACACTCTTGGTTTTCTAAGTTGAGGCCTGATTCAATCTTTTCCTTCCAGAGCATGCATATGCATTGCATATCACATTCCGCATATCATGTCATGTTTTGCATCATGTTGTTTGCGCATTGCTCCGTGGTTGATCGTGGTTCCCTTTGCTTGTGTTCTTGCTTTGGATAGAGCGGGGAGACGAGTACGTGATCCAGGAGCCCATTGAGTATGCTTACAAGGATCAAGCTTACGTCAACTTGGAGAACTTTGCAGGCAAGATGACCATACCCTCGAAATCACTTTTATCTTTGCTTGCTAGATGCCCGCTCTTTTGCTATGCCTATGCCTCGATACCTACCACATGCTTTATCATGCCTCCCATATTTCCATGTCAAACCTCTAACCCACCTTGTCCTAGCAAACCGTTGTTTGGCTATGTTACCGCTTTGCTCAGCCCCTCTTATAGCGTTGCTAGTTGCAGGTGAAGATTGGAGTTTGTTCCTTGTTGGAACATGTCTATTGTTGGGATATCACTATTATATCTTGCTTACTTTAATGCACCTATATACTTGGTAAAGGGTCGAAGGCTCGGCCTTATGCCTGGTGTTTTGTTCCACTATTGTCGCCCTAGTTTCCGTCATACTGGTGTTATGTTCCTTGATTTTGTGTTCCTTATGCGGTTGGGTTATAATGGGAACCCCTTGATAGTTCGCCTTGAATAAAACTCTCCAGCAAGGCCCAACCTTGGTTTTACCATTTGCCACCTTGCCTTTTTCCCTTGGGTTTCGCGGACTCAAGGGTCATCTTTATTTTAAACCCCCCCGGGCCAGTGCTCCTCTGAGTGTTGGTCCGAAACGGGCAGCCTGCCGGGCCACCTCAGGGAAACTCGAGGGTTGGTTTTACTTGTAGCTTGACCTATCCGGTGTGCCCTGAGAACGAGATACGTGTGACTCCTATCGGGATTTGTTGGCACATCAGGCGGCTTTGCTGGTCTTGTTTTACCATTGTCGAGATATCTTGTAACCGGGATTCCGAGTCTGATCGGGTCATCCTGGGAGAAGGAATATCCTTCGTTGACCACCAGAGCTTGTGATGGGCTAAGTTGGGACACCCCTGCAGGGATTTGAACTTTCGAAAGCCGTGCCCGCAGTTATGGGCAGATGGGAATTTTTTAATTTCCGGTTGTAGAAAACCTGAAACTTAACTTAATTAAAATGGATCAACAGAGTGTGTAGCCACGATGGTCTCTTTTCGGCGGAGTCCGGGAAGAGAACACGGTCTCGGGTTATGCTTGAACGTAAGTAGTTCTAGGATCACTTCTTGATCATAGTTTCTCGACGGTGCCTTGCCTTTCTCTTCTCGCTCCCATTTGCGTATGTTAGCCACCATATATGCTAGTGCTTGCTGCATCTCCACCTCATACATTTTCCCTACCTATAAGCTTAAATAGTCTTGATCGCGAGGGTGTGAGATTGCTGAGTGCCCGTGACTCATAGATTACTTCCAAAACCAGATGTAGGTGCCGATGATACTGTTCCAGGGGATGCGAATAAGCTCAAGTGGGAGTTCGATGAGGACTCAGGACGATACTATGTTTCCTTATAGACGATCAGTAGTGGAGCCTAGTTGGGGCGATCGGGGATCTTATGCATTTGGGGTTGTCTTTATTTTGGTTCCGTAGTCAGACCTTGATTGTATCTGGATGATTGTAATGCTATATCTATGTATTGTGTGACACGGCGATTGTAAGCCAACTATGTACCTCTTTTCTTATTCAGTACATGGGATGTGTAAAGATTACCCCTCTTGCGACATTGCCTACAATGCGGTTATGCCTCTAAGTCATGCTCTGACGCGTGGGAGATATAGCCGCATCGTGGGTGTTACACGGTGGAAGTAGCCTTAATCTATTCTACCAAGACACTGTTCGCAAAATGGGCATTGATCCTTCAAGAATCAGTCCCACCACAACTACATTCAAGGGAGCATTACCCGGCATAGAAGCTTGCTACACGGGTTCAATTACATTGGAAGTCGTTTTTAGCTCGCCGAACAACTTTCGAAGCGAAGGCTTGACCTTCGATATTGTCCTGTTCTGTAGTAACTACCATGCACTGCTCCGGCATACCGCTTTTGCTCGTTTTAACATAGTCCCACACTATGCTTATCTAAAGCTTAAGATGCCCGGTCCATGTGGCGTCATCACGATAAACGGAAACACGGAACGCTCCCTCCGTACAAAGGAGCATACTACGGCTACTGCAGCCGAAGTAAAAAAGCGACCTCATCAAGCCCTGTATCTCATTGGCCATCAAGCCACCAGTCTCTATTAAACAGGACAAATCAGTCTCAAAGCTGGATTAGCAGTTCAGACTCCGTCGTTCGCCTCATATAGTCATGAAGTCTGTATCGTGCATACATAATTATGCACTTAAAATACCCTGGTAATCAACGGAGGTACTATACGGACAGGCCTACAATGCAGTCCGCACTCCCATAGCCTTTTCCCTCTTTTTTCTAACTATTTTTTATCTTTTACCACAGGTGACAGAAAGCCTGGTCATCATACCGACTCTTTCTGAGTTTGGCCTCGCATAGATAACCAAAGGCTATTCCTGCCAAGGAGTCCTTTCGCTGAGGCAAGGCAACGCAGACATGCGACAGGAGGTCCAAATGATTTTTTGTAGACCGCACTCTTTATTTCAAACCTGTAAAGTGCCTTTTTCCTCGGCCTCCGACCCCCGGCATGTTAAATAGGCCGGGTAGTAGCGTTATAATCTGAAACATTGCGTTTGACGTGTCAGTCAGATTCCAGTGAACATAGTCCGTATTCAATATTTGCTTTTTCCAAGAACTGAATTTTGCTTCTTCGGTTGTTTCACGTACACACCTCGGCACAAATTGCCAGGGGCTCGATATGGCAACATATGAGTTGCCGACATGTCCGAACAGCTTTATATCATACTTCGGCGTCACGAGTTTGGCCTTATATGCATCATCTCCGAATCATGTCTTTGGTCAATAGTCGGGTTGCCCGGCTCCTGTGCTTACTACCTTACGTTCCGCCCTATCGGCTAAGGTAGTAAAGGGAGAACTATTGTGATTGTGTTTCCGGTTCATCTAGTCAAGCACCTTAGTAGAGAAAGCCGAAAACTGACTCTCATGAGGCGGCGAGAGCTGGTCAACCACTCAATGGCTTATCAGAATCTTCTACGATTCCTTCCGTATTACACGAAGGACCATTCTTCCGGTCACCTATGTAACGCACCGTATTCGGATAACCACGTACATACTAGGGGCTATATCGTAGACCAACATCCAAACTCCTATGGCTAAGTGAAAGTGTTAAAGCCCTATAGTCTGATTGCCTAGTTCGCTGCATTGACACCTCCTTCATGGACCAAGACGTTGGGTCAAGAGTGATCAAGTGCTTTCACGAACACCCCCGTATTATATGCGAGGGTGTCGAAGCCGACGACTGGAAAACTTCCAAATTATACAAAATACGGCCGCATAGGAGGAACCAAAACTTTCAGGCAAAAAGCATAGCCTATAATATATCATTGTTTTTTCAAATTCGCTAGAATCACTCGAATATCATATTCTTCGAGCACTGGCCCTCTATCAAGCGGGTGCCCTCTAGGACATCCTCAAAATAATGCTCCGGCGTGTGATGGTCCTTGCCCCCGGGTGGACTCTTTGCTGCAATATTGGTGGCCTTCATCTTTGCCCAGTATGTCTTGATGCAGGCAAGGGCCATCCATGCACCTTCAATGCATGTTGACCGCTTTACGGCATCAATACGCGGCACCGCATCAACAAGTTGCTGCACCAAACCGAAATAACTATTTGGAATGGGCTCAGTCGGCCACAACCGGACAACGACGTCCTTCATGGCAGATCCGGATATTTTGTGGAGCTCGGCCCACTCGGCCATCTGTTCCTTCAGCAACAGCGGATGCTTTGGCATGCTGAATTGCAACCAGAAAAGCTTCTCCGTTGCATGTCCTTCTTGCGCTTGGAAAAACTGCGCCGCATCGAAGACACTCTTCGGCAAGTCCAAGAATGTGTCTGGAGAACTCCACATTTGATTAAGCAAGGCATACTTCAGATCGCCAAATTTAGTCTGTAATAAGATGTGCTTACTGGCCGCTATCTCCCCAGCTTGCCGGATCTCCTCCCGAGCAGCTCTAGACTCGGACCGTGCTTCTCTCGCCTCTTGTAAGGCCTTGTCGAGATCGGCCGTTTTGGCTTTGTTATCCTTCTCGATGAATTCACACCAGATAGTGGCATCCTTCAGCTCGTGTGCCATGGTAGATATTCTCTCCTCGCACTGGCGCTGAGCAGCCTGTCCGGCCTTTAACTCAGCAGCTGCCTTCTTGGCAACCACATTACTCATCCTGGCTTGCTCCTTGGCCCAGACGAGCTCAACCCGAAGGGTCTCAACCATGGCAGCACTATCTGCAGTTATGCACATCTTAGTATATAATTCTCAGCTTCGTGCTCATAGTATTATACGTTCTTATACTGACTGCCTCAAAACATATCTTGCGCCTCGTCGAGCCACCTGTTAATAAGCGTGATGTCGTCATCCGCCACATCAAGTTTCCGCTTCAGATCTGCAACCTCTATAGCACGGGCAGTCGCCATCGATGAAACAGCCTGTGTTCCAATTAATTAGATTATTTCCTGGGCATATCTTTTTTGATCCTCTGATCGCCTCCTTTTGGACGCCAACCAGAGTCTCAGGGGCTACTACCTATACACAGGTGCATTTTTGCACGTAGAGTGCAATTGAAGATATTACATTACATACCTCGAAGCCTCTTAGTAGGCCCGTGAAGGCTTCATTCAATCCGCTTCTCACGGACAGAATCCTCTCAACTACCGTACCCATTAAGGAATGATGTTCCTCTGAGATGGACGCATGTTGCAACATGTCCATCAATGTATCCGACGCCTCCCAATTCCTTGAAGCGGCTGCGGGAGTACGGACTCCCTTCGAAGGGATGTGTTTACTCGACCCTAGAGTCGTCTCCGGCTGTAAACCGGATAGTCTAGGGCCTTTATGGTTGGTCCCCGAAGGGGCTGCACGCCCCGGACCCTGGACTACCGAAGTATCACCCTCGGGCGTGGCCTTCATTGTCCCTCGCACCACTTGTTGATTGGGAGAAATCCTCTAGGACGACAAATCAAGGTCGTCCGCCCTATTGGGTAAGAAGGTCAGTGGAGGTGTCTCACTTTCAATCATCTCCGAAAGAAGATCCCCCGAGGAGGACGACTGTTGAGGAAGACTGCGTGCCAGACTGCAAACATATATTTTTGACGTTACCCTTGTAAGCGGAAAGGAACGGGATATGTTTAGGATACCCTTGTTCACTTACAATTCGGCTAAGGGCTTTTCCTTACGGAGGAATTGCGTGACAACGTCATCTTCCGAACCCGAACTGCCTGGCAATGACATCTTCCCTCGCTTAGGAGCCTCTACCTCCAAATCTTTGGAGGTGGTCCTCTTCTTCCCATGGGGGGAAGGGATGTCAGCTTCTCCTTCTCTTTTTTCTTCGGAAAAGGGAGTTCCAATCTCCCGGGACATGGTGTCTGGTATACCTTTAGAATGGAGGACACCTTTGGCCTTCTTTCTCTCCTCCTCGTCCTCCTTCACCGGCACTTGATATGGCGTCGGAGCCAGCATCCTTGTTAATACAGGATTAGCTGAGACCTCAGGAAGAGGGGCCGAACACCTAATTAGTTCGGCCTTCTTTATCCAGCCCTGTTCGAAGATTGTTTTCTCAGTATTACGGGATATTTAACTAAACTGTGTTCTTGAGTCGAATGCTTACCGAGGTATCCGGATGGTTGCAGTCGAGGCCGATGGCTTCGATGGTATCCGGCCATTGTTTTCGTGTCCCAAAGAATAACTTCCACATTCCTCTGTGCGTCATGCCGAGGAAGTGCTGAAGGGTCTGTGGTCCTGCCGGATTGAACTCCCACATGCGGAGAGCCCGTCGCTGGCATGGCAGGACCCGGTGGACTAGCATTACCTGGATTACATTGATGAGGACGGTGTCCTTTTCGAGGAGGCTCCAGATACGGCTTTGTAGCGTCTGCACTTCGTCAATTGATCCCCAGTCCAGCCCCTTATTAACCCATGATGCGAGTCGTAATGGAGGGCCATATCGGAACACAGGTGTAGTTGCACACTTGGTACCAAGGGGTTCAGTGATGTAAAACCACTCCCGCAGCCATAGGTTGGAAGTTTCCGTGAAAGAGCCTTTCGGCCAAGGAGTATTGGTGAGCTTGTTCACCGTCGCAGCACCACATTCTACTTGCTTCCCCTCTACTATCGTCGGCTTCACATTAAAGGTCTTGAGCCATAAGCCAAAGTGTGGGGAATGCGGAGAAAGGCTTCGCACATGATGATGAACGCCGAGATTTGAAGAAAGGAGTCCGGAGCTAGATCATGAAAATCTAGCCCGCAACAGAACATGAGTCCACGAACGAAGGGATGGAGCGCGAACCCTAGCCCCCGGAGGAAGTGAGATATGAATACGACCCTCTCGCCGGATTTGGGAGTAGGAATAACCTATCCTTTGGTAGGTAGCCTTTGGAGGATTTCCACGGACAGGTATCTTGCCGCCCGAAGCTTCGCGATATCCTCCTCTGAGACAGAGGAGGCCACCCACCAGCCTTGAAGACTAGGTCCGGACATGACTGGGAGGCTCGGAGCAATTAAGTTGACACTTAGGTGCTGGAACTCGAGGTTGGAAAGGTTGAAGAAGAGGTAGGCGTAGAGGATAAAGACGGGTCTGCGCCCCTTCATAAAGGCAATGAATTTCAAACGCCTCCTCATAGGCCTTAAAACCTGCCTATTCCCAAGGGATCATGCCAACGGAACGGTTGTGTTATCCACGCCCGTATTGATGAGAATCCCGTAATAAGGGGACATGATCTCAGCTTCGACAAGATGTGCCAATAAAGCCGCATCTTAAAATGTGGAGCGGGAGGCTAAAATGGTTCGAAATTATGACCGGGCTATGACGTGATGTCACGCTACAAAAGTTGTCGGTGGATTGGACTCATAAAATATTATACTCTCTGTAGATATGTGTGGTACTTGTTTTGCAGAGCCAGACACATTTTATGTGTTCAAAGGGTGCTTTGGAGTATTCGGAGAAGGAACCCGCCTTGCAATGCCGAAGGCAGTCTGGGCGTCGGACACCTCGTCATTGAAGCCTGGTTCAGGGGCTACTGAGGGAGTCCTGGATTAAGGGGTCCTCGGGTGTCCGACCTGTGTGACATGGGCCGGACTAATGGGCTATGAAGATACAAGATAGAAGACTCTTTCCCGTGTATGGATGGGACTCTCCTTGGCATGGATGGCAAGCCTGGCGTTCGGACATGAAGACTCCTTTCTCTGTAACTGACTTTGTACAATCCTAGTCCCTCTGGTGTATATATAAACCGGAGGGTTTAATCCGTAGGGGCAATCATAATCTTACAGGCTAGACTTCTAGGGTTTTAGCCATTATGATATTGTGGTAGATAAACTCTTGTAACCCTCATACTTATCAATATCAATCAAGCAGGACGTAGCGTATTACCTCCATCAAGAGGGCCCGAACCTGGGTAGAACTTCGTGTCCCCTGTTTCCTGTTACCATCAACATTAGATGCACAGTTCGGGACCCCCTACCTGAGATCCTCCGGTTTTGACACCGACACCGGCCTCACGATGATGTCGCGGGAGCGGGCCAGCCTCTTCGTCGGTGGGAGTGGCCCAAGCTCTTCACATGGGGTTTTTCCCTTCTCAGCGGCAGAGAACCTCCGTATCGGCGCCATGAGTGACGCAGCAAGGAGGAATAAGAGGAAGCAAGAGGGATGGAGGAAAAGATGAGCAATGGGGGCTCTACCCCTCTCCTCATTTATAGCTAGAGGGAGGCCAACCGCCGGCCTCCACAATCGTAGGTAATGATGGTTTCTCTTCCGCATGCAACAGGGACTCGTCAAGTCGGACGGTAGCCGAGGCAGCATGGGGAAGCGGAGACGCCCATGTCCTGTCAATTGCCATGTGTCAATCAAGGTCGCAGGCAGTTGGGACCTGCGGCGCTCCGCACTTGCCCTTTGGCTTCGTCTTGATGCCAAGTCCGAGTGCGCCTTGGGCCCATGGGCTACTGTCGGCGTCTTGGGAATGAGGGTACCCAGACTTGCCTGCCTGCAGCCTAGGGCGTGCCACCACCAACGGCTTGGTACGGCCCACCTTCGACAGCAACCACTCAAGACCCTCGCAAGGGGACAAGCCTCGCGAGGAGGATGACACCAGGACCTCCTTAGGGGTAGCCTCGCTAGGCTGGCTCTCGAGGAGCAGAGATATCAAGGCGAGGGCACCTCACGAGGTTCGCGTGACGTGAGCCATGACGACCGAAGCCAAGCGGGCGCCGGCGGGCGCAGAGTGCCAGTTTCCTCTTCAGTGCTAAAGAGGCAGGCACAGACAACGAGTCCTGAGGCATCAGGCAAAGATTTCCATATCGGTGCAATGAGACCAACACCAGCAGGACGGCAGGACGGAGGTCACCACGGAGCCCACGACAACGTCACCACCAGAGCCTTTGGCAGGCGAAGACCACCTTTGGTCAGGATAACTTGTACTAGTTGTCTCCCTTCAAAATTGGCCGTTGTGGGATCCCTTCCCGCCTAACATTTGGGAAGAGGACTAGGGCCTCTATAAATAGGACTAGCCACCACCCTAGTAGAGAGGGATGATCCCTACCATCCTCGCACACACAAGCTCACTGAGCTCAAGAACACCTCTCCTTAGGAGGTTGTTCATCCCTTGTACTTGTTCATGCCCCGCCTATAGGGCAATCCACCACACAACACTGGAGTAGGGTGTTACACCACAACGGTGGCCCGAACCAGTATAAAGTCTCGTGTCTCTTGTTCCTTGGGTTCGGTGAGCTAGGCCTTGAGATCATTGCGAGAGCGAACTAGGGAGAGAGAGAGAGAGAGATCTTCATGCGCACCCCAGAATTCGAACCTCAAGGGTTTGCCGGAACCCAGAATTCGACAATTTTCTCCATCATGGATGGCCCAAAGAATGTCATGCAGCTGCGTCTCCGGCCCGCCCAGGACGAAAAGCCCATTTTCTGTCATGATTTTTTGTCATAGAAGTAGGAGCCCGCCACATCTATGATGATACCGGGTTTTGTCACAATTATCGTCATAGAAGTGTCATAAGCATGACAGGAAAAAAATTTGTTCAGCCCAAAATGTCACGGATGTGTCTTTTTTGTATGAATTAGTTAATTTGAGCCCATTACGACGAGCAATTATGCACAAGAACAAAACTGGTGAATCAAAGGCCTATGAGAATTTTGGCCCCTATGAGCCCATTAGGGAAGCTCATTAAGGCCAGTGGGCTGCTTCCTTCATATAGGGCCCATGACTGTTCCTGCTAACTAATAATTTCACTGCTTTTTAGCTTCCTAGAGACCATTTAGCTGGAATGCGAGGTGTGCTAAGCAAATGTATGGCATACAGGGGAAAACATTGCACATCCAGCATATATTACAGGAAATAACATCCACTGGACAATCAAAGATTGATGCCAGTGCAAATAAATGAACAGAACCTAACGATCTACAATGTCACAATCTGCAACCTCAGCACGGATGACGCCCATAAGCATGTGGGTAAGTTCTTGCTGCTTTGCTACACTATCTCTAAGAACATTGATCAGTTGTTGTTGTTGCGCACGAATGTGCACCTCTAATTCCTCCACCATTTCAATCATTGCTTTAACCATTAATTGGTTCACAAACATACATTTTTTCCGTTGCATTTGAGACGGAGGAAAATGAAAAAATTTAGATGGCAATTTTGGCAGGCTTGTATTATTGATAGGGGAGAGTGTCTTGACCACTGCATCATAACATAAATTAGGAGGGGAACCGAACAGATTAATCAAGAGTTATTGTCATATTACCTGACCTAGATTTATTGGAAAGAAACAATGGGGTTGCCTTGCTGTTTTTAGAGTTTATCTTCTTATCTTCAGCATCCTGCACCAAATTAACACACTAGCATTGCTATCATTGGCCAGGTCAGCTAATAGGAAAGCAACATTGACACAACGAATGTTTGGTCGACCAGACCACACCAGACTACACTAAATTAACACAATATGGCACAACTATCATTAGTCAGGTAAGGTAATACGAAAGCAACATTGACACAATGAATGAATGGGCAACTAGAGCAGCACTACAATTCAGTAATGTGCATGATATGAGATAGTACACTCATGCAGCTCAATATGCAAAACTACCAGGCAGTTTTCCTTACAAAAATTAACATTTTGCTACAACTAAATTTAGATCAGATAAAGGATGGACTCACGGCGATTAACAAAATACATGTTGATGTAAAAATATAGTGATATACAACAGGTACTTACATCAGCATTGGAGCACAGAGAATTCCCGCAAGATACTTTCGTCGAATACGATCCCAGTGCATAAAGTCTTATACCATTTAACCTTATTTTCTAAAAGAGATATGGGTAAGAGGCATGTAGAAAATATGATCAGAATGCTATAAAATTTCATGATGCGAGGATACGCACACGCTTCTTAGAATGGAGTTGACATATTTTTGCTGGACTGGAGCGGACTAGTTCTTTGGCCACGGGAATCTGCTTATTATCAGTAGGAGTTGGGTTTCTCTATGCTGGAGCAGTATCTATGAGAACTAGAGTTGGTTTACTATCTCCTGGAGTTTGGATCTTTTGCAAAGACCTGGTTTGTAACCCTTCAGATTCTAACATAGTTGTCTTCCCCTTGCATGCCTTATATAGAAGAATGGTGATTCAATTACAAAACGTGCTACTTCAGAGATGGAATACATACAGAGAAACACTAAGGCAACATATGCTTGTATGATTGGGAAACTAAGATGGCATTGCATAAGATATTAAGGAATACATACAGACCACTAGAATAACACTTCAATGTAAAAAAACATGGTATGGTAGACAGATGAAGTACATACTAATGAATAACAATGCATAAGATATTTAGACGCGTGATGTCCAAACTAAGCAGATGACATTGCAATAGAGTAGAATGACATTACTTGAATTTAAAACATGTTATCATGAATGTACTGAAGAACAGGAAGGCGTGACATGTTTACATGCATGATCAGTAGGCTAAGCACAAGGCATTGCAACAGAGTAGATGCACTCCAGGACATTATATGCATGTTTTACCCATATCACGGGCCAAGTTAGAGCGAGGACCTTGTGGGGTGAATAGGATTCATCATATTTCTGCAAATCTTCTGAAGAACTGCCTTTACATGCTCAATCATATTGGGTATCATTGACGTGAAGTTTGTTGGCCGTTACATTTCTCCGTGAGGTTCTTGTGGATAAATCGGTGTGTGCAATTATATCTGACATGCATGGAAGACAAGTAGTAGTTAGATTTATCTAATGAGTGCATGTAGGAGACGACAAAAATAGTAGGACTAGGGTTAACTAGCAGCAATAGGTCTCAAAAACTAAAGGGAGAACACAGATGAAAGCTACAAAATATGTATCATTTGTACTCAAGATTAACTAGATGGCACACAAAAGTATTAAAGAACAACATAGGTAATACTAGAAGTGGTATAATACTATCATCACCAGCCTGTGTGATAGCATTGGCTGATGGATGATAACTATGGAATGGCATTACCCAAAGAAACAAGTCTCTTAGTTGAACTATGGAACATCGTTAACTCCTGAACAAGACCCGTAAGAGATCAGCATCAATATGCAGTGAAATGTGATAATCTATTTTCCATGCTTAGATGAATAACAAAGCCATAAATGTTGCACACAAGTAAGATGAGGGTACAACCTATCTGGCCGCCATCCATAGGAGTGAGCATCATGTGCTGACTTGTTGATGGCCCTGCAGTTGTTGTGGTTGTCCATGTTAGGCACGCGCATTCAATGCAGGGAACTGTTGAGTGGGGACTATAGCTCCCTTCTCGTGTATGCTTCCCATGTTGGAGTAGCTGTGGTGAGTAGGAAGACGGTATGGCTGAAGATGCAGAAAATGCATAATGTTAAGAACGACACATATCTCTGATCTAAAGAAATACCCTAAGAGATCAACAGCAAGGTACGAGAGTGGTCACACGTCTGTTGACTGAAGACTAAATTGGGGTCACACGATTTTATTTTATTTTGGTACTGTCTGATCTACGCCGGATGGCTTGATGGCCGTCTTGTGCCTCCCGGCTGACACTATTCGAAATCTTCCCAAAAGAGCCAGCGACCACCGGGAGAGCCGCCAGCCTCCGCCGTTGGTGGCCGTGAGAGCTCCGACCAAAACCCCACTCCCCGCCCCACCGCACTACCGTGGTTGCGCCGCCCCCGGCCAATCCACAATGACTGGCCGTCATCCAGATCCAGCGGCGGCAGTACGTTCAACCCACGCAACTCTAAGATAGACATCTAAGCGCTGCTTCCACGCCGAACTTGCACCCCGCACCCTTACGTTTGACAACAGCCTAGGAGCTCCGTCGCCTTGAGGGGTGTTGCTTCCCGTTTGGAATCGATTGGCTTAGAATAAAAATTCAGACTACCGACGCCTAAATAAAGTGATTTGAGATGATGGTACGACCTATCTTGCGGCTCGGTGAAGTAGGCAGCTCCATCTGTCAAGTCGGTGAGGCCAGCGCGGTTGTGGTGGCTACCGGTGGCAGGGAAGCAGAGATATCGTGACGGTCAACAGCTACGGGGAAGCAGCACCGTACGGTTCACGTGGTCGTCGTCGAGGCAGCTCCGACAGCATAACGGTTCACGTGGTCATCGTCGAGGCAGCTCCGACAGCATAGAGTAAGAGGCACATGGCCTAGTGCACGACGGCAAACGGACAGCGTCTCCAGCATTAGGGAGGAGGGCAGCTATGAATTTGGTGCGGTGGGGGTGCCATGGAGGAGGGGCTGAGGTTTCGCGGCTGGGGAGAAGGGAGCTTCCGAGGAGAAGGTGATTTGGTGCCCACGAGGTATGAATGGGGAATTGGGAGGGGGAACCATGCCTTACGGACACATTTGTCTGAAATGTGT
>NC_041388.1:174868963-174892826 GCF_002162155.2 Triticum dicoccoides
GTTCTACCCATGCCTTCGGGCTTCTCGGCTTGGGTCTATGTACTGAGGGTCGGGGATAGTAGAGTAACTTTGCATCTCCCAAATAGTGGGCGCGAGCGATTTCGGGCGAGGAGACCGTGTTTTGAAATAGTGGGCGCGAGCGATTTCGGGCAAGTTTTGAAATAGTGGGCGCGAGCTATTTCGGGCGAGGAGGGCGTGTTTTGAAATAGTCGGCGTGAGCGATTTCGGGCGAGGAGAGGGTGTTTTGCCGCCCATGGTTTATGAATTATTTGGCACATGTCATTTCGGCCTAGGAGAAGGCACGCTTGATGAAGTTACGATCCTACCCTCGATGTACAACGGGACAATTGACGCGTGTCCCACATAGGCTGGTAATTTCACGTCTCCCATCTATTTGGTCGGGAGAATTCCGCCGAGCAGAGGGTGTTTAATGGTTCGTCAAATTTTGGGCGAACAAGCATCCAAGTCTACCTTACCAAGTCGATTCGAATCAAATTTTGAAATATTAGCTTGCCACTTCTTTTTTAGATGGAGAGATGATGCTCGGGACTAATGTGTTTTTACATGCTCATTGCTAACGATTTACTATATGACAAATAGTTGGCCCACTCAAAAATGGGAATCAAACCCAAAATGAAATATCTCGATTCAATGAAATAGCTCATTCACCAGGTCAAAATAGTGAACTAAATACAAAATTGAACACCTCAATCGAGTAGCATGTTGTACAGTATTATAGTACTCCATGAACATGTTGAAAGTCAAATTAATGAACTTGTTTGATATGCATATCTCTGTTCATGTGTGAATTGCAGACAACATGTTCTCCAATTTAAATATTTGAATGCATGTTTATATCGAAACATGGTTTATATCAGTCTTTGATGCATAAAACGCGATCTCCCCCTCTCTCGGACTCCTGCTCTCTCTCACCGACAATCTTCAATTCTATCACACGCATCCAACACACAAACCTTGTTGGTCCCTCTCCCTCTCTCTCTATCTCTCTCTCTTCCCCTTCTCAGCTATCTGACGCACCACTCAGCCTTATCAGGGCTCCTCTATCTATCCCAAACTTTATATCTCCCTGGTTCACACATACACATGTCTCACTCGCGCTACATAGACCCATCTAACATTCTCCGCCCTTGTTCTCTCTCTATGTGACATGCACCCCCCTAAGTACCATAATCCATCACTGCATCATAGGCGCACACACTCCCCCCCCCCAAGTATGACTATCTCTCTAGCCATCAGGAACACATGTATTGTCTCCTTTCATCCATATGTCTATCTCTATATCTCTCGGGGTATCTTCTATCGCGCACACACCTTGTCACTCGATCTCCCACCCATGTAGTCCCAGCACAATCTGCAGAGGATCTCTCTATGACAAACATACACTCTCTCCTCCCCATGTCTGCATTTTCTCCGTTCCCTCTCTCTCGACCTCTCTCCCTTGTTTCTCATAGCCCTCTTGGCCATGTGCTAGGGGTCTTTCTCTCTCGGTTGCAAACAACCACACACTATCTCCTCACCTTGCTTCCGCTGTCGAAGATGCATGTGTGATATGTTTGCATAAGATACACACGCTTTTTCTCTACTTTTATCGTGTGTTGTCCATGTCTCTTTCACACACGCACACACACTTTTTTCAGTCACTCTTTCTATTTCTCTCTCTCTCTCTCTCTCTCACTCTTTCTAGTTAGGTACTCTCTCACGTCCATAAGCATATGGATGTTTTGAAAAGTCAAACCTCAGAAAAGTTTGACCAGGTATATGTGGAGAAAAACATTTACATCTAGAACGATCATTAGATTCATCACAACATGTACTTACTTCATACTATCATTTATCTTTGGTATTGTAGATATAAGTAATTTCTTTATAAACTTGGTCAAAGTTTCAAAAGTTTGACTTTAAAAAAATGTAGGCACTACATTATCAAACGGAGGGTGTAGCTCTTTCTCTCTCTCTCTGCTATCTCTCATGGGCCTCCCCTCTCACTCAAACTCTATACCGACGGATCATACAGTCACTGTGTCAGCGTATAGCTCTGTATATTGTTTAGTTGACCGGTCAACCAGCCCACATGCTGCCTTGTCAGCTCGTATTCTCTATCTTCGTGTGCTGGCCCATGTGGGAGTGGGTGAAAATAAGTAAACTAGAGGCCCATATGACACATAGTGAAGTAAACAGAGTTAAAACCACTCGGGGTAGCACCCCGCATGCTAGTAAATTGAGGGCACACTTCTTCCGCGTGATGGACGCACTCATGCACAATTCACCACTGCGCGGCGGCATGCACAGAAGGACACACTCGCACACACCCAACACACAACACACACCAGCACACGTGTACACTGGCGTCGTTGCCGGCTGAGATGGACGGCAAGGCAGCCAACAAGTGGAGGCGGCTCGAGCCAAAACCGCATCCGGTGAGCCTGGTCTTCGTCAGCAGCCTCCCCGATGACATGCTGCTAATCATCATCGGCGTCCTCCCCACCAAATCTTCCATGCGAACCACCCTGCTCTCCCGGTGGTGGAGCCCCCTCTGGAGCCGCGTCCCCCTCAACCTCACCATCGACAGCTGCCTCTGTGACAGGGATTGCAAACAGATGGCCGCAGTCTCCAAGATCCTTTCATCGCGCCCAGGGCCAGCCAGACGCCTTGACATTCGCATGTTCAGTACCAACTGCAAGGTCCAATCCAAGTTCGATGAGTGGTTCTTATCCCCCGCCCTAGATCAGCTCGAGGAGCTCAGCTTTGAAGCTGGACGATGTCGCTGTCTGTTGCCGTCCGTGCTCCGCCTCACGCCAACACTGCGCCGCGCCAGCTTCATCTCCTTCTATCTTCCTTAGATTAATGTCGCTCCCGCCTTCTTCTCCCTCAACTCAAGCAGCTCGACCTCTTCGACGTTGGCTTCTCGAAGAAGGCTATGGAGAACCTGCTCCACAATTGTATTGCACTCGAGTATCTTTGTCTTCAGCAGATCCATGGGTTCAGTAGCCTTCACATCACCTCGATGAATCTCCGATGGATTTATGTGTCTTACTGGCCCCGCAACAAGACATCAATTGGGAAGAGATTACTCCAGCTGTTCCATGGTATGGTCATTGAGAATGTGCCTTTCCTTGAGAGATTGCTTGTATCTGATCTAGAAGGTCCAGCAAAATCAGGGTCATTGACGCGCCAAAATTGATAGCATTGGTGCACCCGTCTACCAAATTCTCCGAACTCTTTATTGGATATGTAACCGTTCAGGTACAAAACTCATCTTCTTCTTTGTCTTCTTCAAATTCACATTTTTAAGTTCTTCTTGATGTATTTACGACTGTCATCCAGAAAATGATTCCCACAAGCTTGACCTAGTCTATGCACAAAGTGAAGATCTTGACAATAAAATCTATCGGCCCCAATCTAGATCAAGTTGTTGGATTCCTTACATGCTTTCCGTGCACGGAGAAGCTACTCATCAAGGTGAAACTTCTTTCCTATTAGTAAACGGTAATCACAACGAAGCTCAATTTTTTCGTAATTTTCCAAAATTACGATGACAAGTGTAGTGTTCAAAACTGCATCTATGCACTGCACCGAAAGAAATGTTTTTAGTATTTTTCTCATGTGATCACCTGCATCGTTTTTTGTTGTACTACTACTATAGTAGCCTAGGCTAGTCATAGTGGCAAGTAACTTAGACTAGTAACTCTATGGTTACCCTAAGAGCAAGTACCACTTCTGTTGGGGATATAACTATTGAGTATAAACCGCCCAGGAGGGGCCGGATTATACTCATAGTAAGTTGTTCTGAAAGCACAAGGGCTCCCTAAGGGGTTTTGGTAATTAACGTCAACATATCTCTTATTGGACTAACATTTTTATCTAGTATGTTTCAGATAAGTTCAACAGTGAAGTGGCATGGACTAGAGGATGTGAAACCCGTTCAAGATGCTAAGGACAAAGGATTGGCTCAAGCTCAAAGCTTAAGACTCTACATTTTCCATTTTAGTGATCCAAGATCACATTGAGTCTATAGGAAAAGCCAATACTATCAAGGAGGGATGAGGTGTTGCTTAATGAGGTTCTTGCTCAAAATGCTTAGTGATATGCTCCAAAACCCTCAACTACTTTCTCACATCCACATATGACCTAAACCAAAAGTCAAACTCGTCCCCACCGATTCTTTCTATCCGGCGCCACCGAGTTTCAAATGTCATAGCCACTGCCACAAACCCTAGGCAAATTGGTCTCACTGAGATGAGCGATCGGTCCCACCGAGATTGCAATGTAAACTCTCTGTTTTCCCTTTGTAACGTTTCGGTCTCACCGAAATGAGCTATCGATCCCACCGAGTTTACCTGACCAACTCTCTGGTTAGCTTATTACAAAAATCGGTCTCACCGAATTTGTGTAATCGGTCTCACCGAGATTACGTTATTCCCTAACCCTAGTCATATTGGTCCTACCGAGTTGCATGTCGGTCCCACTAAAAACCCTAACGGTCCTTAGCTTTGCCGAATCGGTCCGACCGAGTTTAATCATTTGGTCCCACCGAGTTTGGAAAGTTATGTCTAATGGTTAGATTTTGTGTGGAGGCTATATATACCCCTCCACCTCCTCTTTATTCGTGGAGAGAGCCATCAGAACAAACCTACACTTCCAACCTATATTTTCTGAGAGAGAACCACCTAGGCTTGTGTTGAGACCAAGATATTCCATTCCTACCATATGAATCTTGATCTCTAGCCTTCCCAAGTTGCTTTCCACTCAAATCTTCTTTCCACCAAATCCATATCCTGTGAGAGAGAGAGTTGAGTGTTGGGGAGACTATCATTTGAAGCACACGAGACAGGAGTTCATCATCAACACACCATTTGTTACTTCTTGGAGAGTGGTGTCTCCTAGATTGGCTAGGTGTCACTTGGGAGCCTCCGACAAGATTGTGGAGTTGAACCAAGGAGTTTGTAAGGGCAAGGGGATCGCCTACTTCGTGAAGATCTACCGCTAGAGAGGCAAGTCCTTTGTGGGCGATGGCCATGGTGGGATAGACAAGATTGCTTCTTCGTGGACCCTTCGTGGGTGGAGCCCTCCGTGGACTCGTACAACCATTACCCTTCGTGGGTTGAAGTCTCCATCAATGTGGATGTACGATAGCACCACCTGTCGGAACCACGACAAAAACATCCGTGTCTCCAATTGTGTTTGAATCTTCCAAACACTTCTCTTTACATTCTTGCAGGTTGCATGCTTTACTTTCCGTTGCTCATATACTCTTTGCGTGCTTGCTTGATATGTATTGTGTTTGTTAAACTTGTGCCAAAAATCCACTTCAACCTAAAGAATTTAAAAACTACAACTTTTAGCACCTAGTGTCTAATCACCCCCCTCTAGACACCTCTTCTCGATCCTTTCAATTGGTATTAGAGCATTGCTCTCCGTTGCTTTGGTTTAAACACCATTGGCGGAAGATGGATGAGTCTACTTTGGGGAGTCTTAGACGTAGAGTGCCTATTCTTGATGGAGAATAATTTCATGAGTGGAAAAATGAAATGCTTGAGATTTTCAATGAATTTCATTTGAACAAGTACATTGCTAGCCCTTGTGCACCTCATGTTGATCCTTTGCATCCTACCCTTGATGAGTCTATTGACATGATCCGCAACCTTAGAACTGTTAATCTTATCACTAGAGGCTTGCCTAGAAACTTGATTGGATGTTTGCCTACTCTTAAGTGTGCCTACACCATATGGAAATTTCTTGAGGAACTCTTTCCAAATTATTCCTTGAAAGATCTAGATGAAATTCTCCATAAATCCATTTCCTTGATTAAGATGAATTCCAATGATCCCAATTTTGGTGACTGCTTATTTGAGCTCACTAATCTTACGAGTGCCAAAGGAGATGTTTGAATCATTAGCAATATCATTTCCAAAGCTATTAGAATTCATAAAGATAACTATAGAAATGATCATTTATCTAATGAACTACCCTCTCTAGGAATTGATCAATCACAAGATGATGTTGAACATGGATACTTTGATGAGGATGATGATGATAGTGACTATGACCTTGATGATGCGATGAGACACTTTGGTCTTATGGAAAATCTTCGCGGCTACATGGCCGGAGGAAAGGAATGGGTTCTCGATAGTGGATGTACTGATCATATGACCGGAGATAAAGATATGTTTCATGAGCTTGCTAAAAACGACGGCCCTCGAAAATATGTCACCTTTGGTGATAACTCAAAGGGTAAGGTGGTTGGCCTCGGTAAGGTGTCCATCTCACATGATAGCTCCATACAAAATGTCATGCTCATAGAATCTCTTGGGTACAACTTACTTTCAGTATCTAGACTTGCTGATTTCGGTTTCAATATCCTATTCACTAAAGTAGATTGCCAAGTGTTTCGTAGAGACAATTGTAAAATGGTCTTTACCGGAATACGTAGAGGTGATCTTTACATTGTTGATTTCACTAAAAAGGGTCAACCTAGAACTTGCTTAATTGCTAAATCTTCTAAAGGTTGGTTATGGCATAGACGATTAGGTCATGTTGGTATGCGAAACCTTGACAAGCTTATTAAAGGTGATCATATCCTTGGAGTAAAAGATGTTATATTTGACAAGGATAGACTTTGTAGTGCTTGTCAGGCAGGGAAACAAGTTGGAGGAAGTCATCGCGCAAAGAACATCATGACCACGAGAAGACCACTCGAGCTACTTCACATGGATCTCTTTAGTCCAAATGCCTACAAGAGTCTCGGTGGTAACTCATTTGGACTAGTCATAGTTGATGATTTTTCAAGATTTACGTGGGTGTTCTTTCTTGATGACAAATCGCAGGTCCAAAAGATCTTCAAAATCTTCGCTAGGAAGGACCAAAATCAATTTGACGTGAAGATCAATAAGGTTCGAAGCGACAACGGGACGGAGTTCAAGAACGCAAATGTGGATACCTTTCTTGACGAAGAAGGGATTTCACATGAGTTCTCGGCTACGTACACACCTCAACAAAATGGAGTTGTTGAGAGGAAGAACCGGACTCTTATTGAGATGGCAAGAACGATGCTTGATGAGTACAAGATGCCAAAACACTTTTGGGCGGAAGCAGTTGAGACAGCTTGTCATGCAACAAATCGCTTGTATCTTCACAAGCTACTCGGCAAGACGGAATACGAGCTCCTCACCGGTAACAAACCAAAAGTTGGATACTTTCAAGTATTCGGCTCAAAGTGCTACATTCTTGATAAGCATCATCGTTCTAAATTTGCTCCTAAGTCTCATGAAGGTTTTCTACTTGGTTATGGCCCAAACTCTCACACATACCGTGTCTACAATAATTTCACCTGAAAGGTTGAAGAGACGGTAGATGTGAAGTTTGATGAATCTAACGGCTCGCAAATAGAGCAATTTCCAATTGATGTAGGAGACAAAGACCCTTCGGAAGCAATCCAAGACATGTCTATTGGCAAGATTCGTCCAATGGAGGTGAAGGAGAGTGCCTCGTCTGTCCAAGTGGAAGCTTCTATATCACGACAAGGTGAACCAAGAGTTGATACGGAAGCATCTACAAGTGGGACACATCAAGATGAAGAAAACAAGGAAGTGCATCAAGAGGAATGCCAACAACCTCCTTCTCCACCATGACAAGAGAATGACAATGTCAACAATGAAGAAGGCCAAGAAGAAGAACAAGATGAAGAAGATGTTCAACCAAGATCCAAGCAAAAGCTTTCATGAGTTCGAGCAAGAATTGCTAAAGATCATCCCATCGAGCAAATCTACAATGATATCCAAACCGGGAGAATCACTCGCTCAAAAACTCGTTTAGCTAACTTTTGTGCACATTACTCATTCATCTCTTGCATTGAACCTATGAAGGTTGAAGAAGCATTGGAAGATCCAGATTGGATAAATGCTATGCATGAAGAGCTACACAACTTTGAGAGAAATCAAGTGTGGACATTGGTTGAAAAGCCCGACAACAACCACAACATCATTGGTACCAAATGGGTGTTTCGCAACAAGCAAGATGAAGATGGTCAAGTTGTCCGCAACAAAGCACGCCTAGTCTCCCAAGGCTACACTCAAGTCGAAGGTATGCACTATTGTGAGACATATGCCCCTGTTGCTAGACTTGAGTCCATTCGCATCTTACTTTCCTATGCTAATCATCATGATATCACCTTATACCAAATGGACATTAAAAGTGCTTTTCTGAATGGTGAAATTGAGGAGGAAGTTTATGTTAAGCAACCACCCGGATTTGTTGATCCTAAGAAACCTAATCATGTTTACAAACTTCACAAAGCTCTTTATGGTCTTAAACAAGCTCCTAGAGCATGGTATAAATGCTTGACCAAGTTTCTTATTAAAAAGGATTTGAAATTGGAAAAATAGATTCTACTCCTTTTACTAGAAGGGTTAATGGAGAACTATTTGTATGCCAAATTTATGTCGATGATATTATATTTGGATCAACTAACCCTCATTTTAGTGAAAAGTTTGGAAAGCTAATGTCGGAGAAGTTTGAGATGTCGATGATGAGTGAACTCAAATTCTTTCTCGGTTTCCAAATCAAGCAAACTAAGGAAGGCACCTTTGTATCTCAAAAAAAGTACACCAAGGACTTATTCAAGAAGTTCAATATGCAAGAATGCAAAGGTATGACTACACCCATGCCTACTAGTGGACATCTTGATTTAACCAAAGATGGTGAACCAGTTGATCAAAAGGTTTATCACTCTATGATTGGTTCACTGTTATATCTATGTGCTTCACATCCCGATATTATGCTAAGTGTGTGCATGTGTGCACGATATCAAGCTGCTCCTAAAGAATGTCATCTTAAGGCCCTGAAAAGGATAGTGAGATACTTAATCCATACACCAAATTTTGGCATTTGGTATCCAAAGAGGGCTTCCTTTGATCTTGTTGGCTACTCCGATTCAGACTATGCCAGTGACAAGGTTGATAGAAAGTCAACATCAGGTACTTGTCAATTTCTTGGTATATCTCTTGTCTCTTGGTCCTCCAAGAAACAAAACTTGGTATCCTTATCCACCGCCGAAGCGGAATACATTGCCGCTGGATCATGTTGCGCTCAATTACTTTGGATGACCCAAACTCTTAAAGATTATGGGATCAATGTGAAACATTTTCCATTGCTTTGTGACAATGAAAGTGCTATTAATATTGCTCACAATCCCATGCAACATTCTCGAACTAAGCATATTGAAGTTCGTCGTCATTTCATTCGAGATCATGTTGCCAAAGGGGACATTAATCTTAAGCATGTTCGCATCGATAAGCAATTGGCGGATATATTTACCAAACCACTTGATGAGAAAGTGTTTTGCAGGTTAAGAGGTGAATTGAACATCATTGATGCTTCAAACTTGGAGTAGGAACTCCATTTAATACATGCAAGGTATGAGCTTATGACTAATTCTTGATATTTCTCTTATGTTGACTATCTTATGTCTTGGATATATTTGCACCTTGCATGCTATCTAACCCGTGTAGGTACTTGGATGAATCGAAATCTATGAGATTGCAACTCACTCACATCCGGAGCAATTTCTATATCACCAAGTCACTACACAATGGTGGATGAAGACAAGGAAGCACACAACCATTCAAACATATCATTTGAAAAATTCTATCATGATTGTCATTTTGGACACACAAGTGCTCTTCCTTGCAAAAACTAACCCATGTAGGTAGATGAACTCAAACATCAAGTGATGCTCCCAACTCTTGATGAACTACATCAACCTTGAGCAACCCACACAAGTTCAACTACATGATCATGATCAACACCACCACCCAAGGTATGTTATTCCATGTTAGAGAAGCTTTACTCCAAGTCATGGGATAAAGCAACTCAACAAGATGTGAATACATCAAGATTCTTTGACGAAAAATGGTAACCCCATTTTGAGCTTAAACGATGAGTATGACCAAAGATCAAGTGATCTCACTTGACTCCTAAGTCAATATACTCTAACATAGGTGACTTTGTCACCGCCCAATTCTAGATGAAGTTCTCTTGTGTTCTTTTCTGTGTCTTGCATTTGTCTCATGCATATTTGTTTCCCTCTTCAACTTCATCTAGATTCTTTTTACTTTCTTCTCTTTCATTTTCTGTTATGCATCTTCTGCATTAAATTCCTTGCAAATCCTTGTGAGATCTTACTTGTCTAGTGAGCTGAGGTGACAAGTGTTTTCTCTGCGATGAACTCGGTCACACCGGGCTGTTTACTTCGATCCAACCGAACCCTTTCAATGTCACCGAAACACCAACTCGGTGCTACCGATTTCACTGCAGGAAAAACATCTTGCCACTTGTTTCTGAATTTTTTTAATCCAGCTTCACTCAATGAATCTTGTCCTCGACCAGCATCCTACTCGACTTGCTACTTTGTTCTGTGACTCAAGGACCAAACCCATCATGACAAAAATCCAGAAGAACCCTTCTTGGAAATTGATGTCAAAGGGGGAGAGAGAGACCATCACATCAAAGCTTAATCATATCTATAGGGGGAGTGAATACTCTAGGGAAGAAATAGACCCCAGATGCTTGGTGTTCAAGAGGTGAGAAGTCACATGTCTTCAAGAAGGGAAAGACATGTTCATGTTTGCTCGATTGCATTAGCTCTGTTTATTTCCTTTGAGCTCTGATTTTCTGTTCCCTATCTTCTCCCAATATCCCATGTTAGTTTCAGGGGGAGCAAGACATCTAAGGGAAGGAAATCCTTGAATTTATTGCACATCTTTACCTTTGGGGACATGTCTATATCCAATGTGGTACTTAGTACTTACTCTACATGTCATCCCAGTCTTGGTATTCTTGTGGTCTCTCTTGTTTGCTCTGGCTAGTAGGTGTACCTGTATTATCTAACCTTGTTTATGCAGGTTCATCCCATCCTAACCCAACTCAAGACCACAAGGTAAGTATATGCATCACAGTCATGTGAATGAGAAATCCTTGCTGATGTACATACTGTTTGCAAGAAGGACTCATAAGCATGAAGGTACATTTATCACATTTTCATCATTTGCTCTAATGCATATAGCCAAGATACATGTAACACATTGCTTACTCTGTCATGTTTATGCATTCACATGCTCCTATATTCCATATTCACATGATTGCATACATGTAGGGGGAGCCTATGTAAGTTACATATCTTTCCAAAGCTTTACTTACTACTCGAAATATCTTCATCTAAAGCTCTGATGTATGTTGTCATCAATTACCAAAAAGGGGGAGATTGAAAGCACAAGTGCTCCCTAAGGGGTTTTGGTAATTAACGTCAACATATCTCTTGTTGGACTAACATTTTTATCTAGTATGTTTCAGATAAGTTCAATAGTGAAGTGGCATGGACTAGAGGATGTGAAACCCCTTCAAGATGCTAAGGACAAAGGATTGGCTCAAGCTCAAAGCTTAAGACACTACATTTTTCATATTAGTGATCCAAGATCACATTGAGTCTATAGGAAAAGCCAATACTATCAAGGAGGGATGAGGTGTTGCTCAATGAGGTTCTTGCTCAAAATGCTTAGTGATATGCTCCGAAACCCTCAACTACTTTCTCACATCCACATATGACCTAAACCAAAAGTCAAACTCGGCCCCACCGATTCTTTCATCCGGCGCCACCGAGTTTCAAATGTCATAGCCACTACCACAAACCCTAGGCAAATTGGTCTCACCGAGATGAGCGATCGGTCCCACTGAGATTGCAACATAAACTCTCTGTTTTCCCTTCGTAACGTTTTGGTCTCACCGAAATGAGCGATTGGTCCCAACGAGTTTACCTGACCAACTCTCTGGTTAGCTTATTACCAAAATCGGTCTCACCGAGTTTGTGTAATCGGTCTCACCGAGATTACGTTATGCCCTAACCCTAGTCATATCGGTCCTACCGAGTTGCATGTCGGTCCCACCGAAAACCCTAATGGTCACTAGCTTTGCTGAATCGGTCCGGCCGAGTTTAATCATTCGGTCCCATCGAGTTTGGAACGTCATGTGTAACGGTTAGATTTTGTGTGGAGGCTACATATACCCCTCCAGCTCCTCTTCATTCGTGGAGAGAGCCATCAGAACAAACCTACACTTCCAACCTATATTTTCTGAGAGAGAACCACCTAGGCTTGTGTTGAGACCAAGATATTCCATTCCTACCATGTGAATCTTGATCTCTAGCCTTCCTAAGTTGCTTTCCACTCAAATCTTCTTTCCACCAAATCCATATCCTGTGAGAGAGAGTTGAGTGTTGGGGAGACTATCATTTGAAGCACAAGAGCAAGGAGTTCATCATCAACACACCATTTGTTACTTCTTGGAGAGTGGTGTCTCATAGATTGGCTAGGTGTCACTTGGGAGCCTTCGACAAGATTGTGGAGTTGAACCAAGGAGCTTGTAAGGGCAAGGGGATCGCCTACTTCGTGAGGATCTACCGCTAGTGAGGCAAGTCCTTCGTGGGCGATGGCCATGGTGGGATAGACAAGGTTGCTTCTTTGTGGACCCTTCATGGGTGGAGCCCTCTGTGGACTCGCACAACCGTTACCCTTCATGGGTTGAAGTCTCCATCAACGTGGATGTACGATAGCACCACCTATTGGAACCACGACAAAAACATCCGTGTCTCCAATTGTGTTTGAATCTTCCAAACCCTTCTCTTTACATTCTTGCAAGTTGCATGCTTTACTTTCCGCTGCTCATATACTCTTTCCATGCTTGCTTGATATGTATTGTGTTTGTTAAACTTGTGCCAAAAATCCACTTCAACCTAAAGAATTTGAAAACTGCAACTTTTAGCACCTAGTGTCTAATCACCCCCCGCCCCACCTCTAGACACCTCTTCTCGATCCTTTCATATTCCTATCAAAGCCCACGAGGACAAGGAGTATGGTGCTTTACGAAGGAGAGTTAACAAGAAGGCCCAAGGCCCAAAGGCGGATTATGGCCTGTAGATATAAATCGACATAAGATGTATAACTTGTGTTGTAAGATAAGAAAGGTAGAAACCGAGCCGGACACATTTATGAGCTGGCCGAGACTCTGTAAACCTCCGGCGTCAACCTGTGTATATTAAGGGACGACCCGGCAATGGTTTAGGGACAAGGAAGAAGAAGAGATCGAGAGCCGGGTCAAGCGTATTCGCTCCCCGTTCATCGAAACCCTAGCAATACCAACTACAAGCTGGACTAGGCTTTTACCTTCATCGTAAGGGGCCGAACCAGTATAAACTCCCATGTCCTTTATCATGTTTAACCCCTTTAAGCTAACCTCAAAGCGATGGCTCCATGACTAAGTCCTCACACTAGGACATCTGATGTGATGTTTCCGCGACAGTTGGCGCCCACCGTGGGGCTATCGCACGATGGTTTCGAGTTCTTAAAGGGCAGCTTCGAAGGGATCAAGGGATACGCCATGGGCCGGATGACCAAGATTCGTCGCGGCAAGCTCTTCATCGACAACGCGGGCTGGGGCCTTGAGGCCGGCTCCATTGAGTATGGGTATCGGGTCCCCTTCGGCGGAATTCACGTCTTCATCGGCAAGATCGGCGAACCGGGCCCTGAGCCGGACATCTGCACCGACATCATCAAGACAACTCAGCGTGCGAGAACTGCCCGGGTTCAGCCTGCCATGAAGTGTGCCTTCATGTGAGTCATCCACGGCGCAAAATCTGAGGATAGATCGGTATCTAGTGGTGATACCATCGTTTATTCCGATGGCGAATCATCTACTGGAGAAACCGAATCATTATACCAGCTGCAAGACGGCCCGCTTGGGGCCTATTCCGATGGTGACAGTATTCCGGATCCCCACGAACCGCCGAACCGAGTTGCAATTTTCATGGCCGGACACAACCATGGCAGAATTCTTCAACTACGGTGGGGTTAATTTCCAGTTCAGCAGCGACAACGGCGGCCGGGGCAGGAGACCCTATGTGCCCGCCTGCTCAAGTTCTGTCCGGTTTACTTGACGCTTTAGCAACGCTAATGACGACTAAGGTTAATGCAGCAAATCGGGATAAGCATAATGCGGAGGTCGCCAAGGTGAGAGACCAGATAGCTCAAGCCAAGGAAGATCTAGCAGCTGAAGGCGTAAGGATGGCCATGATGCGGGCCAAGTTAGAGGCTCAAGCGCAGCGGGTTCAATCGGAGTCCTGCCGGCTTATGCTGGATCAGAACGCGTCGAATGATGTTATGAGGAGAAGGCATCAGACCTGCCTACCTTTGGTTTACGAAGCGAGAAACGTCTTCAACACGCCCGGAGCAGGGACCAGGAACCAGCCATTGATAAACCGGACTGAAGTACCAGGAACAGGGGCGCCGGTTCAACCATGCAAGATGGACCCACCTCGTCAGGGCAATAACCAGCCACAGCATGCACCGACGCCGCATCACGTGCCGACGCCGCATCACGTGCCGACACCGCCGGGTCATTACTCTAACCCCTTGGATAACATGGTCGCCACCGCTTCACGATTGGCGACTCTCCTAGTCGAAGGCGAGTCCCCAGTGGCAGTTGAGACGCGGCGGGCCAGAGAGCTCCTTCAGACAGCATTGGCTCCGCAGAAGGCTTATTCGTACAACCGTGACAGGATTCATTCCACCCCCGCCCAAGCTAGTGTTACAGTAAACATATTGATGAGCCGGCCATGTCAAGCAGTGCGCGGAATCATAATCCACCTCATGGCCAAAACCCGGCAGGCGGTGGTGTCGATGCTCAGAACGAGGTGGACCAAGGTAGACCATGTCGAGAGGCCGAGTTAGCAACGCAGTACGTGGCCCGTCAACCTTCTCCGGTTCATCTAACGGCTTCGGTCGAGACAGGAGTAACTTTCAGATCTTTGGGTGTGCCATGCTTGACCCCGGCTTTGTGTAACGTACGGTTGCCCAAGGATTTCAAAGGTCCCCGTAAGGTACCCAATTACACGGCCGATTTACCTCCTGAAGCATGGATTGAGAGTTATGAGATGGCGATGGAACTGTTGGATGTTGATGAGGCTGCATGTGCTAAGTATTTCACCATGATGTTAGAGGGAACGGCTCGTACTTGGTTGAAGGGATTACCGGCTAACTTCGTTGGGTCATGGGCCGAGCTGAAAGCCCGGTTTATCCAGAATTTTAAGGATACATGCAAGCAGCCCATGACAATTGTGGATTTGGCCTCCTATGTCCAGGAACAAGGTGAATCAACAACCCATTGGGTGCGCTGGGTTTCAACGATACTGCTCTCGTCAGACCGGATCAATGTCGATTCAGCAGTCTTGACGTTGGAGAAAAATTGTCGTTTTATGCCCCCCAAGAAGAAATTAGGGCGGCTCAAGCATCACAGCAATGACATGGGGACGCTTATGGCTGCTCTTGTTAAGTACGCTAACTCTGATAGTACCAAAGACCCCGAGTCTGATGATGACAAACCGGGAAAGGGAAAGAAGAGCAGCAGCATAAGAGGGCGGCAGCATAACCTAGCGGCGAATCAAGGAGGTAATGGTAAGCGCAAGGTTGATAACAACCTGGACTTTGAGGCAAATACCAGTACACAGAATAATGGCCAGGGACGTAAGGGCAGACCACCCCCGCAGACCGGAGGATCAAGCATTAATCCTGAGCATATGTTGAATCAGCCCTGCCCGAAGCACGGTACACGTCAAAGGTTGTATACTCATCTCTGGAAAGATTGTTACATCATGAAGGAGTTCAAGAATTCAAATATTTTTCAAAGCAATCATGGACCGGGATGCGGTCCAGGATCTGGTTCACTGGGTCCGGGTTACGGTGGTGATGGTTCAGGCTCTGGATTCCCGGGTCATCAAGATCGTCAAGGTCATCAAGGTCATCAAGGCAATCAAGGCAATTAGGGCGGTTACCATCAACAATCTAGTTAGGGGAGTCAGCAGCAGCAGTCTGGATATCAGATTAACCCGAAATAGTTGAATGGTGGACAGTATCACGTCTTCACCACGAGTTTGTGCAAGCGGGATCAAAAGCTTCATAAAAGTGCAGTAAACTCCGTTGAACTGGCAGTACCCCATTACTTGCGCTGGTCTAAGCAGCCCATTGTGTGGAGTTGAGAGGATCATCCGCCCCGGTTTGATAATCTGGGTCATCTGGCATTGGTGGTTGCACCTCAGGTTGGAGGGTATAAGTTCACCAAGGTGCTCATGGACGGAGGGAGCCGCATCAATATCCTTTATTATGACACCTTTCGTCGTATGGGGTTGACGGATAAAAATCTTAAACCATCAAACACTGTTTTCCATGGAGTGGTGCCTGGTAAGTCGGTGTATCCAGTTGGTAACATAGCCTTGGAAGTTGCTTTTGGAGATGATCATGACTCTAGATCAGAGACATTGACCTTTGAGGTGGTGAAAATCAAGAGCACTTATCCTGCCCTGTTTGGACGACCGGCTTATGCTAAGTTTATGGAAAGACCCTGTTATGTTTATCTGCAGCTCAAGATGCTGGGTCATAAGGGGACCATCACGGTACATGGGAGCCGGAAAATAGTTTGGAGTGTGAAGAGGGGGATGCGGCTTATGTTGAGTCAGTTTGTGCAACAGAGGAGTTGAAGTTCCATAAGGACAATGTTGATCTAGCGGATATGACTTCTTTGAAAAAACCCACTACAGAGCATGATCCGGCCCTGAAATTTAAATCGGCTCATGAGACTAAACTGGTTGACTTTGTTCTCGGTGATTCATCCAAGCAGTTCAGCATCAGCGTTAATTTCAATCCAAAATAGGAAAGCGCGCTCATCGAGTTTATCCGTGAGAACCAGGACATGTTTGCATGGAAGCTTTCTTACATGCCAGGTGTACCGAGGGAACTCGATGAGCACACTCTTAACATTGATCCTAACTTTAAACCGGTCAACAGTTTCTCTGCCGCTTCAATGAAGAAAGGTGTAAGGCTATTGGTGAGGAGGTAGCCCGGCTCCTGGCAGCTGGGTTTATCATTGAAGTGTTTCATCCTGAGTGGTTGGCTAATCCGGTGCTGGTACTTAAGAAGAATGACACTTGGCGAATGTGTGTGGACTACATATATTTAAACAAGGCTTGTCCGGTTGATCCTTTCGCCCTCCCTCGTATTGATCAGATTATTGATGCTACAGTGGGTGCTACCTCTTGAGCACTGTGTTGGATTTCCTTGAAGAGGAAAGGATGATGCAGCAAAGTAGCGTAAGTATTTCCCTCAGTTTTTGAGAACCAAGGTATCAATCCAGTAGGGGGCTGTGCGCGAAGTCCCTAGTACCTGCACAAGACAAATAACTCCTCGCAACCAACGCGATAAGGGGTTGTCAATCCCTTCACGGTCACTTACGAGAGTGACATCTGATAGATATGGTAAGATAATATTTTTGGTATTTTTGTGATAAAGATGCAAAGTAAAATAAAAGCAAAAGTAAAAAAAAGCAAATGAAATAACTAAGTATCGGAAGATTAATATGATGAAGATAGACCCGGGGGCCAAAGGTTTCACTAGTGGCTTCTCTCAAGAGCATAAGTATTTTACGGTGGGTGAATGAATTACTGTTGAGCAATTGACAGAATTGAGCATAGTTATGAGAGTATCTAGGTATGATCATGTATATAGGCATCACGTCCAAGACAAGTTGACGGACTCCTGCCTGCATCTACTACTATTACTCCACTCATCGACCGCTATCCAGCATGCATCTAGAGTATTAAGTTCATGAAAACAGAGTAGCGCCTTAAGCAAGATGGCATGATGTAGAGGGATAAATTCATGCAATATGATAAAAACCCCATCTTGTTATCCTCGATGGCAACAATACAATGCGTGCCTTACTGCCCCTGCTGTCACTGGGAAAGGACACCGCAAGATTGAACCCAAAGCTAAGCACTTCACCCATTGCAAGAAAGATCAATCTAGTAGGCCAAACCAAACTGATAATTCGAAGAGACTTGCAAACATAACCAATCATACAAAAAAGAATTCAGAGAAGATTCAAATATTGTTCATAGATAGTCTTGATCATAAACCCACAATTCATCGGTCTAAACAAACACACCGCAAAAAGAAGATTACATCGAATAGATCTCCACAAGAGAGGGTGAGAACATTGTATTGAGATCCAAAAAGAGAGAAGAAGCCATCTAGCTAATAACTATGGACCCGAAGGTCTGAGGTAAACTACTCACACTTCATCGGAGAGGCTATGGTGTTGATGTAGAAGCCCTCCGTGATGGATGCCCCCTCCGGTGGAGCTCCGGAACAGGCCCCAAGATGGGATCTCGTGGATACAGAAAGTTACGGCGATGGAATTAGGGTTTTGGCTCCGTATCTGATCGTTTGGGGGTACCTAGGTATATATGGTAGGAAGTAGTACATCGGTGGAGCAACAGGGGGCCCACGAGGGTGGAGGGCGCACTTGGGGGGGGGGGGTAGGCGCGCCCCCTACCTCGTGGCCTCCTCCTTTATTTCTTGACATAGGGTCCAAGTCTCCTGGATCATCTTCGGTGAGAAAATCACGTTCCCGAAGGTTTCATTCCGTTTGGACTCCATTTGATATTCCTTTTCTTCAAAACCCGAAAATAGGCAAAAAAAACAACAATTCTGGGCTGGGCCTCCGGTTAATAGGTTAGTCCCAAAAATAATATAAAAGTGGATAATAAAGCACAATAATGTCCAAAACAGTAGATAATATAGCATGGAGCAATCAAAAATTTTAGATACGTTGGATACGTGTCAAGCATCCCCAAGCTTAATTCCTGCTCGTCCTCGAGTAGGTAAATGATAAAAACAGAATTTTTGATGCGGAGTGCTACTTGGCATAATTTTAATGTAATTCTTCTTGATTGTGGTATGAATATTCAGATCCTAAAGATTCAAGATAAAAGTTTAATATTGACATAAAAATAATAATACTTCAAGCATACTAATAAAGCAATCATGTCTTCTCAAAATATCATGGCAAAAGAGAGTTATCCCTACAAAATCATATAGTCTGGCTATGCTCTATCTTCACCACACAAAATATTTAAATCATGCACAATCCCGATGACAAGCCAAGCAATTGTTTCATACTTTTGACATTCTCAAACTTTTTCAATCTTCACGCAATACATGAGCATGAGCCATGGATATAGCACTATATGTGGAATAGAATGGTGGTTGTGGAGAAGACAAAAAGGGAGAAGATAGTCTCACATCAACTAGGCGTATCAACGATCTATGGAGATGCCCATCAATAGATATCAATGTGAGTGAGTAGGGATTGCCATGCAACGGATGCACTAGAGCTATAAGTATATGAAAGCTCAACAAAAGAAACTAAGTGGGTGTGCATCCAACTTGCTTGCTCGTGAAGACCTAGGGCATTTTGAGGAAGCCCATCATTGGAATATACAAGCCAAGTTCTAAAATGAAAAATTCCCACTAGTATATGAAAGTGATAACATAGGAGATTCTCTATCATGAATATCATGGTGCTACTTTGAAGCACAAGTGTAAAAAAGGATAGTAACATTGTCCCTTCTCTCTTTTTCTCTCATTTTTTCATTTGGGCCTTTTCTCTTTTTTATGGCCTCTTTTCTTTCTCTTTTTTTTGTCCGGAGTCTCATCCCGACTTTTGGGGGAATCATAGTCTCCATCATCCTTTCCTCACTGGGACAATGCTCTAATAATGATGATCATCACACTTTTATTTTCTTACAACTCAACAATTACAACTCGGTACTTAGAAAAAATATGACTCTATATGAATGCCTCCGGCGGTGTACCGGGATATGCAATGAATCAAGAGTGACATGTATGAAAGAATTATGAATGGTGGCTTTGCCACAAATACGATGTCAACTACATGATCATGCTAAGCAATATGACAATGATGGAGTGTGTCATAATAAATGGAACGGTGGGAAGTTGCATGGCAATATATCTCGGAATGGCTATGGAAATGCCATAATAGGTAGGTATGGTGGCTATTTTGAGGAAGGTATATGGTGGGTGTATGATACCGGCGAAAGGTGCGCGGTATTAGAGAGGCTAGCAATGGTGGAAGGGTGAGAGTGTGTATGATCCATGGACTCAACATTAGTCATAAAGAACTCATATACTTATTGCAAAAATCTACAAGTTATCAAAGCAAAGTATTACGCGCATGCTCCTAGGGGGATAGATTGGTAGGAAAAGACCATCGCTCGTCCCCAACCGCCACTCATAAGGAGGACATCAAAAAATAAATCATGCTCCGACTTCATCACATAACGGTTCACCATACGTGCATGCTACGGGAATCACAAACTTTAACACAAGTATTTATCAAATTCACAACTACTTAACTAGCATGACTCTAATATCACCATCTTCATATCTCAAAACAATTATCAAGCATCAAACTTCTCATAGCATTCAACACACTCATTAGAAAGTTTTTACTATTCTTGAATACCAAGCATATTAGGATTATTTAAGCAAATTACCATGCTACTTAAGACTCTCAAAATAATCTAAGTGAAGCATGAGAGATCAATAGTTTCTATACAACAATTCCACCACCGTGCTCTAAAATATATAAGTGAAGTACTAGAGCAAAACTATATAACTCAAAAGATATAAGTGAAGCACATAGAGTGTTCATGTATGGCTCTCTCAAAAGGTGTGTACAGCAAGGATGATTGTGGTAGACTAAAAAGCAAAGACTCAAATCATACAAGACGCTCCAAGCAAAACACATATCATGTGGTGAATAAAAATATAGCTCCAAGTAAAGTTACTGGTAGAAGTAGACGAAACAGGGGATGCCTTCTGGGGCATCCCCAAGCTTTGGCTTTTAGGTGTCCCTAGATTATCTTTGAGGTGCCATGGACATCCCCAAGCTTAGGCTCTTTCCACTCCTTGTTCCATGGTCCATCAAATCTTTACCCAAAACTTGAAAACTTCACAACACAAAACTTAAAGTAGAAAATCTCGTGAGCTCCGTTAGCGAAAGAAAACAAAAGACCACTTCAAGGTACTATAATGAACTCATTCTTTATTTATATTGGTGTTAAACCTACTGTATTCCAACTTATCTATGGTTTATAAACTATTTTACTAGCCATAGATTCATCAAAATAAGCAAACAACACACGAAAAACAGAATCTGTCAAAAACAGAACAGTCTGTAGTAATCTGTAGCTAGCGCAAGATCTGGAACACCAAAAATTCTAAAATAAATTTATGGACATGAGGAATTTATCTATTAATCATCTTCAAAAAATAATTAACTAAATAGCACTTTCCAAATAAAAATGGCAACAGTTCTCGTGAGCTCTAAAGTTTGTGTTTTTTACAGCAAGATAACAAGACTTTCCCCAAGTCTTCCCAACGGTTCTACTTGGCACAAACACTAATTAAACACAAAAAACACAACCAGAACAGAGGATAGATAAATTATTTATTACTAAACAGGAACAAAAAGCAAGGAATAAAAATAAAATTGGGTTGCCTCCCAACAAGCGCTATTGTTTAACGCCCCTAGCTAGGCATAAAAAGCAAGGATAGATTTAGGTATTGCCCTCTTTGGTAGGCAATTCTTCGATGAGGAATCTACCATCCTTAGGGATTTCTTTCTTTTTATTGATTATCAAACTTTTAGGCAAAAGATCGAAAAATTCATTTGTAACAAATGGTTCCTTAATGATAGCAAAAAGATTGGTATGAATACTTATAGATTTGAGATCCGCAGTTTCCTTACTAGAGGATTCACCCTTATTTTTAGGAAAATACATAAGCTTGGAAATTTTAGTAGGAGGACTTGGAGTATTCTTTACGGAAGAAAAGGCGGTTCCCAAGTTGGTAATAATAGCCTCAAGTTTATCGATTCTAGTGGAATCCTGATTTATTTTCTCATTAACTATAGGTTCCTTTTCTTTAATATTTTTCAAAGTGACTCCTACTTTAGATCCATATTGAGTGATTCAGTTGTGGATCTTTTTATCCAAATTTTCAATTCACTCTACAGTAGCAACCTTATTTTCAATAATTTCAAGTCTTTGAATTACATGCTCCAAAGTTAAACATAGTTCCATTAACCAAAAGAGGTGGTGAGCCAAGCAAATCTAACATAGCATTATAAGAGTCAAAAGTATGGCTACCCAAGAAGTTCCCTCCGGTAATGGTATCAAGGATATATCTATACCAAGGAGTAACACCTACATAAAAATTGTGAAGAAGAACAGAAGTAGATTGCTTCGTGGTAGATCTATTTTGAGCATTGCAAATTCTATTCCAAGCGTCTTTTAGATTTTCTCCCTCCCTTTGTTTAAAATTTAGAACTTCATTCTCAGGAGACAACGGAGAAGATAAAGGACTAGCCATAATGACAGGCAAATGGGAAAGAGACGAACGGAAAAGAGAAAGAGGATAGAGAGAGAGGGCGAATAAAACGGCAAGGGTGAAGTGGGGGAGAGGAAAACGAGAGGCAAATGGCAAATAATGTAATGCGGGAGATAAGGGTTGTGATGGGTACTTGGTATGTTGACTTTTGCGTAGACTCCCCGACAACGGCACGAGAAATGGCTCATTGTCGGGAGTCAAATCTTGACGCGCCAGAAATTCTTCTTGTTACCTCTTGAGCTCTGTGTTGGATTTCCTTTAAGAGGAAAGGATGATGCAGCAAAGTAGCGTAAGTATTTTCCTCAGTTTTGAGAATCAAGGTATCAATCCAGTAGGAGGCTGCGCGCGAGTCCCTCGTACCTGCACAAAACAAATAACTCCTCGCAACCAACGCGATAAGGGGTTGTCAATCCCTTCACGGTCACTTACGAGAGTGAGATCTAATAGATATGACAATATAATATTTTTGGTATTTTTGTGATAAAGATGCAAAGTAAAATAAAAGCAAAGTAAAAAAGCAAAGGAAATAACTAAGTATTGGAAGATTAATATGATGAAGATAGACCCGGGGCCATAGGTTTCACTAGTGGATGCTCTCAAGAGCATAAGTATTTTATGGTGGGTGAACGAATTATTATTGAGCAATTGACAGAATTGAGCATAGTTATGAGAGTATGTAGGTATGATCATGTATATAGGCATCACGTCCAAGACAAGTAGACCAACTCCTGCCTGCATCTACTACTATTACTCAACTCATCGACCACTATCCAGCGTGCATCTAGAGTATTAAGTTCATGAAAACAGAGTAACGCCTTAAGCAAGATGACATGATGTAGAGGGATAAATTCATGCAATATGATAAAAAAACCATCTTGTTATCCTCGATGGCAACAATACAATACGTGCCTTGCTGCCCCAGCTGTCACTGGGAAAGGTCACCGCAAGATTGAACCCAAAGCTAAGCACTTCTCCCATTGCAAGAAATATCAATCTAGTAGGCCAAACCAAACTGATAATTCGAAGAGACTTGCAAAGATAACCAATCATACAAAAAAGAATTCAGAGAAGATCCGAATATTGTTCATATATAGTCTTGCTCATAAACCCACAATTCATCGGTCTCAACAAACACACCGCAAAAACAAGATTACATCGATTAGATCTCCACAAGAGAGGGGGAGAACATTGTATTGAGATCCAAAAAGATAGAAGAAGCCATCTAGCTAATAACAATGGACCCGAAGGTCTGAGGTAAACTACTCACACTTCATCGGAGAGGCAATGGTGTTGACGTAGAAGCCCTCCGTGATGGATGCCCCCTCCGGCGGAGCTCCGGAATAGGCCCCAAGATGGGATCTCGTGGATACAGGAAGTTACGGCGGTGGAATTAGGGTTTTTGCTCCGTATCTGATCGTTTGGGGGTACGTAGGTATATATAGGAGGAAGAAGTACGTCGGTGGAGCAACAGGGGGCCCACGAGGGTGGAGGGC
>NC_041388.1:174893187-175029097 GCF_002162155.2 Triticum dicoccoides
GTCCAGGTAATTAAGCTACAGTAACCATCTACTAATGATGCCACATCACCACGATTACTATTGTTAGTTTCACGATGATTCAAATCTCGTTCCGAATTCAAATTCAAAATCAAGTCAGACAATAAAAGTTTTCAAATATTAAATCTAAAGTGTTCGAAATGTAGCAAATAAATCCTAGATGATTATGGTGGTGAAACTACTTTTTTATAAATTATTTAAATACTCTAAAATAAATAAAACATCATCTTAAACAATTAAATAAATGCCTTTTATATTTAGTAAAATACTAAAATATTTTATTTGGGTGCCATAGTTAATATGGCAGTAGTATATTTAGTTATACTAAATCAGGAACTACTTTTATCTTTTTGGAATAGAAAATAAATTAGAGACTAAAAGAAAACAGAATAGGGAAATAATTAAGAGGAAAAAAACAACAAGCTCCCGTGTGGGTGGGCTTTATGTAGCTATAGTGTTTTGGCCCAGCCCACAAAGGCTTTTCCTCCCACCTCTGTACAGAGCAGAGGAGGCCATGGTGCTGTGCACGCACGCACACCGTCCACGCCGCCGATTGTCGCCGTGTCGATCATCTGGGCACTCCAGGAGATGGATAAGAAGACCCCCGACGACTTGGACGAACCCTAACCCTCAATTATCCCCTTGCTGGCCCTCTTTCTCGAAAATTTGCTCGTCCCCGAGTTACTGTCGTCGTCACCGCATCGATCCCGTGGCCACCGGCCTCCCCTCGCCGCGTCAAGATGTTCACGAGCTCCCTCGTCGTCTACTCCTTCGACTACCCCCATTAAATCAAGACGGGCCGCACCGCACGCTCGGCATCGAGTCATTCCCCGCCTGCGGCCGCCGCATCTCGTTGCCGGTTGTCACTGCTACGGGCCGCCCCCGACCTCCCAACCTCGTCCATGAGCACCGGGGTGAGCCCCACTACCGATTACCTCGCTTTCCCCTTTCGATCTGTGTCGTTTGCCGCTGCTCCTGTGCTTGCTGTGGTCGCCATGGCTGCAGCTCCATCCGGCCACGCCCTGGCCGCAAACCCGCGAGCGCCTGCCTGAGCGTGGCCTCACGCCACTGCCTACCACTGCTCTCCCCGCCGTGCCTTGCTGCTACCCCCCGCGCTGTGCTTGCACGGCCGTTGCCGCCTACTGCTTAGCGCCACTGCTTGTACTGTTGTTGTTGCTCGTGTACTGCAGCTGCTCATGAACTGCCCCTGCTATGCTATTGCTGCTACCCCTTGCTCTGCAGATGATGCTAGTCGTTTCCGTTGTTTAGTTGCTGCTGCTCAGTTGCTTCTACTGCTACCGTTGCAGGCCATAGCCATGGCCAATCGCTGCTATGTGTGTGTGAGTGCGTTCTGTGTGTGTGCGCCATGCGTGTGGCCGGCCCTTGTTTACATTAGTATTATGGTTTAGCTAGTACGTATTAATTTGTGCTAAGATAGTCTAGTAGTAGATGACATATAGGCCCCATTAAATAAGTTAGGTTTTTTTCCAAATAGTCCATGACATGTGGGACACACCTACCCTTTTGACTAGCCAAGTTGACTTGGTCAACTCGAATTATTATTAAATCTAAAAATTTCAGAAAATTAAATAGACTTAGAAATTCGTATAAATTAAACCGTAACTCGGATGAAAATGTTTTCTACATGAAAGTTGCTCAGAACGACGAGACGAACCCGGATACACAGCCCGTTCGTCCGCCATGCATCCCTAGCATAGCGAACACGCAACTTTCCTCCTCCGGTTCATCTGTCCGAAAACGCGGAACACCGGGGATGTTTTCCCCCTTCATCGATATCACCTCATACCGCGTTAGGTCACCCCTAGCACCGCGAATTATCTTGTTATGCTTTGTGATACTTTGATTGCTCTATTATTTATTGTATTCCCCCTCCGTTACTCTTTTCCGGTAGACCCCGAGACTGCCGGCGACCCCAGTTCGACTATGGTGTCGATGACCCCTCTCTCTTGCCAGAGCAACCAGGCAAGCCCCCCCTTGATCACTAGATATCGCCTACTCTACTCTCTATACTGCTTGCATTAGATTAGTGTAGCATGTTACTGCTTTCCGTTAATCCTATCCTGATGCATAGCATGTCCTTGCTACTACTGTTGTTACCTTTACATGCAATCCTAATGCTTAGTATAGGATGCTAGTTTATCATCAGTGGCCATACATTCTTGTCCGTCTGCCATGCTATACTATCGGGCCGTGATCACTCGGGAGTGGATCACGGGTATATACATATACATAATATATAATACTTGTGGTGACTAAAGACGGGTCGGCTCGTAGGAGTACCCGCGAGTGATTCACGGATTGGGTCCGAAAGGACGTTTGTCCCGACGGCCCTTTGAGTGGATCTTTGTGGCGAAGCAACAGGGCAGGTTGAGACCACCTAGGAGAGAGGTGGGCCTGGCCCTGGTCGGCGTTCGTGGTTATTTCAAAATAACACGTTTAACGAGATCTTGGTATTTGATCTGAGTCTGGCTACTGGCCTATACGCACTAACCATCTACGCGGGGACAGTTATGGGCACTCGACGTCGTGGTATCAGCTCAAGCCTTCGTGACGTCGGCGACTGAGCGGCGCGCGTCGGGTTGGACTGGAACGCCTACTCTTGTATAAGGGAGGCTAGGTCTGCTCACCGGCCGCGTACGCAACGTGCAGGTGTGCAATGGGCGATGGGCCCAGACTCCTGCACCATAGGATTTAGACCGGCGTGCTGACCTCTCTGTTGTGCCTAGGTAGGGCTGCGACGTGTTGATCTTCCGAGGCCGGGCATGACCCAGGAAAGTGTGTCTGGCCAAATGGGATCAGGCGTGTTGGGTTATGTGGTGCACCACTGCAGGGAAGTTAATCTATTCGAATAGCCGTGATCTTCGGTAACAGGACGACTTGGAGTTGTACCTTGACCTTATGACAACTAGAACCAGATACTTAATAAAACACACCCTTCCAAGTGCCAGATACAACCGGTGGTCGCTCTCTCACAGGGCGACGAGGGCAGGATCATCGGTTAGGATTATGCTATGGGATGCTACTTGGAGGACTTCAGTCTACTCTCTTCTACATGCTGCAAGACGGAGGCTGCCAGAAGCGTAGTCTTCGATAGGACTAGCTATCCCCTCTTATTTCGGCATTCTGTAGTTCAGTCCACATATGATACCCTTATTTCATTTGATACCAATGCATACATTTGTAGTGTAGTTCCTTGCTTGCGAGTACTTTGGATGAGTACTCACGGTTGCTTTTCTCCCCCTTTTCCCCTTTCCTATACCCGATTGCTGCGACCAGACGATGGAGCCCAGGAGCCAGACGCCACCGTCAATGACGACTTCTACTACTCGGGAGGTGCCTACTACTACGTGCAGCCTGCTGACGGCGACCAGGAGTAGTTTGGGAGGATCCCAGGCAGGAGGCCTGCGCCTCTTTCGATCTGTATCCCAATTTGTGCTAGCCTTCTTAAGGCAAACTTGTTTAACTTATGTCTGTACTCAGATATTGTTGCTTCCGCTGACTCGTCTATGTTCGAGCTCTTGTATTCGAGCCCTCGAGGCCCCTGGCTTGTAATATGATGCTTGTATGACTTATTTTATTTGTAGAGTTGTGTTGTGATATCTTCCCGTGAGTCCTTGATCTTGATCGTACACGTTTGCGTGTATGATTAGTGTACGATTAAATCAGGGGCGTCACAAGTTGGTATCAGAGCCGACTGCCTGTAGGAATCCCCCCTCCACACTCCTTGGCCGAAGTTGAGTCTAGACATTTCAAAAACTTTTACTAACATGGTTGTGTGCCTTACGGGCCCACGTCGCCATCTGGGTGGTATTAGGATCTTTTACTCCTCGATCCTTACTCTTGGACTCTGAACTCTCTTCTATTCGGGTTAAATGAATTTTGCAAAATCTAACTCTAGGTTCTCCTTACCACTTCCCGTCGGAGAACCCTTTCATTACAGATGATCTACTGCTTCAACAGAAGATTCTGACAATACTCTCCGATATTTTCTCGAGACCTTGTGCATGTTGCTTTTGCAATTCCCTACCACCGAAAAATCCCTATGGATAAATACTTACACCTCTCGTTCTTACTTTTATTCACAATTGGTCTTGTTATTACAAGATACCCCGAAATACTTGTCGTTGTTTCGATAATCCTTTGAGCTTACTGCATTGCTGTTCTTTGTCACCTGAATACCCCTATGGATAATTCTCACACTTGTCGAGTATCCGCTCATCCCCTAGTTGTTCATGTGTTTCACAATGGTCATCGAAATACTATTCGATCCTCCAAAAATCCTTAGTAGCTTATTGCTCTGCAATACTTGGCTGCTTGCATTATGGATGCTTTCCATATGTCTGGCAATATTCGTCAGTATCCTTAGGCATCGTCTTTTTGATCCTATTGATTCAACATGAGTGCGAATGCACGCAATCATCAGTTGATCCTTTTAAATTATCTTTCCGGCTCAGACGTCATTTTAAACATGAGCTGGTTCTCAACAAATCCAATTGTCGTTGATTGTACCCCTAAGGCTATTCAACTTATCCATCCCTAATCAGAACATTGCTTCTGATCCCTTGATTTGAAAATCATAATTCCTTTGCATTTGAGCTCTGGATTAGTCAGTTGTTTCCATAATCCAATGCCTTTGCATTGTTACTTCCTCTGGTTGTGCGTCGATGCTCACGTCAGCTCTGTTATGGACCGGCAGATCCTTTAATGGATTTTATCCGACAGTGTCCTTCATATTCAATAACCTTGTGAGCCTTCCCTCGGATACATAATGCCTTTGGTAAATTGTATCATCTACTTTCTCAAACTTGCTCTACTTTCGAGCTTGTGATATTTACTCTTGAAACTTATGGTATATGTTTCTAAGAAGCCCTTATGGGTTGAACATATGCTTTCTCTAAACTGTGTGAACTCGAAAGTTTTCACGAGTCATACACTTCTGGTATTTTGAGAGATAAAATTTCAACACTACAACTTCTTCGAAAGTGAGAAGTGAATGAAAGGTTAGGCATTGGAGAAGTGGGAGTCGACCTTGAACTTTTTGTTCATGCCCATGGACACGATGTAGATCTTATCATTAAAGCTTCTCTTAAATTAAATTATTCCTTTGGTATAAGTTCATCTTATATCCGGGATCTGGCCTTTTGCAATCGTGGTTCCGACCATGTTCTCCTTTAAATACCATTTCGCGTGCAAGTTTAAGCGCTTGTCTTCTGTAGAGCAATACCCCAGTCCAACCTCTACTTTGATCTGTCATCAAGTATTACCCCCTCTGGTATCTCGAGATTATCACGGAACTGCATAACTTCTTATCAGTTCTTCTTCAAGTATTATTTGACTTTCGCTGCACCATCATTTGACTTGATGTCATTGCCGACCGATTACATCTTCATGAAATCTAGCGACAAATGTGTCGTGCTCATCAGCAACATCCTGAGCTCTTCCAAGATATATATCGAATTCTTGATGAGAAATACCATCCTCGTCCCTCAATGGTTTGTGTTATCACCGACCACTTTATTGCCTTTCGTTCAACACAAACTTATTCGTGTTTTGTGTTATACCTTGAGATCCTTGCTATCCAGCATTTGTTCTTCTTTACCTTGGAATGTTGCCACCTTTTATGTCAAGAATGTCGTGGTAATCTTACCACCTCTTGAGAATTCTTGATATAGTAATATCTCTCGCCTTTTGCGTTCATTTCTTGGTCTCCGTGTTGTATCTAACCGGAATACCGACAAATGGTCTGTGATGTGTAAATTCTAAACTTCTAGCAACCCTATTGCTTTGAAGTTATTGGTCTACAGTTTCATTCTAAGTCTATTGCTTATTGAATCATCATTTGAACATTGATCGTGCTACCTAGTCCAGATTCCTGGGTGCACCCTTCTATCATTGTTCAGTTGTGTATGTTTCCCTCGAGCATACATCATTCTATCATTTGATCCGACAAATGATATTTCCTTGTTAACATAATTGTGGAAATCAATCCTTTGGAAATCTTGATGATTTGTTGCTGAGCCTATCAGCCACCTCCTCATCCTCTCCTTGGTTTACTGATGAACTCTTGTTTCAGAACCCGCTTCCCTTGTTCATTTCCCGAGAATCTTACAATGTCATCCCGTCATGTTGTGTTGCACCTTTTTCGTCTCAGGCATCCTGAGTCTGAGGTATCCAGACACCAATCAGATCTGAAACTCGGTCAGATATGATGGTTGGAACATTTTCCAAGAGTCATAGCGTTGGTCTTTATATAACCCAGTAAGGTGATATCATGCCTAACACACCTGGCCAGAGGACCTATTGCTATGGTATCCTTTTAGTAGGGATAACCATTCTTCCATGAGGAAAATTGTAAGACTTATTCTACAAGTCGTTCCTGATGGATCCTTCGTGTATCCAGAGTCTGACCTTTGCTTGAAGACCATGTCAATGCTATCTCAAAGCATGTCAGTGGTACTCTGAATTTCAATAAAAACAATTGAAGCACAATGCTAAATTGTCCTTATCAATTATCCAAACACCGTTGTTTTGGAAATGTCATGAAATTTCTCTCCCCTTTCCTAAAGGGTTTTCTACGTTATATCCTGTCATGGATATCATGCTATGCTTGTCCTTGGGAAGGATATACCCTTGAATTATGTGCTTAAACACATTTTTTCCTTTCCATTGTTCTTTAATCTGATAATCACGTAGTCCTTTCCATTGTTTTGTTTAACCTTCTTGAGGTTTATATGATCTGAGCAGCAATCAGTCACTCCTTTTGTAAGCACCTCAGTGTACAACTCTGACCGCAAGACCCTGTTACTATTGTTGATGACATTCCGGTAGCCACTGATGGACGAGAACTTTGCCTATTGGCTCGCCTCGTTCAACGAGCAGGAAAATGGTTCTCTTCGTCCCTCGCCCTTGGTACCGATGTTGTTGCCGACATAACTGACAGGCTACCCTCTGACTTGCCTTCCTATCATGACCGTGCAAGATGTCACCGTTCCTCCTACTTTTAACCCACATGGTGGGCCCTTAACTCACAGTTCCACAGGATCGAAACCTGACTCTCCTGTACACCCCAGCTCCTAAAGGTTATTCCTCATGCTTGACTTCTTATGTTATTCACGGGCCACCTGCCAAGTGATCTATTCTGGTATCAGACGCAATACTTATTCTCGTTGCTTTGAACCCCCTTCACCTTCTGATTAGGCCATCCAACGATTGCCTGCCCATTGGAAACTTCTCATGGTACCTTCTTACTTCATTCTCGATATTTTCTTAAGTATCTATTCTAGAGTTACTCATGTGATCATTCATGGGGTAACCCCCTAGATGATTTCCCCTGATAGCATTCTATCGATGTCGTGCTGCCCCTTTCCTATTCGTAAGTACGTTGGAGTTCCCGAAGAAAAGGACGACTTCACCATGATGACCTAAAGCAAAGAAATGAAGACATCAACGTAATGGATCAACCTCTTCAAGAAGAGCATCCAAGACCGAGAAGACTCTTTAGAATTTCGTAACAAGAACTTTCCCCCCTACACAACCTCCTAAATCTCGGGACGAGATTTCTTGTAGTGGAGGAGAATTGTGACGTCTGGATAATTAAGCTACAGTAACCATCTACTAATGATGCCACATCACCATGATTACTATTGTTAGTTTCACGATGATTCAAATCTCGTTCCGAATTCAAGTTCAAAATCAAGTCAGACAATAAAAGTTTTCAAATATTAAATCTAAAGTGTTCGAAATGTAGCAAATCAATCCTAGATGATTATGGTGGTGAAACTACTTTTTTATAAATTAGTTAAATACTCTAAAATAAATAAAACATCATCTTAAACAATTAAATAAATGCCTTTTATATTTAGTAAAATACTAAACTATTTTATTTGGGTGCCATAGTTAATATGGCAGTAGTATATTTAGTTATACTAAATCAGGAACTACTTTTATCTTTTTAGAATAGAAAATAAATTAGAGACTAAAAGAAAACAGAATAGGGAAATAATTAAAAGGAAAAAACAACAAGCTCCTGTGCGGGTGGGCTTTATGTAGCTATAGTGTTTTGGCCCAGCCCACAAAGGCTTTTCCTCCCACCTCTGTACGGAGCAGAGGAGGCCATGGTGTTGTGCACGCACGCACACCATCCATGTCGCCGATTGTCGCCGTGTCGATCATCTGGGCACTCCAGGAGATGGATAAGAAGACCCCCGACGACTTGGACGAACCCTAACCCTCACTTATCCCCTTGCTCGCCCTCTTTCTCAAAAATTTGCTCGTCCCCGAGTTACTATCGTCGTCACCGCATCGATCCCGCGGCCACCGGCCTCCCCTCGCCGCGTCAAGATGTCCACGAGCTCCCTCGTCGTCTACTCCTTCGACCACCCCCATTAAATCAAGATGGGCCGCACCGCACGCTCGTCATCGAGTTATTCCCCGCCTGCGGCCGCCGCATCTCGTCGCTTTGTCACTGCTACGGGCCGCCCCCGACCTCCCAACCTCGTCCATGAGCACCGGGGTGAGCCCCACTACCGATTACCTCGCTTTCCCCTTTCGATCTGTGTCGTTTGCCGCTGCTCCTGTGCTTGCCATGGTCGCCATGGCTGCAGCTCCATCCGGCCACGCCCTGGCCGCAAACCTGCGAGCGCCTGCCTGAGCGTGGCCTCGCGCCACTGCCTACCACTGCTCGCCCCGCCGTGCCTTGCTGCTACCCCCCGCGCTGTGCTTGCCCAGCCGTTGCCGCCTACTGCTTAGCACCGCTGCTTGTACTGTTGTCGTTGCTCGTGTACTGCAGCTGCTCACGAACTGCCCCTGCTATGCTACTGCTGCTACCCGTTGCTCTGCAGATGATGCTAGTCGTTGCCGTTGTTTAGTTGCTGCTACTCAGTTGCTTCTACTGCTACCGCTGCAGGCCATAGCCATGGCCAATCGCTGCTATGTGTGTGTGAGTGCGTTCTATGTGTGTGCGCCATGCGTGTGGCCGGCCCTTGTTTACATTAGTACTATGGGTTAGCTAGTACGTATTAATTTGTGCTAAGATAGTCTAGTAGTAGATGACATGTAGGCCCCATTAAATAAGTTAGGTTTTTTTTTCTAAATAGTCCATGACATGTGGGACACACCTACCCTTTTGACTAGCCAAGTTGACTTGGTCAACTCGAATTATTATTAAATCTAAAAATTTCAGAAAATGAAATAGACTTAGAAATTCATATAAATTAAACCATAACTCGGATGAAAATGTTTTCTACATGAAAGTTGCTCAGAACGACGAAACAAACCTGGATACGCAGCCCGTTCGTCCGCCACGCATCCCTAGCATAGCGAACACGCAATTTTCCTCCTCCGGTTCATCTGTCCGAAAATGCGAAACACCGGGGATATTTTCCCAGATGTTTTCCCCCTTCACCGATATCACCTCATACCGCGTTAGGTCACCCCTAGCACCGCGAATTGTCTTGTTATGCTTTGTGATACTTTGATTGCTCTATTATTTATTGTATTCCCACTCCGTTACTCTTTTCCGGTAGACAGGGCAGGTTGAGACCACCTAGGAGAGAGGTGGGCCTGGCCCTGGTCGGCGTTCGCGGTTATTTCAAAATAACACGTTTAACGAGATCTTCGTATTTGATCTGAGTCTGGCTACTAGCCTATACGCACTAACCATCTACGTGGGGACAGTTATGGGCACTCGACGTCGTGGTATCAGCTGGAGCCTTCGTGACGTCAGCGACTGAGCGGCGCGTGCCGGGTTGGACTTATAAGGGAGGCTAGGTCTGCTCACCGGCCGCGTACGCAACGTGCAGGTGTGCAATGGGTGATGGGCCCAGACCCCTGCGCCATAGGATTTAGACCGGCGTGCTGACCTCTCTGTTGTGCCTAGGTAGGGCTGCGACGTGTTGATCTTCCGAGGCCGGTATGACCCAGGAAAGTGTGTCCGGCCAAATGGGATCAAGCGTGTTGGGTTATGTGGTGCACCCCTGTAGGGAAGTTAATCTATTCGAATAGCTGTGATCTTCGGTAACAGGACGCCTTGGAGTTGTACCTTGACCTTATGACAACTAGAACCAGATAGTTAGTAAAACACACCCTTCCAAGTGCAGATACAACCGGTGGTCACTCTCTCACAGGGCGACAAGGGGAGGATCATCGGTTGGGATTCGCTATGCGATGCTACTTGGAGGACTTAAGTCTACTCTCTTCTACATGCAGCAAGACGGAGGCTGCCAGAAGCGTAGTCTTCGATAGGACTAGCTATCCCCTCTTATTCCGGCATTCTGCAGTTCAGTCCACATATGATACCCTTATTCCATTTGATACCAATGCATACATTTGTAGTGTAGTTCCTTGCTTGCGAGTACTTTGGATGAGTACTCATGGTTGCTTTTCTCCCCCTTTTCCCCTTTCCTATACCCGATTGCTGCGACCAGACGATGGAGCCCAGGAGCCATAAGCCACCGTCGATGACGACTACTACTACTCGGGAGGTGCCTACTACTACGTGCAGCCTGCTGACGGCGACCAGGAGTAGTTTGGGAGGATCCCAGGCAGGAGGCCTGCGCCTCTTTCGATCTGTATCCCAGTTTGTGCTAGCCTTCTTAAGGCAAACTTGTTTAACTTATGTATGTACTCAGATATTGTTGCTTCTGCTGACTCGTCTATGATCGAGCTCTTGTATTCAAGCCCTCGAGGCCCCTGGCTTGTAATATGATGCTTGTATGACTTATTTTATTTGTAGAGTTGTGTTGTGATATCTTCCCGTGAGTCCTTGATCTTGATCGTACATGTTTGTGTGTATGATTAGTGTACGATTAAATCGGGGGCGTCACAGTGGCCTCCTCCTTTATTTCTTGACGTAGGGTCCAAGTCTCCTGGATCATGTTCGGTGAGAAAATCACGTTCCCGAAGGTTTCATTCCGTTTGATATTCCTTTTCTTCGAAACCCTAAAATAGGCAAAAAAAACATCAATTCTGGGTTGGGCCTCCGGTTAATAGGTTAGTCCCAAAAATAATATAAAAGTGGATAATAAAGCCCAATAATGTCCAAAACAGTAGATAATATAGCATGGAGCAATAATAAATTATAGATACGTTGGAGACGTATCAGCGGGTTGTGAGCATTTGTGTTTTCTGGATGCTTATTCTGGTTATCATCAGATCAAGATGGTAGTTAAGGACCAGGAGAAGACATCTTTTATAACTCCCTTTGTTGCCTTCTGCTATGTGTCTATGCCTCTTAGGCTCAAGAGTGTGCAGTCGACTTATCACCGCTGTGTGCAGAATTGTCTTCATACTCAGATTGGGCTCAATGTTCATGCTTATGTGGATGATATTGTTCTGAAGTCCAGGAAAGAGGAGACGTTGATAGATGATTTGAAGGAAACTTTTCATAATCTCCGAATTTATAAGATGATGCTTAATCCGGCCAAGTGTGCCTTTGGTGTACCGGCACGCAAGCTCTTGGGTTTTTTGGTGTCTAACAGGGGCATTGAGGCTAACCCGGAAAATATCAAGGAAATTACTTCTCTGGCTAAACCGGCGTGCATCAATGATATTGTATTGCAGTGTTGAGCCGGTTTATCAACCGGTTGGGGGAGAAAGCTATCCCTCTATATCAGATAATGAAAAAGACAAATAATTTTGTCTGTTGTGATGCTGCTGATGCGGCGTTTGAGGACTTGAAAAAGTAGTTAGCCAAGCCACATGTCCTTGCTGCTCCTGTTGATAAAGAGCCATTGTTGTTATATGTGGCTGCCAATGCCCGGGCTGTCAGTGTGGCTATTGTGGTAGAGCGAAGGGAGGCAGGCAAGGAATATCCGGTTCAATGTCCGGTTTATTATATCAGTGAGGTTCTCATTGAGTCCAAGCAGAGATACCCACATTGGCAGAAGCTAGTGTACAGAGTTTTCATGGCAAGCCGGAAGCTTAAACAATATTTTCAGGGTCATCCCATCACTGTGGTTAGTTCTGCTCCTTTGGGAGATATAATCCAAAACAGGGAGGCAACTGGTCGGGTTGCCATGTGGGCCATTGATCTTGGACCTCACAGATTAAAGTATATACCTCATACAGCAATCAAGTCCCAGGCACTTGTGGATTTCATCAATGAATGGACAGAGTTGCAGACGCCGGAGGAAAAGCCGGATAACACATATTGGACTATTCACTTTGATGGGTCCAGGCAATTGGAGGGCTCGGGGGCTGGAGTTGTGCTAGCTTCCCCTCGAGGTGATAAATTTTGTTATGTTCTCCGTTTAATGTTTCCTTGCACTAACAATACAGCTTAATATGAGGCCTTACTCCATGGTCTTCGAGTGGCTAAGGAGATGAACTTAAGCCAGGTTAGGTGCTTTGGTGACTCGGATTTGGTAGCTCAACAAGTATCAGGTACTTCGGACTCCAAAGATCCACTCATGGCGGCTTATCGACGGGAGGTGGATGTTATTGCTGGTCACTTCAAGGGTTATCAGGTTGAGCATGTGGACCGGAGAAAGAATGAAGTAGTGGACATTTTAAGCCGGTTGGGTTCTCAACGTAAACCAGTGTCGCCCAATGTTTTTCTTGATGTCCTTCATAAACCGTGGGTCAAGTTACCCACAAAGGAGGATTTGGCTATTCCTGACCCGGAGGCTCAGCTGGTGGCAGCTCTTCATGTTACCCAGATTGGACAGTTCCCTATTTTGGCGTATATGACCCGGGGTGAGTTACCTGAGGATGAAGTTTTGGCCAGGAAGATAATCCGGCGGTCCAAGTCAGTGACTATTGTCAACGGAGAGTTGCATCATTGTAGTGTCACAGGGGCGGTTCAGCGTTGCGTGTCTCCTGAAGAAGGTTGTGATATTCTACGTGAGATCCATGAAGGGGATTGTGGTCATCATGCCGGTTCAAAATCTCTGGTAGCCAGAGCTTTTCGTCACAGTTTTTATTGGCTGACGGCTCATGCTAATGTTGAGGACTTGGTCAGAAGGTGTGACGGTTGTCAGAAATTTGCACTTCGAGCTCATGTTCTGGCTCAGGAGTTAAGGATGATTCCAATTACTTGGCCATTTGCAGTCTGGGGAATTGATATGCTTGGGCCCTTTCAGAGATCCAAGGATAAGAAGACCCACCTCTTGGTGGCAGTTGACAAGTTTACTAAATGGGTAGAGGCAGAGCCAGTGAGTAAGTGTGACGCAGCAACGGCGGTTCAATTCATGAAGAAGGTGATCTTCCGCTTTGGCTTTCCACATAGCATTATAACTGACAATGGCACTAACCTTTCCAAGGGAGCTATGGAAGATTTTTATCAACATGAGCATATCCAACTTGATGTATCATCAGTGGCTCACCCCCATTCTAATGGACAAGCTGAGAGAGCCAATCAAGAGATTTTGAGAGGTATCAAACCCCGGCTTATGGTTCCCTTGCAGAGGACGCTAGGTTGTTGGGTTGAGGAGTTACCTTCCGTACTATGGAGCATTAATACCACCCCAACAGGTCTACAGGTTATACGCCTTTTTTCATGGTTTATGGAGCAGAGGCAGTTCTCCCTAGTGACATCCGTCATGACTTGCCCCGTGTGGCGGCTTATGTTGAAGCTGACAATGAAAAAGCAAGTCAGGAAGCACTTGACTTGTTAGATGAAGAGCGTGACATCTCAGCGGCTCGTTCGGCGATTTACCAGCATGATCTGCGCCCTTACCACAGCCGCCGGGTTAAAACCAGAGCTTTTCAAGAAGGCGATCTGGTGCTCCAGCTCATCCAGGATCAAACTGATATGCACAAGTTATCCCCACCTTGGGAAGGACCCTTTGTGGTCAGCAAGAATCTAAACAACGGGTCATATTCCCTTTTTGATGTTCGAGACCACAAGGACTCACGCACGTCGGAGGAGGAGACCCGCCGGCCTTGGAATATTGCTCAGCTTAGGCCACACTACACTTGAGCCACGAACTCTCCTTATGTACATATTTCGACAATGTATGTATTATGATTGATATAATAAACCGGCGTCCTTGCTAAAGCAGGGCTTTTGTCGTTCTCTTAAATGAGTTTTTGCTTATCGGGAGCTTCCGGCTTAGGCATGAAGTTATGATTTCTTGATTCGTCTGTCAAGCCAATATTATCATATTATAAGAGCACAGCTCTGGTTACCTCGGTAATCCAACTATCAAGCCCATAGTATAAGAGCACAACTCTGGTTACTTCGGTAATCCAGCTATCAAGCCCATATTATAAGAGCACAGCTCTGGTTACTTTGGTAATCCGGCTATCAAGCCCATATTATAAGAGCACAGCTCTGGTTACCTTGGTAATCCAGCTATCAAGCCAATATTATAACTTCATATGCGCATAGTTCTGGTCTACTTGGAGGCTTAATGCCCGGATTAAAGGGACCAAATAGAGTTTGTTGCACAGCACAGCGCAAACATAGGTACCCCTTGGGCACAGCCCACATAATCACTTGGGGGCTTGGTCGTATTCGAACCATAGCTACACCTCTTGATTGGCGTAAGGCCACCAGGGAAATCACTTGGGGGCTTGGTCGTATTCAAACCATAGCTACACCTCTTGATAGGCATAAGGGCACCAGGGAAATCACTTGGGGGCTTGGTCGTATTCGAACCATAGCTACACCTCTTGATAGGCATAAGGCCACTAGGGAAATCACTTGGGGGCTTGGTCGTAGTTGAACCATAGCTACACCTCTTGATAGGCATAAGGCCACCAGGGAAATCATTTGGGGGCTTTGGTCGTATCCGAACCATAGCTTAAACCCTCTTGATCAGTGCAACACCATAATTATGACTATTTAAATATTTCTTGATTTTTTCTGTTTATAATGCTTTATGAGTATAATTTACCTAAGCTTATTAACCTGGCCTGGCCTTTGACTATAAGTCACTAGCAAGCGGAAAACTACTGTCCGGTGTCTATTGATCCGGCCTGGGCCCATTCATAAACCGGCAAACAGATGATGATTACCAGTATTCAAGTTATGGGTTATCACCCTTATTATACCGGCTTGCTAAATCAGCAGTGTGATAAAATATCACAGGTATGGTATATCTTACATTGTATATGGTTATTTTTATGCCTAGCCATGGTTATAAACTATGTTATTGGGAAAGATAACCCGTCTAGCGATACACCGCTAGGAGATTTTTCTATTTTATTAATTGTAGGAGTAGATTCCATGGTGCTAAAGTATCATAAGCAGACGTAGCATATATTAACAAGGCGGATTAACAGTGTCATGCAAAGCAAATATGCACGATAGCATAGCAGACCAAGTGTTTAAACTAGCCTATTACAAGGTGGTTTGATGCCCATAAGAACAGTTGTTTCAAACAAGTCTTGTAGAGGGAAGAAGCTAAACTGGTTACTGGTTTATGAATCTTGATCGGGCTGGCTTGAAGGTTGTGGATCATCCTGTGCTGGTTCACCCTCATCTTCTCTACCCAGTTGCTGGAAGTCATTGGTTGACCAATCGACCCCAGTTAAGGCTCTGAATACAGCTTCATCGCTTATAAGTGAGGAGGGGTCAACATCAGGAGCATAAGTATGCTTATGGATTGGCGGAATAAGATTCGGAGCGTTGCAACTTGGCGGGTTAACCTTCTTGTTGTTGGCATCATAAATCGCCTGATAATGTGACAGATCAGTTTCTTCAGCCAATTTGCTAGCCAGTGGACGCATCTCCCTTGTCAAAGCTCTAAGGTCATCATTATCAAAATCTGACATGTCCTCTTTTATGCTTGGATAGCCGTTTCCAAGATCAGCTGGATCAAGATCAGATATCCAGGCTTTGGCTCGAGTCAATGCGGTAAGAGCGCCTGCCCTGGCAGCTGATCTCTTCAGCTCCTCAATCCGAGCAGGCATCACAGCTAGCCTTACCAACGTATCCTTGATCAAGGTTGGGGCAGTTTATTATGAGAGGCTGTGCAGATGACCTGTTGTACGCCGGTATATAGCTGTTCTATAAATGTGTAGGCAGCTTTCAGGCTTTGACGCATGTCCGAGCCAAGATGAGCAACACGACTCCCTGCGTTGACAAAAATATTGGTAAACCGGCAGTCTATTCGATAATACATGTTTACGGTTTGTGAAGACGATTACTCACCAAAGACAGCAATAGTCATGGCATTTATTTGCCACTTCAAGCCAGTTAATTCCTCAATGACTGGATTAAGGGTTGCTTCAGCGTCCTCAGCCCTCTTCAGCAGAGTGGTTTTCTATGTCTCCTAGCATGCCCGATCACTTTTAAAGCTCTCCTTCAGCTTTTCCATAGCTGCTAAAGCATTGGTTAGTTCTTTATTTGGCCTTGGAAGTCTCGGCTTGTTGAGTTTGATATTCTCTTGAAGGTCACAGACCTGGGTTTCCTTTTTGGTAAGCTCAGCCTGCAAGAGGTATGCAATTTGTTAGTTGGCAGTATACATTTGAAGTCCCAAGCACATGACAAGTCTTACACTTGGCACTTGGGGGCTAATGGCTATTGTTTCTTCTCCAAAATTATTATAAAGTCACAAGCATATGACAAGTCATATTCTTGGCACTTGGGGACTAATGCATATTTTCTCAAGTTAATGACTATGGATTTTGCTGCCATCAATCAGCTTGGTGGTTCATCGGTTTACACAGATTTGTACATGAATGTTGAGTTTGATAGTAAAAAGACCCGGTCATCTTGAAAAGATAAACCGGTCCTTAGGGGCTACACTGGGAAAGTTGAAGTATTTTCTACAAAGTCCCGGTTCACATCAGTACTATAAACCGGCCCTTGGGGACTACTGGAGTTAGTATCACTAAACCGATTATAAGGGAAGGGTAGTTATACAGAAATCAGCAGTGTTTACCTCATATCACTCCTTCATCATGTTCAATAACCCGGCTTCATAATCACGGCTGGTGTACAGCCTGTTTAAAAACCCAGAGTGGATATCTTCGGCGCTGAGATGGGCATAACTTTCTAGATCCACCTTCCACTTGCCCTTGTCTATAGCAGCAAATTCTTGTTTGGCGCTATGTTTTGACAGAGTAGTGGGGTTGCCGGGGGCCGTATAGCTGACGCCAGTAACAACATCTTCCATTTTATCATCAACAACTTTGGTTGGGCTTGGCGAATTATCGTCATGAGCCATCGGATCAATTTCCACTTGTTCAACAAAGGTGTCATGATCTTGTGCTGGCGGATCATCAAGGATAGCCTTAGTATTTGGTTCAGACGGTTCTGGAGTCTTTTCCGGGTCAGCTGCTGTGTCATCATCAGCCAGTTTATTCAACTTGGCCTTTTTGCTGGGTCTGGCTTTGGCTCTGAAATGAATGGAAACTAAAGGTTAGTATATTAAGCAGGCGCAAGGTATAAAAGGTTAGTTTAATATGCTTACCCAGGAACAGTTTTAAGGGGTGGAAGCTGTGTCCCTGTTGACTCGACAGAAGATGAATGAGATGTTCCATGATAGTTTGAATCAGACGGATTAAGAGGTTGTCGGAAATAACCTGCCTTGGTATAAGATGGGTCGGGAATAGGTGAAACCTCTGGGCGACGTTTACGAACCGGCGTGTTCGGTAAACCAGACGAGGTAACCACCTGGCCACTATGCCGGGTTGTGCGGTGAGCTTTGTGTTGCTGTTTCTTCAAAAGAAAATTTGGATCCAGATAAGCATTAGGGTGTGAAAATCTTACTTTCCGGTTTGCTTGACAGGTCTTTTATGTTGGCAGAGGGCCTGAACCGGAGGAAAGAATAATTACCTCTACATCATCAGCCCGGCTAGCCTCAGCGTCATCCTGATAAGGGTCATTGTCAATGAGGTGTATGAAAAAGTAACCAAGAGAATCAAGTTCTACCTCTGATTCTGGGTTATCAGGATCATCATCGTTCAGCTCGGCGGACTCGGCGGTTTTCTTCTTGGCAGACCTTTTGACGACCTTGGTCTGGGGGCGAGGTGTCTTGGCCGGTTTATCTTGCGGTTTCTTCTTCCAGAACGGACCATCACCCTATCGAAGATTGACAAAAATTATAAGGAAATATAAAAAAAGGAACGAATTAAAACAAGAGTTATGTGATTCTTACTGCTGGCGGTTTATTGGAAACACAAAAAGGACTAAGCCCTGTTTTACTGCAGATAGCTAGCGGTTCATCCAGTATTTTCTTGACAACTTCAGTGATTTCAGCGTCAGTTAGCTGAATGTTAGTGTGCCGTTGAGGGTCTTTCAAACCTCCTGTGTACTCACAAATTAAACCGGGGCGACTGCTTAAAGGTAAAATGCCCCAAGATATCCATCATCGAACAAAATCAAGGCCTGTTAAGACATTAGCCACAAAGGCTTTGAGCTTTGAAAGTTGTGGTGAATATTTGGCCCGTTCTTTCGTAGTCAGCCTTTGGGGAAAAGGATGTGTATTGGTAAGCCGGTGAGCACGATAACTCGGCAGAGGATTCTCATCATCTAGAGATGTATCTCGGCAATAGAACCAAGTCTGATTCCAGTCTTTGGGGTGACTATGATGATTGGCATGAGGGAAGCTGACATCTTTCCTTTTCTGAATTGAAACCCCGCCAAGTTCAGTATTGGGCCCATCTGTAAATTCAGTACGGCGGTTTAAATAGAAGAAGTCTCTGAACAATTCAACGGTCGGCTCTTCTTGCAGATAAGCCTCACAAAACACTTGAAAATTACAAATATTGGACACAGAGTTAGGTCCAATATCTTGATGATGGAGTTGGAAGCTTGCAAGCACATCACGAAAAAAAATTGACCCGGGAGGTTTAAAACAACAGCTCAGATGATCAACAAACACAACTACTTCTCCATCCTTGGGCGTAGGAGGATTTTTTGGACCGTGGGCTCTCCAATGGATTTCACTCTGTTTGGGTAAAGCGCCAGTTGCAACATATCCATTCAGATCTTCTTCCATAATCCGGGACGGAACCCAGTTGCAAGCATAAAAAGACTTGGCCATTTCTTTGGCAACCTGAAGAAGGTTTGTGCCGGTTTAAGATTCATGGTTGACAAGCATAAAGCGTTGCAGGTTAAGATATGGAAAGTGTTAAAGCATGCAAAATTGTTAAACCGGATATTGGTCTTGTCAGAAGTACAATGATAAGCAATTGGCGGTTTAAGAGGGGACTACTGGTACCTGGCGAGTTATAATTTTCTAAAGTTAAACCGCCTACATTGATATTGAAGGTACAGATCTAAAATAACTAAGTGATGGAAAAACAAGTTTCAGAAGTTGGCACCATAATTCTGCATCTACCACGGGTCAGAAAATGGAAGTATATTCAGACTTAAATATGGATATCGAAGCAGTTGATAAAGGTTCAGATTCGAGTTTCTGCTTAAACAAGATGCATTGATGAAAGAAGAAGGACTATGGCCATCGCCATACAGTTTGAATAGTGAGGTTTGAATCAAAAATCATCACACAATGATGAATGCCAATGAACACTGATGAATGTTCAAACCCTAAAGACAGATCTATGGGGGAAGAAAGGGAAGCTTACTGATGCTGAGGGAACAGCAGAGAGGTTCCACGATTCTCTGGTGCGTTCAGGGTAATGGAGCGGCCAAGGTCGAAGCAGAGGCGAAGTCCGACGGCGGTGGTGGAGTTTGAAGCACTTGGGAAACATGAGGAAGACGATGAGAAGAAGAGGCACAAGGGGAAAAAATGTAAATGACCCCCGGCCCTATTTATAAGGTGAAAGGATAAGTGGCAGGCGCAGGAATCGAGGAGGTCCAAAAATAGATCTATAGATATGCAGACGCCTCAATTTTTGGAGATTCATTAAAGGAGATACATTAAAAGATTTGGGTCCTGTAAAAAGTTAATGGCAGATGACGTCACGGCGGATTTTCATGATATTGAAGATGACGTCACGGCAAGTTACAAGGTTTTCGTGAAGATGTTGAAGAAGGAATTTTCTTAAGTACTGAAGATTGACATGAACGAGTTCAAATCAATCTGGGGCCTAATGTTGGGGATATAACTATTGAGTATAAACCGCCCAGGAGGGGTCGGATTATACTCATATTAAGTTGTTCCTATCAAAGCCCACGAGGACAAGGAGTAGTGCGCTTTACGAAGGACAGTTAGCAATAAGGCCCAAGGCCCAAAGGCGGATTATGGCATGTAGATATAAACCACCATAAGATGTATAGCTTGTGTTGTAAGATAAGAAAGGTAGAAACCGAGCCGAACGCGTTTATGAGCCGGTCGGGACTCTGTAAACCACAGGGCGTCAACCTGTGTATATAAAGGGACGACCCGGTGACGGTTTAGGGACAAGGAGGAAGAAGAAATCGAGAGCCGGGTCAAGCGTATTCGCTCCCCGTTCATCGAAACCCTAGCAATACCAACTACAAACTGGATTAGGTTTTTACCTTCATCGTAAGGGGCCAAACCAGTATAAACTCCCGTGTCCTTTGTCCTGTTTAACCCCTTTAAGATAACCTCAAAGCGATGGCCCCATGACTAAGTCCTCACACTAGGACATCTGCCGTGACGTTCCCGTGACAACCTTCGTCCTAGTTTACTCTTCCTATTTTGTAGTATCAAAAATTTTCCATAGATTTAACTGATAAAATGTTAATGCATGTCACTAAACATTATATCGTCGGATTTGTATTTGAACATAATTTCAAATGGTATAATATTTGGTGAAATGCATTGGCAATTTGTTAGGTAAATCTATGGTCAAAATTTTACACTAAATACGAGGTAGTACCAAAGTGGGCTATAACGGCCCTCCACTATGTAGGCCAAAACACGTGCCAAATTCACTTGTGATGCATTTGGCATCGATGCCCCTCCATTGCTCACCTGGTGCCCCAATTTGGATCACCTACTTTGCTCCGGTGCCAAATTAACTCAAGCAATGAAAGAACACTTGTGTGGGAGAGGGAGAGGACTGAGGCAATAAAAAACACTTATTTGGGAGAGTGAGAGGTTGGTGTAGTTGGGTTGATTGATTTGTTTATACATGTGGGTCTGTGTGCACAGCGGTGCCAACTCTCTCACATCGCGAGAGCAGTGCCAAAATCTTTTGATTTGACATTGATGCGTATTATGTGGCATACTTTTGAGAAATATGGCATCAGTCACATAGTGGAAGGCAACAAAACCTTAATCTCATCATGTGCTCCTAGGTAAATGAGAGGAAAGAGAAAGAGAGAGAGAGAGAGAGAGTGAAAAATATTACTAGCCAGCCAACCCTATCGTATGAGCGAATGATAGTGGCACCTCTTGATGACATGGCAATCTTATATAGCCAGATGCTCTAATATGTTCTCTTCTTTTGCAGATAAAAAAAGACCTGAAAGTGAAAAATGTGATGCACTATAACAATCTCATCGAATGCCTTGATCTCCATCTTATAGAAATTGATATGATCGACTATCAAGACAGCACATCTGAGATTAAATTGGCCAGGTTCTTTGTTCTGGAGGCAAGTGTGCTCAAGGTAATGAGGTTTGACGTTCTATGGTCCAACAATGAATGGCGTGCTAATCACCGCAAGCGTCTAAGCCTAAATGACAAAGTCTTCGCAAAAGCTGAATTTTTTTTTTGAAGCTCCAAGTGTCCAGAGACTCAAAAATTTATTTGCCCATTAGTGACTTGTCAGGGCGGTGGATTTTAGTTTGTACGATAATGATGCATCCACCTAAAGTAACGAAAATTCTTACATAAACTTCCTAGTAATTCCCTCTTCGTAGGTGCAGCATTACTCCTAACATTTGTAATATGAGTTTGAAACTTGTAATATTGCCATGTCCTATTCCTGCGTTTTCAAAATCCTATGAATCAAAGAGGTCCTGAGTTGGTGATGATGTTGTGCCTGCCATCTTTCACCAATAGCCATCGGATCTAGATCTGACGCATACAAACCAAACTTCTGCAGTTTTGCAAAAAGATGCCCGCACTTGTTCCCTATTTACAAACAACTCCTTGTATCTCACAATCAGCCTTATCTCCTCCCCACCACATCCATAAGGCCATGGAAAAATCTGGCATGATGATCGTTGCTGGCACCGTCCACCTCCAATCTTGGTGTTCCGTGCAATGCACTGGAATCTACGGACGGGAAATTATGTCGAGCACGGCTAGTTGTAAGCAGGCTAGCTCTACAGCCATGATGGTAGTGACTGCAGATGGTGGCGCTGACTATGGTATGCCGAACACGGCGCCTACACTCAACTGTCATCTCCAGTGCAGGGTCTTGTCACTTCACTGTGAGGAGCAGCACGTAATAATTTGACCAATGGGTAGTATTGCACTACTACATTGGTAGTACTACTACTAGTACTAGCACCACCGTCTGTATTTAGTAGTACTACCATGTCCATATGGATTTAGTATTTGACTAGCAATATCTAGTAATAATGCTTGTCACAAAAAATATACTACTCCCTCTGTAAATAAATACATGGTGTATTGTTTTATTCCTTCTGGTAGATGGCTCAAATCTGAAGTCTCATTGATCACACTACTATTGTACTCACTGAGCGCTCAGCTTGGTAAGCTACCAACAAAAATTAAAATCAAAGACTACTATTGTACTCCCTCCGTACTAGTGCATTAGTCACGTTATGAAAACCAAATAGTAATCCCAAAACTTTTAGGCGCGGCGCATTAACTACCCACCTCGTTCCCTATTTTTTGCCACGAAAAAAGAAATCACCCAATACAAAACGTTGGCTGCGTATGAATCCAATGACTTGAAACTACTTAGCACAATATTTTTGGTTACATGCATTAACATTTTATTAGTTAAATCAGAGGTCAAAAATTGGCGCAAAATGCAAAAGGGGACCAATAAACCAGTAAACATCAAAGTTCTCTCGTTTGGCCCCAACTAGAGGTCTGGTGAGATGGCTATACTGCACCGGCACGGAGGGGGATGCAACTTCATTGACTTACTGCACCTGCCTTTGGGTGTATGACAGGTGGGCCAACAGGTGGCTGGCCCACCTGAGGGAGTCCTGGACTAAGGGGTCCTCGGGCATCCGGCTTGTTATCCATGGGACGGACTGATGGGCTATGAAGACATGAAGGCCAAAGAATGTACCTGTGTCTGGATTGGACTCTCCTTGGCATCGAAGGCAAGCTTGGCGACCGACTGTGAAGATTCCTTCTTATGTAACCGACTCTGTGTAACCCTAGATTCTTCTCCCGGTATCTATATAAACCGCAGGGGTTAGTCCGGAAAGGGTATTCATTACCATAGTCATACAGGCTAGGCTTCTAGGGTTTAGCCATTACGATCTCTTGGTAGATCAACTCTTGTAATACTCATATTCATCAAGATCAATCAAGCAGGACGTAGGGTATTACCTCCATTGAGAGGGCCTGAACCTAGGTAAACATCGTGTCCCCCATCTCCTGTTACCATCAATCCTAGACGCACGGTTCGGGACCCCCTACCCGAGATCCGCCGGTTTTGACACCGACATTGGTTCTTTCATTGAGAGTTCCACTATGCCATCAACGAAAGGTTCGATGGCCCCTTCAATCGTCTATAGCGACGCTGTCCAAGGAGAAACTTTCCTCCCCGGACAGATCTTCGTGTTCGGCGGCTTCGTCCTGCGGGCCAACTCGCTTGGCCATCTGGAGCAGATCGATAGCTACGCCCCTGGCCACCATGTCAGATTCGGAAGCTTGAACTACGTCGCAGATATCCATGGAGACTTGATCTTCAATGGATTTGAGACCGCACCGATTGCTCCCCCTCGCTCCGATGAACACGACTTAAATCTGTCATCGGATCACATCTAGGAGATGGTCCCTGTTGCTGCAACGGCCTTAGAACCAGAGCAGATCGTGCCATCCGGGACCACCGAGTCTGCGGCGTTGGAGCCACACACTGACTCGGCACTCTGCAATATTTGCGGCAACGGAACTCCGGACTCGTCTCCGGCTATAAGTCCCGGACCGGGTACGCCTACGGACACCAAGCTGGATCGGTTATCGATTTTAGAATTTAGCGCCGCAGACATCTTCTAGCACTCACATTTCGGTGATGTGCTAAACTCTTTAAAGAACTTGTCCTTGGAGAAGGACTCACAGCCGAACTATGTTCGGTTCGAGCCAAAGGCTGATGATGGGAAATTTTGCTTCCCACCCGCCACCCACTTCATAGCCACTGTCGATGACTTAACCGACGTGCATGATTACGGCTCCGAAGACATCGACGGTATGGACGACGACACCGACCAGGAGCAAGGCAAGACCCGCCATTTACTGGACGTTGGACGGCCACCTCTTCGTATGATGTGTACATGATCGACACACCTAAAAAAGCCAGCGACGATGACAAAAGAGATCCAGTTGCGAATAAACCTCCTGAGACACAGTCCAAGCATCGGTGCCCTAAACGCCGCTCTAAGCCTCGTCGCTCAAAAGATGGCAACACTGGCACCAGAGAAAATAGGATTTCGGGCGACACTGAAAACAATGAAGACCCTGTTGGGGCTGCATCTGAATAGGAGGAACAAGACAACGGGCAAGATAACCCTGATAAACAGGCCATGCCCAATGACCCAGATGATGATAGTTATCGTCTAGTCTTCGAGGATGATAAGAACCTCCGTAATGAGGACTTCATCATGCCTGATGCACCCTTCAAGCAGGAGCGCTTCAAGCGCCGGCTAATAGCCACTGTAAGAAGCTTGAAGAAGAAGAAACAGCAGCTCCAAGCTGATCAAGACTTGCTCATTGACAAATGGGCTGATGTCCTGGCAGCCGAAGAATATGGCCTCGAGCGCCCAACCAAGAGTTACCCAAAGCGCAGACTGCTACCTCAGTTCGATGAGGAGGCACCAGATCTCGTACCTCCCTAACGCAATGCGGACCAACCACCATGTGGTCGGGATAGTGCGGCGGACCGACCACCCCGCGGTCGGGATAAAATGGCAACACAGGCCAAACAGCAGCCCGCCCCACCGCCTCGCAAAAACAGGGACAGAACAACTCGGGACCATACATACAACCTTCTGCGGGATCTGGAGAGTAGAGAAGGACACACCAGATCAATCTACGGATCGCTAGGACGCTTCCTGACTCGGGATGACGGCTACCTATTCGGACGTGACAAACCTAGTCACACCGGGGCCGATAACCGCAGACGGACTTCATCAAAGGTGCGCCGTGACATGGCCCGATATAGAGGCGCCGCACACCCTCTGCTTCACAGATGAGGTGCTGGATCACGAATTCCTCGAGGGGTTCAAGCCCGTCAATATTAAATCATACGATAGAACAACCGATCCCATAGTATGGATTGAGGACTTTATTATCCACATCCACATGGCCCGTGGAGATGACCTCCACGCCATCAAATACCTCCCACTAAGGCTCAAAGGGCCAGCTCGACACTGGCTAAATAGCCTGCCCGAAAATTCCATCGGCAGCTGGGAGGACTGAAAAGAAGCCTTCCTTGACAACTTCCAAGGTACATATGTCCGGCCACCCGATGCCGATGACTTAAGCCACATAGTTCAACAACCTGGAGAATCAGCCAGAAAATTCTGGACTAGGTTCCTAACCAAAAAGAACCAGATTGTTGACTTTCCGGATGCCAAAGCCCTAGCGGCCTTTAAGCATAGCATCCGTGACGAATGGCTCGCCTGCCACGTCGGCCAAGAAAAGCCGAGGTCCATGGCAGCCCTCATGGCACTTATGACCCCGCTTTTGCGCGGGAGAGGATAGTTGGTTGGCTCGCAGTACAAACACAACCAACGAAGTAGGCCCCTCCGAGGCCAAAAACAGCACCAACAGGCTTCGGCGCAACAGACACAAACGCCAAAGCAATGGCGATAACACCGATGACACTACAGTTCACGCCGGATTCAGTGGCTCCAAGTCCGGCCAGCAAAAGAAGCCCTATAAAAGGAACAGCGGAGGACCATCCAGCTTGGATCGCATACTCGATCGTCCATGCCAGATACATGGCACCCCAGACAAACCGGCCAACCATACTAACAGAGATTGCCGAGTCTTTAAGCAAGCCAGCAAGGTAAATATCGGAAACAAGGAAGGGGAATCGCAGAGCGAGGACAAATACGAGGAGCCCCGACATCCGAACACTGGGGGGCAGAAGAAATTCCCGCCTCAAGTCAAAACGGTGAACATGATATACGCTACACACATCCCCAAAATGGAGCGCAAGCGCGCAGTCAGGGACGTTTATGCGGTAGGGCCATTCGCCCCAAAATTCAACCCATGGTTGTCATTACCGACCACCTTTGATCATCATGATCATCCAACTAGCATCCATCATGGCGGTTCGGCCGCATGGGTACTCGACCCAATCATCGACGGATTTCACATGACACGAGTCCTAATGGACGGTGGTAGCAGCCTCAACCTGCTCTATCAGGATACAGTACGCAAAATGGGCATTAATCCCTCACGAATCAGGCCCACGATAACTACCTTTAAAGGAGTTATACCAGGCGTAGAAGCCCGTTGTACAGGCTCGATCATGCTGGAGGTGGTCTTCGGTTCCCCGGATAACTTCCGAAGCGAAGAGCTAATCTTCGATATTGTCCCCTTCCACAGCAGCTAGCATGCACTTCTTAGACAAACCGCGTTGGCCAGATTCAACGTGGTGCCACATTATGCTTATCTCAAGCTCAGGATGCCCGGTCCATGCGGTGTCATTACGGTAAATGGAAACACGGAACGTTCCCTCCGTACAGAGGAGCATACCGCAGCCCTAGCAGTAGAAGTATAGAGCGGCCTTCTCAAGCGGCACCATAATCCAGCCGCCAAGCCCCTGGACATCGTTAAGAAGGTCCGAACTACACTGCAATAGGGCAGCTTGGTTCGTCAAGAGCTTAATTAGTAAATTCGGCCTCTGTCCCAGCCCCGATGAGGAAATGGCATCCGTACTGCGCGTACATAACTACGCACTCAAAACCCCATGGGTATGGATGGAGGCATAACTCGCTCGCGATCCATAGTGCGGCTTGACCGACCCTGGGATTTGCACGCCTTTTTTTATTATGGGTTTTTTCTCTTTTCGAGGTCTATGCGGACGACCCGTTTGCAGAACACGCCAAGGAGGCAAGGAGCTCTAGCATACAAGGGAATCCCTAGGTGGTCTCTATTAAACGATTGCCATACTTGTTTTACATACCCGCACGCAGCTCGCCCTTGGTTGCGGCATGTTAAATAGCTTTACTTGCTTCTCGCATTACTTGCACAAAGTATGCCTCGACGTACTAATTACATCACAATGGTGAATAAATGGTGGTGTCATCTTATTACTTAATTTTCCTGTTTCCTCACCTTTGTATATATTACTTATTGCACACATACACCATGGTACGTATTACTGCGCCGGGGGCTTCATTACACCTCGCATTACGGCAATAAAAGTCTAAACACTTTTCCAGTATAGTTCGGCACCCGAACTTATAGCATTATATGCATCGGCTCTGAATCATGTCTTTGGTCAATAGTTGGGTTGCCCGGCTCCTGTTATTACTACATTACGTTCCACTATATCGGCTAGGGTAGTAAAGGGAGAACTACTGTGATTGTGTCCCGGTTCTTCCGGACGAGCACCTCAGTAGAGAAAGCCGAAAACTGACTGTCATGATGCGGCGTACGCTGGTCAGCTGTTCGAGAGGTTCCAAATTGTTAGAGATTTTTTCCGCTTCTTGCGAAGAATCGGTTCCTCCGATTAGGCGGGTACAATGCCCCTAGTTCGTCCTTTGAATACCAGGGGCTTCGCCAACTTTCTTAATTGTCAAACTCCTATGGCTAAGTGAGGGCGGTAAAGGCCGCATAGTCTGATTGCCTTGTTCGTTGCGCTAAACACCTCCTTTAAGGACCAGAATGTGGAGTAAGAGTGTTTAGAATTATCCCTAACACCCTCGTACTATCTACGTGGGGGTAGAACCGATGACTGGTCAACCCTCAGATTTCATAAACGGCCGCACAGGAGGTAAAATGTAAATCGCAAGCATTATAATACATAACTTCATTGTTCCATATTACAGGACATGATAATACAAATGTTCTCATGGGAATATGACATCCTTCGAACATTGCTCCACCACAAGGTGGGACCCCTCCAGGACGCCATCAAAATAGAGCTCGGGTTGACGATGCTGCTTGCCCTTTGGCGGCCCCTCGGTCATCAGCTTCTTGGCATCCAGCTTTTCCTAATGCATCTTGACGCAGGCAAGGCCATACGCGCACCTTCAATACAGACCGACCGCTTCACGGCTTTGATCCGCGGATAGCCGCTTAACAAGTCCGAAGTAGTTACTAGGTGTAGGCTCGGTAGGCCACAGCCGGACTATCAAGTCCTTCATGGCTAGCTCTACCGACCTGTGCAGCTCGACCAACTGCTTTAGCTGGTCACTGAAGGGCAACGGATGTTCGAGTCCAAGATATTGGGACCAGAATAGCTTCTCCATAGACATCCCTTCTTCGGCTCTATAATGCTCGGCAGCATCTGATATACTGCGTGGCAGATCCGTAAACGCCCCTGGAAAACCCAAATTCGGATAAGTACAAGGAACGTTTCTTCTACATACTTGCTTTGCATGGTGAAAGAATTACCCGCCGCAATCTCCTTGGCTGCCTGAATTTCCTGGACGGTGTTCTGGGCTTCGGCTCGTGCATCCTGTGCACTCTGGCGGGCCTTCGCCAGTTCGGACTCTTGCGCCTTACAATCGCGCTCCAAGGACTCAAATCTCTCGGTCGCGCCCTGGAGCTGTTGCTGCGCCTCGCCAACCTGGGCCTCGTGCTTCTCGCGCACGGCGCGTTCCTTGGCCGCTTTGTCCTCGGCCTCAGCCAACACCTTCTTGAGGGCTGCCAGCTCGGTTGTGGCCCCTAATAAAGTTTACGACACCTCAGTCCGGACGGACTATTTATTTTTTCTTAAAACGTACCCACAGGTTACTGCATACCTTGGCCATCCTCCAACTGCTTCTTCACGAGGCCGAGCTCTTCCTCGACCCGCTCCAGTTTCCACTTCAGTCCGGAGACCTCCGCAGCATGAGCAGTGGCAGCCTGTAGTGATACCCGTTTATTCACACAGACAACTTATATTAGACTCCTGCGTTATTTCTTCTCGATCCTCTGTCCGGCTTTTTCTTTCCGAACACCAAACAAAGCATCAGGGGCTACTGTCTATACTGTGATATTCTTCCTACAAATGCATTACTTACCCCAAAGCCCGATAGAAGGCTAGTGCAGGCTTCGGTCAGTCTGCTTTTTATGAACTGGACCTTCTCTATTACTGTGCCCATAAGGGCGCGGTGTTCATCCACAATAGAGGCGCCTCGTAGCGCCCCCAGCAAATTATCTGGTGCCTCTGGTTGGATAGAGGTGACCGGCGGAATAGGCACCTTCCCTCCTTTTGGGGAATGTCGTTCGCTGGACACCGGATCCGCATAGATCTCCGGAATGGTATCTGGCTTAGGTCCGAAGGGAACTCGGCCCCCGTCACCAGTCCCCATAGGGGCTTTTTCCCCCATGTGTCCGGCGACTAAGGAATCGTCTTGGGGCACCACCCCGACGATCTCTGGAAGCCCCCCCGGTCGGAGAAGGTCTTTTGCGACACCGCCTCATCGTCAACCTTGGGAGAGACGGAATGAGCAGGTGGCGGAGACATGCTAGCCATCTCCTTTGAGTCTAGCGACCCCTCTCTCGAGGATCACGGGGAGCCATCGCGTGCTGGACTGCAATAACAAAGTTTAAGGTATATCAATATTACAAACCGGGAAGGCTAGACGTTTTCGGATTCTGGTACTTACGAGGCGGCCCGAGGCTTGGTCCGGTGAGGTCGCTTCGGACTGCTATCAACATCCCACATGGAGTTATCCATGAGGGAGCCTCTAACCCTCTTAGGCGTTTTCGCATCCGGATTTGTGGAGGCCGCTCTCTTCTTCCTCCCCACTTCAGGTGGGGGGTCGCTTTCTTCTTCCTCTTCGTTGTCATCGTCAGAGGACGAAGTCTCATCTTCGGACATCATGTCTGAAGCGCCTTTTTGGCGAGGGACCTTCTTGGCCCCTTTGGCCGCTTTCTTGGCCATCTTCTCTGGCACCTCATAAGGTGCTGGAAAAAGCATTTTCGACAGTAATGGGAATTCTTGGTCTTCGGGCAGTGGAGCCGGGCAGTTAATCCCCTCAGCTATCTTGATCCAGGCCTGAAAACACGGGTAGGAAAGCTTAGGCTTTTTCTAAAAATATGCTAGTAAAGGGTATGCCTTGAAAACATTAAAAGAACTTACCGGGTTAGCCTGGCATTTTAAGCTAAGCCCGTGATCTTCGGTCGTGGGCGGTGGCATCTCACCGGCCTTGAAGAGCACTTTTCAGATTTCTTCGTGCGTCGTGCCGAAGAGCTCTAGTAGTGTCTGGTGCTTGGCCGGATCATACTCCCATTGATAGCAAGCCCGGCGTTGGCACGGAAGGACCCGACGAATGAGCATGACCTGGACCATGTTGACAAGCTTGATCTTCCTATCTATCATGCTCTAGACGCATGTCTGTTGCCCAGTCAGCTCGTCCGAGGGACCCAAGGTTAGGCCCCTCTCTTGCTAGGAGGTGAGCCACATCGGGATTTCGGTCGGAATTCGGCGGCCGCCACCTAGTTGGCGTCACGCGGCTCGGTGATATAGAACCACCCCGATTGCCACCCTTTCACCATCTCTAGAAATGAGCCTTCGGGCCAGGTAACATTGGGCATCTTCCCCACCATGGCGCCTCCGCACTCTGCTTGTTGGCCGCTCACCACCTTCGGCTTCACATTGAAGGTCTTCAACCATAGGCTGAAATGAGGCGGGATGCGGAGAAAGGCCTCGCACACGACAATGAATGCCGTGATGTTGAAGATGAAGTTGGGGGCTAGGTCATGGAAGTCTAGCCCGTAGTAAAACATTAGTCCACGGGCGAAGGGGTGAAGAGGGAAGCCAGCCCGCGGACAAAATATGTGAGAAACACAACCCTCTCGTGGGGCTCTGGAGTAGGGACGATTTGTCCCTTGGCCGGGAGTCGGTGAGCGATCTCCTTGGCCAGATATTCGGCCTCCTGGAGCGCCTTGATATCCCTCTTCTTGATGGAGGAGGCCATCCACTTACCCCCAGCTCCGGATCCGGACATCTTTGGAGTGCTTTCTCGGACGAGGGAAAAGCTAAAAGCTTGGGCGCTGGAGCTCAGAGACGGAAGGACTGAGGAGGAACGAGGTGTGGGTGAAGAAAGGGAATCCTTATCCCCTTATAAAGGCCATGAATATCAAGCGTCTCCCCACTTGCCTTAAACTCGCTTATTCCCAAGGGTCGTGCAAACAGCACGGTTGGGTCTCCCACGCCCGTATTGATGACAATCCCATAATAAGGGGACACGATCTCTACTTCAACAAGGCATGCCAATGGCAACCGCGTGTCGAAACATGGAGCGGCGGACGAAAAACGGTTCGAAATTATGACCGGATAGACATGATGTCATATTATAAAAAGCTGTCAGCAAATTAGACTTTTGTAAAAATATATTCTCTCTGCGGTTATGTGTGCTGTGTGTGACAAGTCCGGATACTATCATCGCATCCGAAGACTATCTTTAAGTTCAGATAGAAGGGAACCTGCCTTGCAATGCCAACGACAATCTGCGCGTTGGACTCCTCGTCATTGAAGCCAGGTTCAGGGGCTATTGAGGGAGTCCTGGATAAGGGGTCCTCGGGTGTCTGGCATGTTATCCATTGGCCGGACTGATGGGCTGTGAAGACATGAAGGCCTAAGAATGTACCTGTGTCCGTATTGGACTCTCCTTGGCGTGGAAGGCAAGCTTGGCGACCGACTATAAAGATTCCTTCTTATGTAACCGACTCTGTGTAACCCTAGATTCCTCTCCCGGTGTCTATATAAACTGGAGGGGTTAGTCCGGAAAGGATATTCATTACCATAGTAATACAGGCTAGGCTTCTAGGGTTTAGCCATTATGATCTCATGGTAGATCAACTCTTGTAACACTCATATTCATCAAGATCAATCAGGCAGGACGTAGGGTATTACCTCCATAGAGAGGGCCCGAACCTGGGTAAACATCGTGTCCCCCGTCTCCTGTTACCATCGATCCTAGACGCACAGTTCGGGACCCCCTACCCGAGATCCGCCAGTTTTGATGCCGACACCACCTGTCATGCAGCCAAAGGCAGGTCAGTTAAGGCACCGGAGCTCAGTCCCATACGGACGCAACTTCATTGACTTACTGCACCTGCCTTTGGTGTATGACAGGTGGGCCCAACTGGTGGCTGGCCCACCTGTCATACAGCCAAAGGCAGGTGCAGTAGAGGGCCGAGGAGTAGATGTCCAACACACACGTGAATGCAACGCAGTTTGCACTTCTCATATAAAGGCTCCCCGCCAGTCCAATCTACGAAATCCTATGCACCTACGCACCCTAACCAAGGGCAAGAGTGATCACTCCAATCGCAAGATCAGTTGACTAGAAGCTAGACCCATGGAGGCGATGAGCGTGAGCATCTGCCGGCTGTACCAGATGGTCCACGATGCCGGCCTATGGCCCGGCACCAAGGAACGTCTCTAGGTCGTGCTTGAGGCCGCCAGGGCAAGAGGCCGCTTGGATGACAGCTTCATCTCCTTGTTCGACGACGTCCTCGTCGGCTTCCTTGACAAGTTCGTTGTCATCAAGAAGCTCGCGGACGACCTTGACGTACTCCTCCATCCCATGCGCCCAGGCTCTGTGATGCCCTCCACCCTCAACGGCCTCTATGGTGACAACCTCTTCGATGCACTAGTGGCCCTACGACTACCCGCCATTGCGTCGGAGAATGTCCACCTCGAGGTTGCGCTCACCATGCAGCGCCTGGCGAAGCAAGACACCATCGACATAATCACCCACGTTTACGCGCAAATCATCCACAAGGACTACTACGTACCAGAGGAGGACGATAGGTCGCAGGCCTTCTTGGACCGCAGGGCAACCTTGGACGGTATTGTTCAGAACCATGTTGAGCTCGCCGCCAATGTTGCTGCTCCTCACACATCGGTTGGTGACCGGGCACACTAGGGCGTGAGGATGTCGTTGATGGATATGTATATATGTATCTTTATCTTTCCGTCAAATCCATGTAGTAGTATATGGTACTACCGGTAATTATATTACCTTTCGCATCAACTTCATAATTTTCATGCATACTCCATGCATGAACCGCGCCAGAACCAAACTTCTCATTACTCTAGGAAAAATCGTTATTTCTATCTATCGGTCGTGCCATGGAGCAGAACCAAATTTTACAAGTTACAAGTTCAAAAGGAAAAGCCTGCCGTGTTCGCATCGCACCCCCACACGGTTGGTACGACATGTCCCTCAAGGGGGAATGCGTGTTGTGGTGCATTTTCACTTACAACTGGACCACAGTTGAGCAAACCGACTATCGGCAAACCCCCAGCCCGCCCACCGCGCGATGGCTGAGAAAATAGGAGGGAGAAGAGATGGTTGTAGCACGGACTCCAAGAAAATTGGTGTCAAATGGGACTCGTGTGGGTGGTGTGTGTCGTACTACTATACGTGAATGCTAGTTATGGCCCATGCCACCCCACTATATCGAGCCTATATCGAGGTGCTGGTTATGTAGAACAAATTTCCTGGAGTCCGTGCTCAACCCTCCTCTCTCTCTTCTCAACCAGCTAGACGACGCGCGGAGCCCATCGTCTGTTTGGTCACGTGTGGTCCCACATGTCAGTGAAAATGCAAGAGGACCCACTGAACCTGCACATCTTTCACCTCGATGTGCTGGTGATGAAAAACAAATCCAATAAAGATCTTCGATATCCACTTCTGGAGTTACTCAAGAGTAAGATTCTATTTAAAGTTTAACCCAAGATGCCCATCACGTGGCTTCAACTACCACTCCATTTTCTTGCATGACACGACCTGGATGCTGGATGTCCCACGTGTCGGCAAAAGGAGGAAGAACTCGACCAAATCTTCTCCACATTTATACCGGAGTAGTAGGAAACACGACAAGCCCTGTGCCTACATCATACTACGTACAAGCCCACCTCATGCAGTCACGCTATCACCATATTTCTCGGACTCCGTGCGACACCTAGCTCTAGTTGATCTAACTAGAACTAACTATTGTGCTAGCATACTCCAATATTGGTTGGCTCTATGTGATGCGGCAACTTCATAAAACCGGATGCTAGCTATACTACTACGGTACTAACACTCCAAGAAGTGAGTCGAAAACCATTCATAAATTGAGTTTATCACATGCATATGCAAATGTACCATTCATTACATACAACAAGTCATCAACACACAACGACAACGAGGATACATGTTGGATTATAGATTAGTTCCAACAAAACATTCTAGTAAATACTAAAGTTTTCATCACACAAAAAATAACAAGCAATGAAATGAACTTCAGCTCAACCAGTCCTCCGCGTTGGAAATGCTTGCTTTGAACCATAGGTAAGCCTCTGGGAAGGTCCAGCTATTGTCAATCTTGAGACCAACCTGAAGCGGCCAATATCAGGACGCATATTGTGATAGCCACGGTAGGGAACCATAGCAATGTCCAAGGTATAGATATAGTTGCTTCTCATAAATGGTAGTAACGTTGTGTCAACAGCAGCTGGATTGCCTTTCACCATCATTGGATAGTTTTGTCCAAGTAAGAGCGAGTTTCCTCCAAGAGTATCAATACTAAACCAGGGAGAAGGTGTTGGCACTACCACAGTAGTATCCAGCCTGAATACCCTGCAACGGATGTTGGAATAGGTCCGGAGAGTGTGACCATGGGAGACAACACCTGCTTCCTTAGTAACATCAGCAGTGCCCTGTATACAGACAAGAAGAGGTGATCCATCAGAGTAAGTTTTAAGGCGCCACTAAGTATATGGGTCCTCATGCTCGTGATCATCATCATCGTCATCTCCCCCTTGGTTATAAATTTTTTCAAGTATAGGTGGTGGAATGTTCACAGGACCTTGGAAACACAAGAAGGTTAATTAGTAAACGGAAACTAGCTAACCCACATGCAGGTGGACGACACAATTATATTTACGATGGAAGACAAACGTACCGAAAGCATTAGGATTCCATGCGAAAACAGTGCCACGAGTGGTGGCAGCAAACACATGACCCGCGTATTGCATTGCATCATAGTACTCATCCTTGTAAAGAAATTGATTTTTGAGCAATATCCATCGAGGCGTGGAAGTAAGGACGGCAACAAGCTTGTCGAAGATAGCAACAACTTCATAGTTCATGTAATCGCAAGAGCTGTTGGGCACTCGACAAATTGCTATCTTCCGTAGACGATGGTCACCATGATCGTATTTGAACCTACGTAGAATACAGGTGCGCTCAACCTCTGGGCAGTCTGAGATTTTTGGAAGTGGAACCCGGTGACAAGTGTACACATTCACAAGTTCCCACTATCAGTTGTGCCCAATATAAACAACCCAATCTCCATTTGTGCCTACCCAGGCCTTATCCTTAAGCGATGGCATCTTAGCATCACACGTATCATTATCAAGCGACATCAACTTGCGCAAGGCGAGGCTTCCGTCGTCCGAGTGCTAGTGAGCAGGGTCATGGCGAAGAAGATAGGGCAGATCAAACCGCTCCCGGACTCTTAGGTTCTTTGTAATGATGTTATTAGTTGAGTCAAGAATTTTCTTGAACGAACTTGCCATGCTAGCCGAGGTGATGAGTCACACCGATCAATGAGTTCCTCCACCATGTCATGTTTCAGATTGGGGCAAGAATAACGGGGTCGTTCCCGGCCTGTTCCCTCCATGGAGAAGACGATCGAACAATGGCAGGAAGGAAGGGTGAAGGTAAATGGAGGAGGGAGGAAGAGTGTGCGACAACAGTTCCAAATCGAGAGGGGAAGGCAAAGAGGTGGTGGACGGTTGCCACGATACATGAAGAGGCGCCCCGGCCTACATAGACGTCCGTTCGGAAATTGTACAAAAGGACTCGTCGGCATCTCACTAACATGTTGGAACGGGACCACATGTCAACGAAGAGGCTAGTGGGGAGCGGACGGTTGCCCCAAAGGTCACACACTAACGACAAGGTTGTCCTATTAGACCTAGCGCCCGCACTGGATGGCTTCCGCCCCCCACATGAGCGAAGCCACTTCGCACCCCCACACGGTTGGTCCGCCACACCGCTAGGGAAATGCGTGTTGTCTTGCATTTTCACTTAGGCCAACTCCAGCGCGTGCAGCTCGGACACACGCTCACCCAGCCCCCTTTTCCTCGACGCCCTCGAGCTACCTAACCACGACTACGTGTTTTGCACACCCGGCGGCCGGATTTGGAGCGGATCCAGTCGGGCTTGAGCTCGCCCGGCTGTGGGAGGTCACGCCGCGCCATGGACTGGCTGGGCACCGGTCCGGAAGGCCCCGGCAAGGCAGCATGCATGTACCGACTCCTCCTCTAGGCGCTCGGATCTACACCGTCGGTGGTCCACCAGCAGATACATGAATGGTTGTCGGCTCGGCTCGGTGCCGGCCCAAAAGCTCGTCGGCGCACCGTTGCCACTCGTTACGTGCGACGACTGCACAAGGAAGGTCTTGCGCCGCGTGTCTACAACGCTAGAACATCCCGGATGGGTGTTCATCAAGTGCTCAACCGATGGGGTATGTGCTACTTTAGCTTCGGTTGTGCTCTTGGATTTGACTAGTTGTGCTAACTTAAAACTTTATTGTGTATCATGGATGCAAGTTTTGGTATTGGGAAGAAGAGTACATCGATATATTGATAGAGCGCAATTTAGTAGATGTTCTAGCATTTTAGCTAGCATAGAGGCTAGAGATGAGACTAGTGCACTTCTTGATAGAATAAAGGCTAGACATGAGACTACATGCGAGGAAGCAATGTCTACTTCTTTACACTCGAAGAAGAAAGAAGCACACAAGATCGAGCCTCCGCAGATCAACAATGAATGCATCGAGAAGGCACTAATACAACTTACAGGAGCAGTTATGGAAGTTGGATATCTTCTAAAATGTATTCTTGTGGTTCTTGTTTTCTTTGGTCATGCTTTTCTAGTCAAAATTTGGTGATGTATTTCCATGTACCAAAAATCAATGATGAAAAAAAGATATGTGTATGCAAAGAAAAATGTACGCGGTCGGGATGCGTCCGCGCGTTGGGCGCACGGCCACCGCATCCGAGAAATGGCCCGGACACGACCCCATTGCCCTACTGATAACCCACAAGTATAGGGGATAGTTTGTAGCCTTTTTCGATAAATAAGAGTGTCGAACCCAACGATGAGCTAAAGGTAGAACAAATATTCCCTCAAGTTCTATCGACCACCGATACAACTCTACGCACACTTGACGTCTGCTTTACCGAAAACAAGTATGAAACTAATTTGTAGGTGTGATGCTAGAACTACTTTGCAATAATAAAACTAGAAGTACTTTTCAAGATAATAAAAGTTAGGTGTTTAGTAAAAGGGTTTTTGACGACAAGAAAGTTATTTGTCCCTAGGCAATCGATAACAAGTAGCGGTAATCATTCTTACAATTCTACATGAGGGAGAGGCATGAGCTAACATACTTTCTCTACTTGGATCATATGCACTTATGATTGAAACTCTAGCAAGCATCTGCAACTACTAAATATCATTAAGGTCGTGAAACCCAACCATAGAATTAAGTATCAAGTCCTCTTTATCCCATACGCCATAGCCCACCTACTCGGGTTTAAGCTTCTGTCACTCTCGCAACCCACCATAAGCGAACCATGAACCTATTGCAACACCCTACAATGGGGGCCCCGCATGTTTGCGTGAGAACGAAGGGCACGGTAGGACATCACCATAAATAAAATATACAATCATACCAACCAAGATCATGATTAACCCACAGGACAAAACGGATCTACTCAAACATCATAAGATAACCATAGATCATTTGGGAAATAATATATGGAGTTGAGCACCATGTTTAAGTAGAGACTACATCAGGGAGAAGAGGTGTTACATCGCTGCATAGAGGGGGAGAGAGTTGGTGTTGACGGTAGCAACGTTGTTGATGTCGATCGTTGTCTCGATCGTTGCCCCGCCGGCACTCCGGCGCTACCGGGAGCGAGGGGGAGAGATCACCCCTACTTATTCTTCTTCATTGGCCTCCACCCTAGATGGGGAGGAGAATTCCCCCTTTGGTCCATTGTCTCCTATGGCGGCAGAGGGGCGGGAGCCCCTCCGAGATTGGATCTCCCTCTCTGTTCTCTTCTGTTTCGCGCTCCCCAGATCTAGCCATTCACGGTTTCTTAAATTCCCGGAGATCCGTAACTCCGATTGTGCTGAAATTTTCACATAATTTTTTTCCATAAATTATCTTTCTTGCGCCATAAGAAGGGCCCCAACCGACCTTCGAGGAGGACACAAGACACTTGGGCACGTGAGGGGGTGCCTGGCGCGCCCTGGTGGGTTGTGGACACCGTGGGCCCCCGTTTGCGTTGATTCCAGCTCCTAAAAATTACATATATTCCAAAATAATTCTCCGTGAAGTTTTATCGCATTTGGACTTCATTTGATATGGATTTTCTGCAAAACAAAAACATGCAACAAACAGGAACTGGCACTGGGCACTGGATAAGTAAGTTAGTCCAAATAAATCATATAAAAAGTTGCCAAAAGTATGTAAAAGTTGAATAATATTGGCATGAAACAATCAAAAAGTATAGATACGACGGAGACGTATCAGCATCCCCAAGCTTAATTCCTGCTCGTCCTCGAGCAGGAAAATGATAACAAGAGATAATTTTTTATGTGGAATGCTACCTAGCATAAACTTGATCATATGTCTAATCATGGCATGAATATTAAGATATAAGTGATTCAAAGCAATAGTATATAATTTGACATGAAGACATCAATATTCAGGCATCCCAACAAACAATCATGTCTTTCAAAATATCAACGCTAAAGAAAGCTATCCCAAAAAAATCATATAGTCTTGTCATGCTCTGTCTTCTTAACACAAAGTATGTATCATGCACAACTCCGATAACAAGCCGAGCAATTGGTTCATACTTTTTAACGCGCTTCAGCTTTTTCAACCCTCATGCAATACATGAGCGCGAGCCATGGATATAGCACTACGGGTGGAATATAGTATGATGGTAGGGGAAATATAAAGAAGACAAAAACGTAGAAAGTCTCACATCGACGCGGCTAACCAACGGGCTATGGAGATGCCCATCAATCGATATCAATGCGAGGAGTAGGGATTGCCATGCAACAAATGCACTAAGAGCTATCAGTATATGAAAGCTCAATATGAAAACTAAGTGGGTGTGCATCTAATCCTATAATGAAAAATTCCCACTAGTATATGAAAGCGACAACATAGGAGACTCTCCATATGTAAAACATGGTGCTACTTTGAAGCACAAGTGTGGTAAAGGATACTAACAATTCCCCTTATCTCTTTGTTTATTTTTTATTTTTCTCTTTTTTCTTTTTCTTTTTTATTTCTTTTTCTTTTTTCCTTTTCTTTTTCTTTCATTGTCCGGAGTCTCATCCCGACTTGTGGGGGAATCATAGTCTCCATCATCCTTTCCTCACTAGGGCATTGCTCTAAAAATGATTATTGATGATCATCACACTTCTATTTACTTATAACTCAAAAGAAATAAAAATTACAACTCGATACCTATGACAAAGTATGACTCAATATGAATGCCTCTGGCATGTACCAGGATGTGCAATGATCTAGCGTAACATCTATGAAAAATGATGAACGGTGACTGAGCCACAACTACTATGTCAGCTATATGATCATGCGAAGCAATATGACAATGAATGCTTAAGTCATCAAACGAAAGAGGTGGAAGTTGCATGGCAATATATCTCGGTATGGCCATGGAAAATCCATAATAGGTAGGTATGGTGTCTGTTTTGAGGAAGATATAATGAAGCTTATGTGTGATGGAGTGTATCATATCACGAGGTTTGGATGCACCTGCGAAGTTTGCACCATGTCTCGAGGTGATAAAGGGCAATGCACGGTACCGTAGGGGCTAGTAAATTGAGGAAAAGTAAGAGTGTGTATAATCCATGGACTCACATTAGTCATAAAGAACTCATATACTTATTGCAAAAGTTTTTTAGCCCTTGAAGCAAAGTACTACTACGCATGCCCCTAGGGGGATAGATTGGTAGGAAAAGATCATCGCTCGTCCCTGACCTCCACTCACAAGGAAGACAATCAATAATAAATCATGCTCCAATAGCATAGCATAACACCAATATTCTTACTAACAAGAACCATTTACTAGTACCTCCCACATATTCCATCTCTATATCACAAAATTATTGCAATGAATCAAACATATCATATTCAGTGATCCATAAGTTTTATGTAGGATTTTATGACTAACCATGCAAATCACCAATTCATGTTGGCTCTCTAAATAGATATAAGTGAAGCATGAGAGTTTAATTCTTTCTACAAAATATCATGCTCTAACAAATATAAGTGAAGCAAAAGAGCATTCTTCAAACAACGGTTTTCTATGTGAAGAGAAACGGGCAACCCAAACTTCAAATGATATAAGTGAAGCACATGAAGCATTCTATAAAGCCATACTCAAAAGATATAAGTGAAGTGCAATGAACATTCTATAAATCAAACATGGACTATCTCATACCAGCATGGTGCAAAAAAAGAAAAAAGAAAAATAAACACAAAAGACACTCCAAGATTTGTGTAACATCCCAAAATTCTAAATTTTTGGAATGTTATATTAAATAAATAGTTTTGAATGTTTGTTTGATTGTGGTGTGGTTGCTTATGTGAAATTGAGTGAAATTTGAAACTTTTTGAAAGTTAAATAAGTGGGAATAAAAGGACTTTCCCAAACTTTCATCTTGCATTTATGATCTCCATGAATTCAAATTTATTTCATCACAAAACCCTGGAGTGAAGATGATATTACTTCTTCCATTTAAAATGAAAAGGGTTTTTGGAAATATTTGAAATTCATTTGGAAATATTTCAAATTCAGAAACTTTATGCAACTCGCTGATTTTCATGAGAGAAGATAAAATGACTTCTTCAAATGCTATGAAATATGAGTGGGAAGTTTAAAAGAATCAAATTGAAAGTCCCTTTGAAGATATTTTGAAAACCATTTTCAATTTGGAGTTATTTGGTTTTTATTCCAATTATTTTTCTCCAAACATAAAATAAATGGGAATAAGGGTAAAATGATCCCCGTCAATGTAAAATTAGGAGAAAATGAATCAGAAATCATTTTGGTAATTTAAAAAATGATTTTTATTGGGTTTTATTGAGCCAGTAGCACTGTTTGATTTATTTCATTTTTTGTGGAAGTTATTTGCCCTTAAACAATAGTTCATGTTTTAGAAAATATCTTTCTGGAAATTTTGATATATAATATGCCTATGTTATATTTCATTTTATTTTTGGTTTTATTTTATTTTGTTGTGTCTGTTTGAAAAAAGGGTTTATCCGCCGAACTAGGCCGGCCCAGCTAGTCGCCAAGCCCAGCCCAGCGCCCGAGCTTCGTCTCCTTCCCCACGCAAGCGGAGTCCCGCACGTGCACGTCGGCGACGCCGAGTCCGCCCGGACTCCGTCCTCCCTTTTCCCTTACGCCACACCATCACCCGCCCCTCCTATAAATGCACTGCCTCGCACCCCCTCTCTCTCCTCCTCCCCACAACCGTCGCGCCCCCGCCGCACTTCCCGCCCCCGCCGCCGTCCAGCTCGAGTCGCCGCAGCTTCATCTCCTCGCCCTCACCGCGTAGCCGCCGCCTTCGCATCTCACCCTCTGAAGCCACCTCGGCTCGCTGACGCCCGTCGCCACTGCCTCGCCGACACCCGCAGCCACCGCTCGCCGCTGATGCCGCCGGTTTCCGTTGAACTGACCCGAGCAGTAAAAAACCGCCGCCGATCGGTCTGATCCAGATCGGTTTTTTTAAATAAGCCATTTTTATTATTATTTAGCGGACATTTTCTATTTAGATCTCTTTAGCGAACGGTTTTCGTTCGTTTAGGTTCCGGAGCTGATGTTCGTCCGATAGTCTTTCTGTCACGTAGCCAGGGACCTAGTTGCAATTATTTTATTTTATAGTTTAGCCCCTAGATTTCAATCTAGTGTTACTTTTTACTCGTTTGTCGAAATTCGACAAAACCAACGCCCACTTCTTCAACTTGATCCCCACTATCCAGAGAACATATAAAATAAACTTTTTGAAAATTTAAAATTTGAATTAGATCAGTTTTGAATTCAAACTTGTTTTGGCTATAACTTGAGTTTTACAACTCCGTTTTAATTGATTCTTTTTGCAAATCATAGCTCTTGATATGTACCTTCTGTTAAGACCAAAATCACACAATTTTGCTTCTGTTAATAATATTTTTCTGTCTAGAAGTTCTATTTGTTGATGTTTGAAGTTTTTCGAAGTGTTTTCTTTGTTCTTTTGGATCTTTTGAGTGATTGCTTATGTATGGTTACACCTGCTTGCTTACGATAGATTGAACGGAGTGTTACGATTAGATCTATCATGAATTATGAGTGCAAACAATCTTCATCAACAGTACAAGGAAAGTTCACACTTTGAACATATTTTTCATACCCAGTTTTTTTATGCATTAGTTTTACCCTCAAGGATTGCATGAGTAGGAATGGGAATATGTGGTTATGCTATGTAGTTGATGAGGTAGGGACCTATTACCTTTGATCACCCCGGGATATACGTTATGTAAATATTGCTTAGCCATGCTCGTAGACAGGGATTAGTATGTGAGATTCATGAAAGTTGTGAGAGTTATAATAATTAAGGGTAACTTTAAGGTGGCAACATTAACACACATCTGGGTGGAATGGTTGGGGCACTCTGGAGAACAAAGTGGTCTGCCCGGGCACCTGGAGAACCCAGTGCTTGCCCAAGGGGATCCCGGAGTACCCGTGTGATCACCCTATGGAATGCCACCCAGGCTCAAATGGACCATAAGATTATTCATGCTAGAAACTTCTGTGTGCAGCCACAAGCCATTATGGGCTCTAGCATAGTTGAATATGTTGTGTGACCTCTTTCAGTGATAGGCTAGCAGATGTAGGGGCAAGTAGGTGATATTGTCTACTAGAGCGGAACCATTTCAGCTCGGGCGGAAGCCAACTTAACCTGCATGGAGATCAAAGCAGCTGTAGCAGCCTTCTCGCGTTGCTCCGCCTCACTCAACCTCGACCTAAGAGCGGTGGTCCTGCCCTCAGCTTCGGTGGCCACAAGCTTCAGCTTCAGGTCGTCCCTATTGGCAAGGTCAGCGCGAGCCTCCTCCGCCCTGTGGTCCAATTCCTCCTGGATCCTGGCCTCGCACGCGCTGGCGGCATCCTCCGCCTGCACAACCTGTCGCTCCTTCGTCTCCAACCACTCAAGCTCGAGGCCGCGCTTGGTGGCCTCCAGCATTAGTGCTTCCTCACGCTTCAGGACCTCATCCTCGCCAGTCGGAGCCCCCTTCATCGATGCCAAGGCAGCTCTGCGAGCCTCCGCCTGTTGCTCCAGGAGGGCATTCAGGGCCTGAAGCTCCTGCCAGCGCTTCTCGGCAACCTTGCGGCAGCGGTCTGCCTCCCTGGCCTCCTCCAAGGCTCAGGCGCAGGCCTCCCACGAGGTTGCAAGGGATGCCTCGGCGTCCATGTTGGTGCGCTCACGTTGGAGGAGCCCGAGGTTGATGGCCACCTTCAATTGGCGTCATTCATCCACCAGCCGAAGACCCTCGGTTTCGAGGCGAGCTTCCACATCCACAAGCTCTTCCCCGAGCTGGCTCAGCACACCCATAGCTTCCTAGAAGAGCTCGTGACGGATGTTACCCTGCCTACGTGCAAGCTCGAATGCACAGCCGGGCCCATCCTCCACACCGGGAGTTGTTAAAGAGGTTCGAGGTGGCTCGCCTCCTCCCAGCAAGGGGCTGGAAGCCGGCGCCTTTCCAGTCACCCCTCGGGCCCCGACGGAGGCCCGGAGGGGTGGAGGCTCATTACCCGAAGGAAAGGCTAGAGCCGAGGCCACCCAGTTGCGATCAATAACCAGAGGAGGAGCCCTCAGCACACTTCCCGCACCCCAAGCAAGGCCGTGAAGAGCGGACGGCAAGAACGCGGGGGCGAGATGCCAAGCCGGCGTGCTTGCCTCTCCGGCCAACCTCACACCAAGTGCTGCTGGTTGGCTTGAGGCGTTCAAGGTCAGCAGAGGAATCGAGACAGGAGGAGGCTGCTTATCGGGAGACTTTGTCTCCTTGGCGGAAGGGACCCTGAGGAATCACGGTCAGGAGGGGAAGCAGCACCCTAGGAATTACAAAGGTAAGGTACTCACTCATCAATAGCGATGTACTTCCTCTGCTTCAACGGCCGGAAGGCATCACCACTGCATCCTAGAGATCCCCTCCTTTTATGGAGCGCTATGAAGTTCGGGCGGAGCCAGCCGAAGCCCTGGGCACGGCCACCAAGGCCTGGCGCAAATGGTGCAGCCCCTGAGGAGGCGACCTCAGGGGTGCCGGATCGCGTTGAGACCTTGGTGCTCGCTTCGTGGAGGTTCACCAAGGCATCGGGGGCTCTGGCCTCAGGAGCATCGGACCGCATAGCCCCCCAGGCCGTCTCCTCAGGACGGCTTTCGAGGGTCCCGGGGGATAGCACCTCAAGAGCCCCGAGTGATGACGGTTCCTCAGTAACAGCGTCACCATCGCCCGACAGCAACCGCCCCCCTACGCCTACTCCTGGGGTGGGCCCCACACTCGCGGCAGGAAGGAGGGCCACGAAGACAGGGCTCTCTCGAGGCCCTTCAAGGCTAGCTGGGCGTGGTCCCCATTTGTCGAAAGGGGGCATCTGCTTCATGAACTCCGCCTTGTTCGAGCAGTAGTACATAAGACAGCCCTCCTCCGGCAGGTTGCCTGGCAACGGGTCACCCGTCAGGAGCTTGAGAACTGTGCGTCGCGCCTTAGGAGGAAGAGCCAGAGCCTGAAGCCTCATGCGGTCCCCATATCCAGAGAAGGTCCACATTTGCCGAGAGTGGAGCTGAAGCGGAGCGGTGCGACACCGGATGAACTCCTTCACCACCATGGGCGACGTCACACCAAGGTCCTTTTACCTGGCGAGCCGGGTCCAAACATGGGTGAGCCGCCGATCGGTGAGCTTCGCGTGCCCCCAACCGGAGCTCGGAGCAGCTGGAACCCGAGGGAGCAGCAGCAGGGGGCTGCGCACACCGACGTCCACGAACACCCACCTCCTCCTGAAGCCTCCAACGACCGGCGAGAGCTCGAAGTCAATCCCCGAGCCCGCTATCGCCGTGACGGCATAGAAGGATACACACGCAGAGCGCTGGAGAGGGTTTGTCAGGTGCAACGAGAAGAAGTGGCAAAGCAAGGCCACGGAAGGGGCAATGCCCACCATGGCTTCGCAGACAAAGGCAAAGACACCAAGAAGGATGATCGATTGGGGATAGAGGTGCAACGCATTGATCTGATAATGCAAGAGCACCGCGTTGAAGAAATCAGAGAAGGGAGGAATCAGGCCTGCCCAGAGAGCGTGAAGATGGATGGGGACCTTGGTGGCCGTCATGTCAATTTCAGCGCCGGAAGCGGGCCAAGCCATCGGCGCCCCCCACTCATTGAAATCGGGTGGCGAGTGCTTTGTGCACCTTGCTCATCGCCTCTTGGTTCAGCACCACCGACCGCTCGACGGTGGGCTCGAGGACCTGCGTTGCAGGGGCCGAGGTACGGGACTCTTTCTTTGCCTTCTTCTTCTGGCTTGGTGCCATGGAGGCGGGGGGAGTTGGTGTCAGATTGAGCCAGGGAAAGAGATTTGCAGCCTTCTGGGAGATGAGGGAGCGGTGGAAAGTGCTACCCGTAAGGGGTGAGGAGCTATGAAGACGACGGTGGTTATCTAGCCAAGCGGAAATCGAGGCTGCATGGGGAAGTGAGGCGCACATGTCCTGTTAGTCGCCGCACGTCAATCAAGGTCACAGGCTATTGGGGCCCGCGGAGCTCCGCACTTGCCCCTTGACTTTGCCTCGAAGCCAAGTTCGAGCACGCCTTGGGCCCGGGGGCTATTGTCGGCATTCTAGGAACGGGGGTCCCCAGACTTGCCTGCATACGGCCCACGGCGTGGCTCCACCAATGGCCTGCTACGGCCCATCTTCATCAACCAACGCTCAAGACCCTCGTGAGGGGCCAAGCCTCGCGAGACGGACGACACAAGACCTCCTCAAGGGCGGCCTTACTAGGCCGCCTCGCGAGGAGCAGAGAGATCAAGGCGAGGGGCACCTCGTGAGGTTCCCGTGACGTCAGCCATGCCGACCAAGGCAAGATGGGCGCTAGCGGGTGCAGAGTACTAGTTTCCTCTTTGGTGCTAAAGAGGCAGGCGCAGGCAAGGAGTCCCGAGGCATCAGGCAAAGGTTTCCATATCGGTGCAATGAGACCAAGACCAGCAGGACGGCAAGATGGAAGTCACCACGGAGCCCGCGACGGCGTCACCACCAGAACCTTTGGCAGGCGAAGACCACCTTTTGTCAGGATAACTTGTACTCGCTGTACCCCTTCGAATTGGCCGTTGTGGGATCCCTTCCCACCTAATATTTGGGGAGAGGACCCGGGCCTCTAGAAATAGGGCTAGCCACCACTGTAGCCGGGGGGCTCATCGAGAGAGAGAGAGAGCCTCATCTGGAGACGGATCACTCGGATCATCCCCAGCCACACAAGCTCATCAAGCTCAAGAACACCTCTCTTCAGGAGGCTGTTCTTCCCTTGTACTTGTTCATCCCCAACCTACAAGGCAATCCACCACACCACATTAGAGTAGGGTATTACACCACAATGGTGACCCAAACCAGTATAAACTCTTGTGTCCCTTGTTCCTTGCATTCGGCGAGCTAGGTTTTAAGATCTTTGCGAGAGCATGGGATGGGGGGAAGATCTTCGTGCGCACCCTAGTGTTCGAACCTCAAGGGTTTGCCGGAACACGTGATCTGACACCATTATTGGCTCTGGCATAGATGAGTATGTTGTGTGACCTCTTTCAGTGGTAGGCTAGCAGATGTAGGGGAAAGTAGGTGGTACTGTCTACCCAGAGTAAAGACTTAATGCTTCAGAAAGACTATGTCTCGATCTTCCGATCATGGATGCGGTCGAGTCTTGTGGGGAAAAGTGCACAAACCTCTCTAGAGTGTACAAACTAATCATGATTAGCCTTGTCCCCGGTTATGGACATCTTGAGTATCTGGTATTTGAATTATTAGTTGATCTCATCACTCTATTTAGTGAAATTGTTGGGTTATTAATGATTTGGTGATTGTTGGATTGAGTTGGGGTTACCTTCTCAATATGGGTAATTTGACTTAGTAGTAAATAAAATCTATTCTTTTGTTATAGGGAAAAATTAGCTTGATGCAAAATTTAAAATTAGAGCCTCCACCAGCCAAATATGCATATAGAGATATTTTCATTATTATTCCATGGTGTGAAATTGCCAGTACATTCAATGTACTGACCTACATGGCTGCAACGTCTCATGTTGTAGGATTTTTACGACGAGTAAGTGATACGTTAGGGTTACGATGTCTACACTCAACTTTGTTGTTGGTGTTGTTGGGAACTCAACAACTTTGTTGTTACTTCCGATATATGGATTGAGGTCATAGTATTTACGTTACTCTATACATGTGATTTACCTCTGTTATAAATCCTCGAGTATTGTGTGTGTCAGCATACTGATCCAGGGATGAGACTTAAACACGGAGACTTCGATCCATTCGGGTCAAATCGCTACAAGATGGCGTCAGAGCACATGCTGACTGTAGGACATGACCCCTAGAAACTGGCAAGCCCTTAGGAAATGTTTTCCCTAAAACTTTATTTTCAAAAGAGACCCCTTAACTCTCATCTTTTCTAAGCTTTACCAAGTATTTCCTCTCATCACAAATAGTTATACTATACCCTTTCCCCTTTTGACCACGCAAGGATTCAGCTGATGAGACCACTCTGAGAAGATATTGGACAACTAAGACCACTTCGGAATGAAGAGGATTTTACCGTGCATTATAATAGTGGAAACTACAACGGTTGAAGAATTCGATGACTAGGAGAATTTGAAGGTTCTAAAGAATTCCCAGATTGGTATGATCTAGGAAAGCTACCCTTATGGAACTTGTCAGACTATTGAAGCTTTCAATACCCGAGAGCAAGGTGTGTCGGAGAAAGACCGGTACATGGAGCGTTGAAACTCAAAGTTTTTGTCACGAAAATCCTAAGGCATGAGATACCGACTATGGAATGATAGCTCATGGCAATGACATGGGCATAAACACGGCTATCCATGAGGTTATCACCCGCTTATGCTATTGTCACCGGGCTGAGTTAAGCATGCATTTAATCGGAAGAATTGGATGATAAAAGGGCTAATGGAGCACCTATCAGCAAAAGATGAAGTTTTAACCTTAGCTGGTGTATCGCCAGGATCTAGAGTATTACATCAAGAATTTTAAGATGGACCTTCAGGAAGCCGTATTTGACAAGGAAGCATTTCATGAAGAACTCAGGACCCAGAAGCTGAAGGTAGCCAAGTTGGAGGAGCAAAACCTCGAGATACTGGAGATTCGTCAAGAACTGAAGGACAGTAGGATGACCATGGTTCATGCCAAGGAGGTTGAAACCCTGAGGTTTGGAACGCAACTCCGGAATATTAAAGGACGTCACGAGAGACTTCGCGTCAACAAAAATGACCTGGCAGAAGAACTTGAGAAGATCAGCAAGCACGATCAGAAGAAGACCAAATCCCTGTTACATACTTACGTTAGATGTGATGATTGTGAGCTTTCATTTGTTTGATGTTTTTCCGATAGCCACAAAATAAAATATGTGTCTTCAAAACTACTGTTTGTATTGTGTGTATCCCTCTCTATCTCTCTTATCTCACCCCAAAACCCTTGGAACCAATAGAGGATGAATGGAGATGAACTCATATTTTCTGGACCGATGACTCAATTGGAGACAGACCAATGGATTCAGAACATGGAGGATCACATGAAGAATAACCCTATAGCCGGAAAGGATATGGCCCAGCATGATCTTCAGTGCTTTGAAAGAGGTGCTGCTACTTGGTAGAGGATGTACCAAACCATCAACGGATGGCAAAGCGTAACCCCTTGGGAAGAATTTAAGTTGACATTGCTAAAGTCTCAGCGTGTGTCCCAAAAATTGAAGCCTTGTGGAAATGATATGAAGAAACCTTGTGCATGCAAGCTCTATGGAGAAATAGGACACAATGATAAAGAAACAAGGATGAATGACCTCATTGTGAAGAATGTCACCCAGCTGAAGAATGCCCAACTAGGCAGATTACTTGTTTCTTATGTGAAGGGACTACCCACTACCCTACTTAGTGTCACATTTACCCCATGGTACAAAGAACCATCCAGCAGAAGAAAGGAGCAATGGAAGGAGCCCTCATGGAAATTTTAGAAAAACGTGTGATGAAGGAAGAGGTGGAGGACACGCCCGAAGAAAGACCCAATTAAACCCTGCACCAAGTATTGCTACTCATGTGGAGAATAAGGACACATCTCCCAGAACTGTCTGAAGGGGGATCTAGTAGCATTCCCGACAGTGGAAGTAGAGCATGACCCACAAGAGATAGAAGCCCTGATTGGAACGGAGAAGTCCAGGAAGAGAAATAGATTGGCTTCTAGGAACAACCCAATTTCTACAGAGAAGGACCTGAGTCATATCACATGTTTCAGGTGCAAAGATTTAGGGCACTACTTCAGCGGTTACCCAAAAAGGAAGCCGAGGACCCAAGGAGGCTATGTAATCACAAGGAAACCTCGGGACTTGTCAGAAGTAATATGTTTTCGTTGTAACGAAGCAGGAACTTTGTCAGAGATTGTCCCAAAGAGAAGGAGGCTTGTGCTAAATAGTAGTGGTAGTTGGAACATTTCTTTTATATTGAGGTGTTGAGTTGAGGCATGTAATGGAAATGCAGGAGATTGTAATAATTTGAGAATCGATAAAGTTAGCATCGTTGGTACTGATTTTGAATTTTATGAGTTGTTACTCTATGAAGAAAGATTTTGACCATTTTCGAGGATATGAGAAATATGGTCTATGAAAGAATTCGTGCATTTCAAGGGTGGTAGTACCTTGTGAGGACATTTGACCCCTGGAAAAGATAATGATATTCCACGGAGTGGACATCGGACAAAATAAGTATGAGTTTTATCTCGATATGTGGGATACCCCGAGAATATGAAGGGATGAAGTACTATTGGATGTAAAGGAGGTATAATGTTGGTAATATGGAGCAATTGTAACCCTAGGATGAGTTGAAGCTATACATGTGATGAGGTGAGCCTATAACCCACAGGCTCCAGGACTTGCCAAGAAGCAAGCACACTCTTGCTGAAGGAAAAACCCTGGAAGAAGTTATGACTTTATCAACAGCCGATCTTATAGGAGTTACGCAAAACCTGAGAGAGGTGAAGAAATGATAGATGTTCATTTGGCTTGCAGAATCAATGGATTTATCCGAACTTAGTTCATCGACAAGAGAAATTCTGCAATGCTTGTGAGGATGATCGAGTGTTAGAATGCGAGATTCACTAAACCATATACAAGGTAATGATTTGGGTGCGGATTGGATTGATCACCATGCCGACTTACTCTTATTATTCGCCTCTGCTATATGGGATGGTAAATCTGAGTGACTTACCCAGAGTAGAGAGGCGATGATCAAAACCTTGTTTGAACCTTAGAATGGTATGACAATTTTCCCTTGTACAAGGCAGTTGTTGCCAATCGTAGGTCAAACGGTGAGAATGAAGCCCAAACCCATTTCCTGCAGGAGAAATCATAAATTGATGACCACCATGAGGTATCGATAGTTGTTTAGTATAGGCGCCAGACCTGTCAAGTGTCAACTAAGAAGACCCATTCACAGGAGAACCGTACCAAGATAAAAAAGACAAAAGACTTGAGGAAAGGGTTATGCCACTATCGGAAGAGCCGGAGTAGGAATTTTCCCAAAAATTGAGAAGACTGACACTATCAAGAATAAGGATGGGTATATGAGTTTTGATGGAACCGTAACAATGCTTCTAAGGGTGGTAGCACCCGAGACCCCCTGAGACAATCGATGCATTTTGAGAAGAGCCCCGAACCTAACATATTTCTTGCTAGCCTCTCCAAATCTCGAGGGCGAGATTCATTTTAAGGGTGGTAGGTTTGTAACATCCCAAAATTCTAAATTTTTGGAATGTTATAATAAATAAATAGTTTTGATTGTGGTGTGGTTGCTTGTGTGAAATTGAGTGAAATTTGAAACTTTTTGAAAGTTAAATGAGAGGGAATAAAAGGACTTTCCCAACCTTTCATCTTGCATTTATGATCTCCATGAATTCAAATTTATTTCATCACAAAACCCTGGAGTGAATATGATATAACTTCTTCCATTTAAAATGAAAAGGGTCTTTGGAAATATTTCAAACTCAGAAACTTTATGCAACTCAATGATTTTCAAGAGAGAAGATAAAATGACTTCTTCAAATGCTATGAAATATGAGTTGGAAGTTTAAAAGCATCAAATTGAAAGTCCCTTTGAAGATATTTTGAAAACAATTTTCAATTTGGAGTTATTTAGTTTTTATTCAATTTATTTTTCTCCAAAAATAAAATAAATGGAAATAAGGGTAAAATGATCCCCTTCAATGTAAAATTAGGAGAAAATGAATTTGAAATCATTTTGGTACTTTAAAAATGATTTTTTATTAGGTTTTATTGAGCCAGTAGAACTGTTTGATTTATTTAATTTTTTGTGGAATTTATTTGCCCTTGAAAAATAGTTCATGTTTTAGAAAATATTTTTCTGAAAATTCTGATATATAATATGCCTATGTTATATTTTATTTTATTTTGTTGTGTTTGTTTAAAAAAAGGGTTTATCCGCCGAACTGGGCCGGCCCAGCTAGTCGCCAAGCCCAGCCCAGCGCACGAGCTTTGTCTCCTTCCCCATGCAAGCGAAGTCCCACGCGCGCACTCTGGCGACGCCGAGTCCGCACGGACTCCGTCCTCTCTTTGGCCCTCCGCCACGCCATTGCCTGCCCCTCCTATAAATGCGCTACCCCACATCCCGTCTCTCTCCTCATCCACACAACCGTCGAGCCGCCGCCGCACTTCCCACCGCCGCCGCCTGCGCCGCCGTCCCGCTCGAGCCGCCGCTGCTCCATCGCCTCGCCCTCACCGCGTAGCCGCCGCCTCCGACTCTCGCCCGCCGGAGCCGCCTCGCCTCGCCGACGCCCGTCGTCGCCGCCTTGCCGACACTCGTAGCCGCCGCTCGCCGCCGACGCCGCCGGTTTCCGTCGAACTCACCCGACCGGTAAAAAACTGTCGCCGACCGGTCTGATCCAGATGGGTTTTTCTTAAATAAATTGTTTTGTTTTTATTATTTAGGGGATGTTTTCTGTTTAGATCTCTTTAGCAAATGGTTTTCGTTCGTTTAGTTTCCGGAGGCGGACGTTCGTCCGATAGTCTTTCTGTCACGTAGCCAGGGGCCTAGTTGCAATTATTTTATTTTATAGTTTAGCCCCTAGATTTCAATCTAGCGTTACTTTTTACTCGTTTGTCCAAATTCTATGAAACCAATGCCCACTTCTTCATCTTGATCCCCTCTATCCAGAGAACATATAAAATCAAATTTTTGAAAATTTAAAATTTGAATTAGATCAGTTTTGAATTCAAACTTGTTTTGGCTATAACTTGAGTTTTACAACTCCGTTTTAATTGATTCTTTTTGCAAATCATAGCTCTTGACATGTACCTTATGTTAAGATCAAAATCACACAATTTTGCTGCTTTTAAAAATATGTTTCTATCTAGAAGTTTTATTTGTTGGTTTTTGAAGTTTTCCGAAGTGTTTTCTTCGTTCTTTTGGTTCTTTTGAGTGATTGCTTATGTATGGTTACACCTGCTTGCTTACGATAGATGGAACGGAGTGTGACGAGTAGATCTATCATGGATTATGAGTGTGAAGAATCTTCATCCACAGTACAAGGAAAGTTCACACTTTGATCGTATTTTTCATACCCAGTTTTTTATGCATTAATTGTACCCTCAAAGATTGCATGAGTTGGATTCGGAACATGTGGTTATGTTATGTAGTTGATGAGGTAGGAACCTATTACCTTTGATCACCCCGGGATATACGTTATGTTCATATTGCTTAGCCATGCTCGTAGACGGGGATTAGTATGTGAGATTCATGAAAGTTGAGAGAGTTATAATAATTAAGGGTAACTTTAAGGTGGCAACATTAACACACATCTGGGTGGAATGGTTGGGGCACTCTGGATAACAAAGTGGTCTGCCCGGGCACCTGGAGAACCTAGTGCTTGCCCAAGGGGATCCCGGAGTACCCGTGTGATCACCATATGGAATGCCACCCAGGCTCAAATGGACCATAAGATTATTCATGCTAGAAACTTCCGTGTGCAGCCACAAGTCATTATGGGCTCTGGCATAGTTGAGTATGTTGTGTGACCTCTTTCAGTGGTAGGCTAGCAGATGTAGGGGAAAATATGTGGTATTGTCTACCCAGAGTAAAGAGTTAATGCTTTAGAAAGACTATGTCTCGATCTTCCGATCATGGATGTGGTCGAGTCTTGTGGGGAAAAGTGCACAAGCCTCTGCAGAGTGTACAAACTAATCATGATTAGCCGTGTCCCCGGTTATGGACATCTTGAGTATCTGGTATTTGAATTATTGGTTAATCTCATCACACTATTTAATGAAATTGTTGGGTTATTACTGATTTGGTAATTTTGAGATTGAGTTGGGTTTACCTTCTCAATATGGGTAATTTGACTTAGTAGTAAATAAAATCTATTCTTTTGTTGTAGGGAAAAATTAGCTTTATGCAAAATTTAAAATTAGAGCCTCCACTAGCCAAATATGCATATAGAGATAGATATTTTCATTATTATTCTATGGTGTGAAATTGCCAGTACATTCAATGTATTGACCTACATGGTTGCAATGTCTCATGTTGGAGGATTCTTACGACGAGTAAGTGATACGTTAGGGTTACGATGTCTACACTCAACTTTGTCGTTGGTGTTGTTGGGAACTCCACAACTTTGTTGTTACTTCCGCTATATGGATTGAGGTAATAGTATTTATGTTACTCCATACATGTGATTTAACTCGTTATAAATCCTCGAGTACTATGTGTGTCAGCATACCAATCCAGGGATGATACTTAAGCACAGAGACTTCGATCCCTTCGGGTCGGGTTGCTACAGTTTGTACATATCACGCGAAAGAAACGAAACTGAAAATATACCGATACTTGTTGAAGAAAGATGGGATTCCTTCCAGGGCATCCCCAAGCTTAGACGCTTGAGTATCCTTGAATATTTACTTGGGGTGCCTTAAGCATCCCCAAGCTTGAGCTCTTGCCTCTCCTCCTTCTCCTCACATCGAGACCTCCTCGATCTTCGAACACTTCATCCACACAAAACTTAACCGAACTTTTAGTGGCGGGGTTAGTGAATATGAAAATGAAATCCCATCATGTACTATTGTAACATTATTGTATAATTATAAAAAACATTACCCATTGTATGCTATGACAATTCTCTGGCCCCAAGTCAAGGAGGCTTCAACAAGAATTCAATCATACGCAAATAATGAAGCTATAACAACAATTTGTGAAAACAGGACAACGTGTAAAGATTCGAACATCCACCATACTTCTGTAACTCAAAAAAAATCTGAAACATTAGGACAAAATAAAAAATTTGTATAGAAAGACAGTACAAAAAGTTTCAGACCCATTTGACATTCCAGTAAAAAATGTAAAATCGAGCACTATAGCCAAAGTTTCTGTTTTGCACCACACAAACCAACAAGCAATTTAATCATCCTAAAGGCAAACCTTGGCACATTATTTTTATAATACAATGGAATTGTACAAGGGGATAATTATTTTTGTGAGATCTTCATGAAAAATTCTACATTGTTTCCATGAGCATGAACAGAAGTGTTCAAGGTCGACCCTCACTTCTCCAATGCATAACTTCCAATTGCTTCTCTTTTGTGAAAAGGTTTTAAACTTTATAAAAGCACTCAATAGAAATAAATGGCTCTCTTAAACTTTTGGGTTGTCTCCCTGGCAACGCTTTCTTTAAAGCCATTAAGCTAGGCATAAAGTGCTCAAGTAATGAATCCACCCGGATCCCAAGGTATATCAAAGCCAATTTTAATTAACAATGATTTGGCATTTAGTAGTGAGCACAAAGCAACATATATCATGCAATGACGAAGTCTAACTCTCTTCCTATGCATCGGCATGTCATACAAGAACAATTCATGCATATCAAGTAAAGGCCAATACATAGCATAAGCAGTTTCTTGCAATTTTATCATGTTGTAAACATAGAGAGGTGGAGATATAGTTCTGCTCTCATCATAATTGCAAGTAGGAGTAGCCAGCACATGCATATTATATTCATCAAAATTATCATGTGCAATGGTAAAAGACAACCCATCAATGTAATCCTTAATAAGTGAAAATTTCTCCGATATAGTTTAGTTTGGAGAATTCAGAAAGATAATAGGACTATCATGTGTGGGTGCAATGGCAACAAATTCATTCTTAACATAAGGAACTATAGCAAGTTCATCTCCATAATCATAATTCATAATGGCATCATGGACACAAGCATAGCAAGCATCAAGTTCATCAAAAAGGGATATTTCAAATGAATCAACGGGGTCATAGCCATTATCATAACATTCATCCTTCGGTAAAAACAAAGGGAAATTAAATAATGTATGAGTTGAAGAGTTACTCTCATTAGAAGGTGGGCACGGGCAGCTAATCCGCTCTTCCTCCTTTTGTTCATCGCTCTCCTCATCATCTTTTTCATCCAATGAGCTCACAGTTTCATCAATTCCTTCTTCAATAGACTCCTGCAAAATATTAGTCTCTTATCGGAAAGCGGAGATTTTCTCAATAAATTCATCAATATTGGAATTATATTTATAATTATCATAGCAATATTTAAGGATAGCAAAATTTTCAGGTCTATAAACTGAATCATCAAAATCTTCAAACTTTTCAAACAAAGATTCAATTTCATAAGCACCCTTGAAAGCAATGAATTCTTCTATTCGTTCCACATCATAGTAATAATATATACCATTAGCATAAGAAGCCAAGGTTTCATTGTCATTAAATTTGCATGAAAAGGGAAGGTGTGGAGCATCCATCCAAGAGCAACAAGTATAATCATATATTAAGCATAAATTCCAAGCATACCAATGCAACATATGAATTTGATCCCATAAATTTTTCCCTTTTTGTGTCAACCAATAATCCCTAAAGTATTCACGTTGATCTAATGTTACTCCCATTATCATGTTGAATGGGGTTTTCTCAGGATTATCAAAGTAGTGCATAATATTTTTCACATAACGAGCATCGAGGGTTTTTGGAGGTTCCCCATCTCCATGAGTAGCAAGTACCACTAATTTTTTTGGTGTTTCGTCTATAGAGGATCGTTTGTAGCCTTTTAAGATAAATAATAGCGTCGAACCCAACAGGGAGCTAAAGGTAGAACAAATATTCCCTCAAGGCCTATCAACCACCGATACAACTCTACGCACACTTGATGTCTGCTTTACCGAAAACAAGTATGAAACTAGTTTGTAGGTGTGATGCTAGAACTACTTTGCAAGAATAAAACTAGAAGTACTTTGCAAGATAATAAGAGTTAGGTGTTTAATAAAAAGGTTTTTGTCAACAAGAAAGTTATTTGTCCCTAGGCATTCGATAACAAGTAGCGGTAATCATTCTTGCAATTCTACATGAGGGAGAGGCATGAGCTAACATACTTTCTCTACTTGGATCATATGCACTTATGATTGGAACTCTAGAAAGCATCCGAAACTACTAAAGATCATTAAGGTCGTGAAACCCAAGCATAGCATTAAGTATCAAGTCCTCTTTATCCCATGCCATAACCCACCTACTCGGGTTTAAGCTTCTGTCACCCTCGCAACCCACCATAAGCAAACCATGAACATATTGCAACACCCTACAGCAGGGGCCCCTCACATTTGCGCGAGAGCGGAGGGCATGGTAGGATAGCAAAATAAATAAAATATACAATTATACCAACCAAGATCACGATTAACCCACAGGACAAAACGGATCTACTCAAACATCATAGGATAACCATAGATCATTGGGAAATAATATATGGAGTTGAGCACCATGTTTAAGTAGATATTACAGCGGGGAGAAGAGGTGTTACACCGCTGCATAGAGGGGGAGAGAGTTGGTGTTGACGGTAGCAATGTTGTTGATGTAGATCGCCGTGTCGATCATTGCCCCGGCGTCACTCCGGCGCCACCGGGAGCGAGGGGGAGAGAGCCCCCCTACTTCTTCTTCTTACTTGGACTCCCCTGCATGGGGAGGCGAATTCCCCATCTAGTCCATGGGCTCCAATGGCGACAGAGGGGCGGGAGCCCCTCCGAGATTGGATCTCCCTCTCTGTTCTCTTCTGTTTCGTGCTCCCCTCATCTGGCCCTTCACAGTTTCTTAAATTCCTGGAGATCCGTAACTCCGATTGTGCTGAAATTTTTACACGATTTTTTTCGTAAATTATCTTTCTTGCGTGAGAAGAAGGGCTGCAACCGACCTTCACTACAAAAAAAAGACACATCCGTGACATTTGGGCCGAACGAAAAAAAAATTATGTCATACATATGACACTTCTATGACGATAATTGTGACAAAACCCGGTATCATCATAGATGTGGTGGGCTCCTACTTCGATGACAAAAAAGCATGACAGAAAATGGGCTTTTCGTACTAGGTGGGCCGGAGACGCAGCTGGATGACATTCTTTGGGCCGTCCATGACGGAAAAAACCGTGGTAGAAGCGAGGGGGAGGAAAATTTCGGGGAGTTCCCGGTTACGGTGGGAGGTCGGGGGCCGACCGATGCGCGTTTCTCTCGTACACGTACGTGCGTGTGTGCGAGGTGTTGGCTCTAACTGAACCCGAGCGAGGCTTTGGGCTCTAACTGAACCTGAGCGATTGCACTGCATGCTACGCGTTACTGAACCCGAGCGATCGATCGATGGCTGTTAACTGAACCCGATCGAGCGATTCCTTCGCTACTGCTGCTAACTGAAGCCGGTCGGTGGGATGAACAGTTAGCGTTCCGGGGGGTTTGGATGAACAGTGAGCAGTGGCATTGCCGCGCCGAGAGCACCAGGGCGGTGGACGACGGTGAGGCCTAGGAAGGGGACGACACAGAGGCAAGGAAGACTCGGGAGTTGTTTCCCACGCGGAGGGGAGTACGATTGTACGAGGGTTTACTGGTTTGTCTGTCGTCGCCGGAGAATAACAGCAGGTGTGGGTGAGTAGAGGGATGGCTAGGCCAGCAAAGGAGGAAGGTCGGGCGGTGAGGCCTACGAGGTAGCACAGCCGGCCGTGAGGAGGAGGGAGCGGGCAGTCCCCGCCGGCGCTTGTTTGAGCGGCTGGAGCAGGAAGAGCAGAGATTGAAGAAGCATGACGGCCGTTGGATGGACATCCAACAGTCAGTGCTTGTGCGTCAACCTTTTTTTAGGAAAGCCTCAAATCTGTGGAAAACAGCATACAGCCCATCTGCCATTATTCCTAATAATTTACAGCCCATTTGCTATTCTTAAGCTTTTTTTGGAGCCCATATTCTTTTTGTTAGCATTACAGCCCATATTGTGGCACCGGTTAAAAAATTATACAAAATTTTGCATATTTCGGTGCGGTCCGAACTGTTTTTAATCCCGAAATTTCAACTCACATTCAAACTGATTTTAAAAATAAATGTATATCAATATAAAATCCAACAAATTCTCCACACATAAAAATTAATGTAATTTAAAATCTTGAAATGAAAAAAAAGATATTTGAAACTAATTGCCGGTTTGATGTGTTTTAAAAATGTACAACCCATTTCTCATTACTGATGGGCCATTTTCTCGGCCAGCCGAATGAAAGCTCTCCTCGTCTTGAAAGATTTGCAGCCCACCAGGCCTGACAAAGCGACTTACTTGGCAAATCACAAAAAAACTGGGTTGTGGCCGTGGACCCAGCTGTCAGCTTCTCCACATACAGTACTCTTCCAATGGAAGTCGTTCCTTGACCACGTTGACCATGCCGCACGGAGAGCACCACGGCGGTGGATGACAGCGAGGCCTAGGAAGGGGATGACGCGGCAGTGGAAGCTCGCGTGGAGAGGACTACGAGGGTTCACTGGTTCGGCTGCAGTGTGAGGCTGCCGTCGCCGCAGGGCCTGGCCAGCGGTGGGAATAGTAGGGGCGGTGAGGCCTCTGCGGCAGCACAGCCAGCAACGGGAGGCAGGAGCATGCGGCATGACCGGTGCTGCTTTGGGCGGCTGGAGCAAGAAGAAAAGAGGTTGAAGAAGCACTACGGCCGTTGGATGGACATCGTATGCTCACTGGAGCTAGAATCATTCATATTGACTAAGTTGACAAAGCCCTTCGTCCCCATCAACTTAGTAGGCCCACAAGTCAGCCTCCCAGCAAGGTGGGTCCTAGCTAGCCGGGGGAGTATTCATTTTTTTTGTGCGTAATAAGGAGGCACTTCCGGTGGGTCCGAGCTAACAGCGAGGGGAACATTTTTTTCACAAAATACGGTGGCCTGTCCGATGGGTCCCAACTGTCAGGGGGAAACGGTTTTTTTCGCAAAATACTGGTGGCCCGTCCGGTGGGTCCCCGCTGTCAGGTGGAGGAATAATTATTTTCCGCGTAATAAGGAGGCACTTCCTTGCGGCTGCCGTGGACCTAGTTGTCAGCCTCTCCACGTACAGTACTCTTCCGATGGAAGTCGGTCGTTGACCACGTTGACCACGCCGCGCCGAGAGCACCAGGGCGGTGGACGACGGCGAGGACTAGGAAGGGGACGACTCGGGGCCGGGGAAGACGCAGCAGTGCATGCCCACGCGAAGAGGAGTACGAGGGTTCACTGGTTCGGTTGCGGTGTGAGGCTGCTGTCGCCGCAGAATAACAGGGGGTGGGGTGAGTAGAGTGATGGCCCTGGCCAGCGGTGGGAGTAGTAGGGGCGGTGAGGCCTTCGCGGCATCACAGACAGCCACGGGAGGCAGGAGCACGCGGCACGACCGGCGCTGGTTTGGGCGGCTGGAGCAAGAAGACCAGAGGTTGAAGAAGCACTACGGCCGTTGGATGAACATCGTACGATAACAGGAGCTAGAATCGTTCATATTGACTAAGTTGACAAAGCCCTTCATCCCCGTCAACTTGGTAGGCCCACAAGTCAGCCTCCCACTATGCTGGGTTCCAGCTGGCAGGGGGGTATTCATTTTTTGTGCGTAATAAGGAGGCACTTCCTTGCATGCGAAGATAGCTGGTAGGTCCGACATGTCAGCGGGGAGCACTTTACTTTGCAAAATACAGAGGCCCTTCTGGTGGGTCCCAGATGTCAGGTGGAGGAATCATTATTTTGCGCGTAATAAGGAGGCATTTCCTTGTGTGCGGCCGTGGACCCAGCTGTCAGCCTCTCCATGCACAGTCTACTTCCGATGGTGTCATTCGTTGACCACGTTGACCACGCCACGTCAAGCGCATCCAAGGTGGTGGACGACGGTGAGGCCCCGGACAGCAACGAGCCAGAGATGGGAAGACGCGGGAGTAGAGTCGCAGACAGAGAGGTGTACAAGGGTTAACTGGTTCTAGTGCGGTGTGGTTCGGCAGTCGGTGGAGAAGAACAGGAGGTGTGGAGGGGTGGAGGGATGGCCTGGCCAACGGTGGAGTAGCACTTCATAGCGAAGCGTGCTAAGCAGAGCTGCTAGCAGCAGGAGGCGGGAGGTGGTTCCGGCGGTGCTGGAGGAAGAAGACGAGAGATTGAAGATGGATGTCGGTCGTTGGATGTAAATCCAACAGCTAACATGTCAGAATCATTTGTTGACTAAATTGACAACGACTTGCATTGGCTTCGACCTATTGGCCCACATTTCAGCCTCCAAAAATGTGGCACGTATTGAATTCACAGTCTTTTTTTGCGCGCTAGAATTTACAGTCAATTTGATCTTCTTTTTTTGAATTACAGCCATTAGCTGGGCTGGGTGAACAAATAATGTAGCGTCCATGCAGCCCGTTTATTTTACTTCCTAAAAAATTACATCCCATTTGCACTTTCTCGAAATACACGATTTTGCTGGGCTGATTCTAATTATAATGTTGGGTTGGGCCAGCATTGTTATCAAAAAATAAAAAGGGGCTGAGCATTTTGTTATAAATATATTTAAATAATAAGTGATAGTATTACATTCGTCCTTAAATCTTACCAAGCTTTTGTACACAATCACTAGGATTTTCGTGCCAAAACAATCCAGGATTTTATTTATTATAAGAAATTATTTTTATAAGTTAATAAGATGTGGGATATTGTTTTCTTACATATGTAAGTATCTGTTAAATATATGATGACAATAAAAATAATATATAATAACATATAAAATATATTTTTTAGAAAAAACAGGGAGCATCTCCCCGGTTCCATTGCTGAGAACAAAACCACAACATATTCTGATACAGCAGCTCAAAGACCAGTTCGAAAGCAAAGGTAGAAAAGCTACAAACTAGGGGGTGGATGAACAAGTTCTCTGAATAACACAAATCACCCGAGCGGTGCGAAAGGCAGAGCAGATAGAGCACTCAAATGACACAAGGAGGGTCCAGCGAAGCCTTCATGGTCTTCAGTCGAGGGGCTGTGTCAGCCTGCGGTGACCAGTAAGCAAGCGGAGACACCGGGCTAGAAGGTGTAGCATGGTGGATGTCCCTCTTTTTCGGCACCAGGTGCCCATCATCTTCATCAGAGATCTTGAGACGAGCCCACGGGTCCAGCCCCAGAGCAGGTCGAGCCTTGTTCAGCCACAAGTGATCGCCAATGGTTTCTGGAGGGATCTTGTTAGGGTTTCCACGAAGCTCATCAACTTGTCCTTATCCGATCCGGAGGAGAGAATCGCCCAGTTCCTCACCATGTTCCTGATCAACCTCATGACCTGCGGCATGGAAATCCAGGAAGTGTTACTGAAATCATAGCATTTCTATATTTCCAGAGGCACCAAAGGACAGCTGAGCTAACAGTGTTTAAAACTGAGCACTTTTTGGTTGCAATCCAGAATCTGGCGACAGATTCGAAGGATGAGCCAATCTGACTAGAGAAATATTCCTCAATGTGGGCCCAGAGATGTTTAGCAACTATACATTCAAAAAATAGGTGAGAACAAGACTCTTGTTCCAAGCAGTAAACACAATCAAGGGGTTTGATGATGTGTCTCTTCCTAAGGTTATCCCTAGTCATCAATTTGTTTTTGGAGAGAAGCCAGAGAAATACATGAATTTGGGGGGGGGGGACTCTCAATTTCCAGATAGCAGGGATAAACATGGGTTGGACCCCTCTAAAGTTGATAACATGATAGAGGGAGCTGGAGGAATACTTCCCCTTATTGTCCAATTGCCAAATCAGGTCATCCGGCTCGGCGGTAAAGGTAATGCTTTTGGCAATTTCCTCCAACTGGAACCATTGTTCCATGAGACTATCACTAAAGTTCCTTCTAAAAGAGAGTTTTAGGCATTAACCGTCCCAAACTTCATTGACACTTTTGTTAAGCTCATTGCCGACAGAGTAAATAGGCCAAAATTGTACTGCTAGTGGGGATGTGCCAAACCAAGTATCTTCCCAGAACCTGGTTCTGCTCCCATCCCCTATGTTCCATCTGTAGCCAAATTTCACAGCATGCATAATAGATTTTAATCCTTTCCAGAATCTAGAGGTCTTAGGGTTGGAGGAAGGGACAAAAATATTAGGTTTATTTCCTAGTTATTTATGGGCAATAATAAGCTTCCAGGGTTTCAGGTCTTCCTCATAGAATCTTTTAATCCAAGACCCTAGAAGACAGATGTTAATTTCTTGGAGGTTAGGTATGCAAAAGCCTCCAAAATCTTTTTTCATAGAGACTAGGGCCCAATTAGCAAGGTGTAGCTTCCTATTTCCCTCAAAATCATTCCACAATAAATGAGACATCTGAGAATTGATGAGGTTCACTGCCCATTTAGGGAACTTGAAGAAGGGGAGGAGATACACTGGAATGCTAGCCAAACAAGCTTGTATGAGGATCAATCTACCTCTGTAAGAGAGAAGTTTGCCCCTCCACCCAGCAATCCTTTTAATGATTTTATCCAGAAGGAGTTGGATATCCTTTCTCCTTAGTTTATCATAATGGAGAGGGATACCTAGGTACTTAATGGAGAAGTTACCTTTATTACAGACTAGAATAGAGAGGAAGTCAGTTAACTCCTGATCATCCATGTTGATAGGGATGAGTTCACTTTTAGAGTAGTTGATTCTCATGCCTGAGACTTGTTCAAACCAGGTTAGAACAGTTTTCAGATTGCTAGCATGTGTGGAGTCATTGTCTAAGAAAAGGATGGTATCATCTGCATATTGAAGGCAGATGATGCCACCAGGGCAGACCTCAGGACAGAGCCCTGCAATCAGACTATGATCAGCAGCTTTGCTCAGCATTTTAGTAAGAATGTCCACTACTAAATTAAACAAAAGCGGGGAGATGGGGTCACCTTGCCTAAGGCCTTTACCAGCAAGGAAAAAATCACTTTCATAGTTAATTAACTTGACCCCAACAGAGCCCCCATGACTAAGTTGATGGATCCAACTCTCCTCTATTAAAGGCTTGGAAAAGATCTAAGAGATCATTTTTCACCAATTCCCAAAAATGCTGGTAAAACAAGAAGGGAATCCCATCAGGACCAGGAGCCCCATCAGGATAAGAGCTAAAAATGTCTTCCTTCACCTCTGTCTCTGAAAAAGGGGCTTCTAGCCGCTCATTTTCAGCAGGAGAGACTTTTTCAAAAGCAGAGAAAAAATTGTTTTGTAGAGAGAACCCAGAAGGGTTTTCTTTCTTAAACAGGTCTTTGTAGAAGTCACTAGCCACTTTCAGCATCTCATCTACCTCGGTAACAGGGCCATTAGGGCCATCAAGGGAGTGAATGAGGATTTTCCTCCTCCTCTGGTTAGCTACTTCACGGAAGTAAGCAGTATTTCTATCACCCTCCTTAATGTTCCTATCTCTAGACCTTTGTTTGGCTTTGATTTCTTCTTGAAGCCAAATTTTCTTGAGCTCTCCATGGACAAAGTTTAATCTATTAGTCTCAGCCTCAGAGAGGTCAGTGGTTTTTGCCTTAATATCTAGAGAATCAAACTCAAGGAGGAGAAGCCTTTTGTATCTTCTAAGATTAGCTTCTTCGTTGGAGTTCCACCCTTTGGTAGTTCTTCTAAATCTCCTGATTTTGATCTGCTAATTTTCTAGGGGGCAGCTGCTCCCAGTAGGCTCATTCCAGATTTTCCTGACTACCTCAGTAAAATCTTCTCTAAGAAACCACCACTTTTCAAATTTAAAACTATTGCTCTTTGAAGTTTGGTTAAGACCAGAGTCTCAGAGCAAAGGAGTGTGGTCACTACCACATCTGGACTGAGCTCTACAACTAGAAAGGGGAAAAACTATCTAATTTTGTGTCATAGAAAATTCTGTCAATGGTGGACATAATCCTGGAGCAGCACTTCCAACATATCTAGCAGAACTGTGGGTTTTCCTTCTGACATGGCAATTCTCAACTTTATGGGTAACCATTTTGCAGATAAAACAACTCTTGGGCTTGACACATTTATCCAAATGATGCCCTGGTTCCCCACAGTTGTAGCAGATCACCTCAGAGTATGCCATAAGGCACGAAGCAGGGGCAGGAGCAGTTTTCTGGATGTCCTATCTCTTCTTTTGCTAATTCTTGCCTTGAGATTTCCCACTGATCTAAGAGTCAGAACCACCAGCAGATTGATCTTGGGCAATTACAGGAGCCTGCCCAGATTGTGCCCCCATTTGGGGCAGAGGTGGGCCGTACCACTGCCCAACCGGTGCTCCCCCCCCATTGTGATAGGGGAAATTCATCGGAGTTCCTAGTTCCTTCTCATCCTCCAGCCAGATGTTGTCTCTAAGGAAGCAGAAATAACCACCAGACAGCTCAATTGAAGCAGATTGCAAGCCTAATTTCAATATTCTGCAGGTTTGGGGGAGAGGTAAGGTAGGGGATCCACCTGCTCCGGCTCCGGTGGTGTGCTGGTGGACAGGAGTCCAGTCAAGCATTCCCATCTCGCAGCACGGCGTGGATCTCCTGAATTCACTTCTCCTTTCGCCCATCGAACGAATGCAATCGACGGCTCACTGGGGTGGGGCATCCTGTGCTTCTCTGAGAAATCTCCTTCGAAGTAGATCCGCTGGGCTAGATTCAGCAACTCTCAATCCACATGATCCTTGCACATCCGAGCATACCTGCGCGAGTGAGAGAACGGATTCGGTCCCTCCTTGGCTTCCTCCCTCGCAGCTTCATCCTCTGCTTCCCTCCATTCGCGCGTGCACTGGGTCCAGGAGAGAGCGTCGTTGCGGATCCGCATCGCCCGCTCCCTCCATCTCCTCCCTCGAGTCTCCCGCAGCACCGCCGGCGCGACGGAGTCGAGCGGCTGGAGCATCCGCGGGAAGGCTTTGTAGACATGTGGGAGATGCATCTTGTACATATGCCTGTCTTCCAGCCATTCCCCCGTGGATATGGCCGACGACTCCATGGGGCACGCGAGCAGACTTGCTGAGGGGGGCAGGCGCGCCCGGAGTCAGGAGGCGGGGGGTGGCGGCGAGATCTATGGCGGCGGCGAGGGTGGAGGTGGTGGCGGGGGCGAAGGGGATCGCGAGAGAGGTCATCTATTTCCCAATTATGTGAACTAAACAGTCAACATATAAAATAATTTAAATATATATAATATATTTAGAAGGGAAACATAAGTTGGACCTGGCGTTCCTATTCTTATATAGAAAAATAGAACAGACCTCTGCGTTTTCTTCAAAAAAATACATAAATTGGGCTGCCAAAAATAAAACCTCAGATGGGAGGTCCATAGGCCGGTCGATACATGACCGCCCTAAGAAAATACAAACAGGCCTATGGACCTCCCATCCGAGGACATGGGTTGCGCATGTTAAAAATTAAAGCCTAGACGGGGCAGCCCAAAACCACGTCCAACACTTTCCAAAACTTCGCCCTCGTTTTCTCTGTGTTTCACACACTCGACATTGTGTGGGCATTTTGAATGTGCATCATATGAAGATGTGCTATGCATGAATGTTGATCAACATGATGTTAACTGGCTGGTAGTTCCATTTTCGACCATGAATAAAACTTCCAACATGATGTTAACCCTGTTTGAAAAGGCCGTGTTAATATAAATGCTCTGCCTCTGGAAGTTGCAGTTTCTTATCTGAAACTGAACATGCAGTTTCTTATCTGAAACTGAAACTTGCAGTTTCTTCTCTGAGAATCACATTGTCTGCACTTTTATACTCCTATGAAACTACATTTTTTAAGTGCTAAAAATAGATATCTAGAATTCATAAAATACTTCATATGCTCAATACTGCAAATATGAAATTCAAAATACATTCATATCTGAAAGTACTCTCAAAATACACAACACAAAACACAATTCACAACCTGCAAATACTGACAACCCTAAGCTCCTCCTAACAATTCACAACCTGCCCGACTATTGGGCTGGGGGGCAGCCCCCTCCTATTCCTCGGCGGCAGACAGCCGCCCCGTGAGACGATGTGAACGGCGAGGGAGACGATGGCGGGGAAGCGTCGTCAGGGCAACTACTTTTCTCCTCTTGCAGTTGGGTTCGGTCAACGAAGACTCCACCGGCTCGCTCTGGCAGGACACCCTCACAAACGGCACCCTGTAGATGCTCGATCCTTCAATCTCTGGTGGATGCTCCATCTGGGATCGATACTCCCACCACCGCTCCCTCACGATCGGATTCGGTGAATCTGTTTGCCCCATGGCCTAGAGGAGCAGCTCTATGTACTCCGGCGTGACTCCCTTCGGGAGTATCGCTGCCTTTTCGCTCTGTTGCAGATATTTGGCCATGGATGTCGCCGTCGCCGCTAGTTGGTCCTTGTTGTCAAACCAAGACTGTATCTCCAACATCCCAGCTAGCTTCACGGGGTCGCCGTCTGCGATCCTCACATATCGGTTGTACTCCTCCATCGATCTACTTCTCCACAGCACCTTCACTTGCCGGCGGTGGTTTTTGAATAGAAGAGGAGAGTAGCACTGCTGGTTTTGGATTAGAACAGGAGAGGAGCGACGCTGGTTTTGGACTGGAACAGGAGAGGATGGGCTATGGTTTTGCATGGAAGAGGAGAGGAGCGATGCTGCATTTAGATTGGAACAGGAGAGGAGCGATGGTGGTTTAAGAGGAGAAGAGTAGAAGAGCGGCGCTGGTCTTGGAAGTATTTTTTTTGTTGTTTTGCGTATTTTGGGTCAAAGTTTGACCATGTACTATCAAGGTTGTCAGAATCACGATTTTGAATCGGATTGGAGCTCTGATGGTAGGATCACAAATCATGGAATCTTCACTATCAGGATCGTAAAAACGTAGATTCTATTAACTAAAATCGTAGAATCAGAGGGATTAGTTTGGATCGTAAAGTCGTAGAATCGTATAACAGAATCGCGATTGTGACAACCTTGCGTACTGTATTTGACAAGCAAAATGTGAATGCATGTCACCAAAAATTGTATCGTTTGGTTCGTATCTGAATGTACTTTCAAATTATACTCCCTCCATTTTTGTATACAAGGCCACAAACTCATATTACAGGTACCAAGGTAAAAATCAATGCTATGTTTAAGTCAATGTTGCAAGCTAGCTTGTCACCTTGATTGTCGTGTTAATTAATGTGGTTTTTCTCTCCCAAGCACAACAAGCCAACCCTCTTACTCCTCATTGGTTGATTAATGTTGGGAATGCAAGCTAATCTTCTCACTCCTGCATGCACACAAAGGATATTAATGTCCTCAGGTGCTAGTACGAGGCAAACGCCATCAATTTTGCCTCGATTAATGTTAGTGGCCTTGTATAGTTCCAAATTGTTATTTTGATAGTGGCCTTGTATACAACGTATAACATATATTTTATGTGCGAAAATCATGGTCAATTATGACCCAGAATAAAAGGGAGACTAGCTAATGTGGGGTCGCTTTCTTAATTGAAGGGTAAATTGATTTTGATTTTGATCCAGTCAGAGCGCGCTGGCCCTCTCGTCCAATCCTAAATCGCTGCCGCACGCTCCTCTCCCTCTTCTCCATTGCAAAACCACCTCCTCTCCTCTCCATCATCTCCATTCCAAAACCACCGTCTCGCCTCTCCCTCTTCTCTATTGCAAGACCACCGTCTCTCCTTCGTTTTCTAGACGCGTTGCTCCATGGCGCGGGCGCAATCCATGGATACAAAATCAGTATATTGTATACTATTTAAAAGTCGAGGGTGGGGCTTTTCCTGTGCGGTAGGTGGCGGGGCAGTTCCACCTAGTCGGTTCGATAGAGACGCGAGAAGACGAGGGAGTAGGCTGCTGCAAACGTAGGGATGTGTGATTTGACAGCGAGTTACTGCTGGACAGGTGGGGCCCCGTGATTTGACTTGCAATTATCATTTTAACTGTGGCGCTACGACCAGTGTGAGTCTCCCAGATTCCTGACCACCTCCATATAGGTGCCTCGCCCAATGCTCTACCATGTAGTAGAGGCTGGCTCTTGCATGAGAGCCCACTTCTCCACTTTTTCCTTGCCTCTCTTTCCTCCACATATGCAAAAATCCCATGTAAAGCGCACTATTGTACTTACTTTTACTTGCTCCTACAGGTGCTTAAGCTTGCCACATAAGCATAAAGTCTGATGTGGCAAGTTAATCAAGAAGAGAGAGACTAGTTTGGTGACCCAAGGAAGAAACGGTGCTAAGCACGTGTACCTAGGTGAAAAGACAATTTTGAGTCTATAGCTAATTAAATGAAGCAAACTTAGCAACACCATTTCATTGGAAGAGGTCACTCCTTGGCAAATGCAATAAATACACGCACTTAGCACCGTTTCTTCCTTGAGTACGAAGAAAGAGATAGGGAGGAGTAAAAAATACACGTATAGCCAACCTTGTTGTAGTATGAGTGACTAAGTGATGACTATGTATGACATGCCAACATCAGATAGCCTAACGCACCGTGTTAAATCTCCAAGGGCGCGACCGCGCGAGCGACGCGACGGTCATGGTAGGCGTGACCATGATACGGGCTGCTGGCAGCCCTTGGATCTAAGATCAAACGATCGCATGCTAAGTTGCTGAAAATTTGCAGAATAACCCTCCAGGATAGGATATTCACCCATAGGTCTAGAATCACGCCATGCAACCGTTCGATCTCAGATCCAAGGGCTCTCGGAAACCCGTATCATGGGAGAATGGAAAGCCACTACCCTGTTGTTCGCACGCTGGCAGTTCGCTCCTACTCGTCCCTGCACGTCCTTCAATACTACAGCGGTTCACTCCTAGTCATCCCGTCCATTCACACTACGGCAGTTCCACTAATCCTAACCCTCCTCCCAAATCCATGGCGTCACAAATCTCCATGATCGGCGGTGAGTACAAGGTTAGAACCATCACCGGCGATGAGTTCAACGTCATCTACACCCGTTCTTCCGCGATGGTGAAAGGATGCCTTTCTCACTTCAGACACATGTTTGAAGACTCAGATGATGAGTGGGTTACTAGGATAGATGTTGAGTACACCAGAGTCCTGGGACGAGAGAAGGATCTAAAGGACGAAGAGAGGAAGAAGCCCGCCGTGATCCAGGTTTGCGTGCATGACTTATGCTTGGTCTACCACATATGCCATGCCGACGTTGAGTGCCAGGATTTTAAGGACTTCCTCGAGAGCAACCTAGTCAAATTCGTAACTGTAGACTTTGGTAATGACAAAGAAGTCCTGCATTGGATAGGCCTCGTTGTAGGCAACACCTTCGACCTCCAGAAGAATCGGCTGGTGTCCTCTCCTCAGCCTTCAATGTTGACCCTGGCAGGAGCCATGGTTCATCCTTCGTACGGTAAACTGGAGAAACCTCATTACATGTTTCATCGTCATGCATGGCAGCGGAATTTACTAGATATAGACCACATCCACTACGCTGCAATGGACGGCTACCTTTGCTTCAATATCTACAAGGGTTGGATGAAGAGCAACAACCAAGTGTGCGGTTCAAGCAAAGAAGTATCGGCCAAGAGGAAGAGGGACAAGGACGAAGTCGAGGACGTGGACGAGGACTCCGAGTAAGGTGGCAGTGTCATTGCTCATGGTGGTTCTAATGCAGTGTCTACCGGAATAGTTGCAAAGTTTAATTTCAGGTGTGTTTAATTTAATTTGAGGGGTGTGTTGTGCTGAGCCCCTAGCAGAACTATGTTATGTTTCTTCTCATTACTTTAAATCTTCAGTACATACATACTAGTATTTCTTACATTTCATCTTTTAGTTGGTATAGTACTACCACTCATTTCTTCACATTATATACGTACAATACATATGGCCAACATCATATAGCCAGCAGTTTAGTTGTTAAAGAATTTCAGGGTGCTTAGTTTTGTCAAAGAATTCCAAGATGCTTAGAGGGTGCTTGGACCCAAGGGACTTATTTTAGTCTGACTAAAAATAGTCTCTTTAAGAGGCTAAAGTTCCAAGCACCCCTGACTAAAGAGGGGCTAAAACTAGTCTTGAGACTAAAAAATTTTAGTCAGGGGTACCCCTACTAAAATGTGGATTAGTCCTCTCTCTACTCATTTAACTCCTCTCCTTTAACACAGGCGAGTTCTGGATTGGAGGGTTTGGAGGATAATAAATGCTCATTAACTTGATTTTAGCCTTTTTAGTATTTGGATCCAAGCATGGGTGAGGCTAGCATGTTTTAGTCCCACTACTTTTAGTCATGGGACTAAAACGTATCCAAGCACCCTCTTAGTTTTATTTGAGGGGTGGGTTGTGCTAGACACCATTATTGTGACTAGCCTTTTTAATAGTACTATATGCATAATTTGGCGACGAGCGCTCTCTATATGTACCACCTTTTTTTTAATTTCAAGTTTTGCTCCATGGCGCAATCCATCGATACTACTGATGTACAAAAGTATACATTTTTAAAAGGCTAGAGGGCGGGGCAGTCTAGCTTGGTCAGTTTCACGAGAGGCGAGGGCCTTTGTGATTTGACGGCTCATTACTGCTAGAAGGCGGGGCCTTGTGATTTGACTGCTCGTATAAATGCGCCGACGACCTGATCGAGGAGGAGCAAAGAACCGTGCGGTATACTCAAGTTTTCCACTGGAGTAGTACTGCAACGGAGGAGCACGAAACACGGCAGCCCAGTGCCATATGGCGATAAAAATGATCTAATTTGCTAGTCATCTCATTGTTAGCATTGTTCTATTCATTCCCTCAAAAAATCATTGTTCTATTCATGCCTCGCAGAGAACGTGACACGTGCGGCGAAACACCCGAAGCAAAAGATGAAACCCAGGAACAAAAGAAGAAGGAAGATTATCACCCCAAATGATCTAATTCACCGCGGAGTCGTAACTTCTTCTTCATCGCCTCCACGACCTCCATCTCCTTGCGCGTCTCCTCCGCCATCTTCATCATTGTGTCCATGATGCAGCATTTCTCGACGCGAGCCTTCATCATCTGTTCCACGGCCATATTACGTACCTTGCCAGTAGTCGGGTGCTTGATGCGGAGCTTCGCCAACTCTTCCTTTTGTTCCATGGCGAGGGCCTGCAGCATCTTCATCGAGGAACTACTATTCTCATGCAGCTTCTTCCAGCCGGCGTTCTTCTCCTTCAACAGGTCGATCTCATGGCAGAGCTTCGCATTGTCCTCCCGAAGTCGCAGGATTTCACCGGTCGCCTTCTTCTCCGAGGCAATGCTCTTCTTCAGTAGCATCACCAAGACAGCGGTCAACTCCCCATGCTGATTGAGCTCATCGGGCATGTCGTTGAGGCTCTCCTTCAGCAACTCCATCAAGCCTTGGATGAACTCCTTCTGCTTATTGACCTGATTGGGCATGCCGTCGAGGGATAATGACTCCAGATCCGCCGGCTCGGCATGTGCACCTCCGCGGCTAGGGCGCTCCTGGGAGCCATCGCCTGCCCGTGAGAGATCTTTCGAGGTCTCTGCGTGGTGGCGAGCCCTCTTTTTTTTCGCAGCCTTGGTTGCCGCTCCCTTGTTACGAGTAGTTCCCGACCTAGAGCTCTGCTCACCAGCCATGGCAACGACGGACGAAGAAGAAGCACTTATGAGGAGGAAAGGTAGAGTGATTTTCGGTTAGGTAGTTCCCCTTTTCATAACCTAAGTACTAGCACTAGTACTAATACCTGCATAGTGGGAACACGTTCAGGTTTGGTACTACTACTAGTAGGTGTGAGCAGGCTTTCTAATGTGATGGGAACAAGGTAAAGATTAATTGATGGTTTTGGTTTCGAGGCCCGAAACGGCTCCTGATGAGTTTAGCGGAACATAAATTTCAAGTACTACACTGCTCAAATGCGTAAATATTATGTTACTGTCAAAAATTGGCACAAAATACGAAGGAGACCAATGGAAGTACTACTAGCAACCCACGATTTAACTACTCGCATGCGCGCAGTGGAGTAATAATGTCTTTCTTCCGCCCTCACGTCCACTCAATTTGCATGCGCTTTATTAATTGACCACCAATGAAGTGAATGACTTTACATGCGTCAAATTATCACATGCGGTGGATCTTGGTACAAAATTGCATCCGCCCGTGTACCCGCATGTGCGTGCGAGGAATGAGTGTGTGCATGGCGTGCGTGCACATCTTCGCTTCATGCATGTACCGCCAGTATGGCTCAAGCAGGACGAGTACATTATTCTGGAACCAGCAGCACGTCACTATGATCAATTCACGCAAGGAGGTCATGACAACGCCTACACATGTGCCATGTGGCTTCATGAACTATAAGAGAGACACTGTGTAGCGTGCCATTGGTATTCTAATTTACGTGTTTTGCACATACTCGAAGTACTAGTAAGGTACACGTGATTGCACGCATCAGATTTTGCTACCAAATTATGAATAAATACCACACTATAGCATGTAAGCTCTTAGTCATATATGCCTGATGTAGCCCTTCGTTTAATTCTTATAGTTCATCTCATTCAAAATCAGTTAGTTTTTATAAAAAAGCTAAGAACGCGGGAATAGGAAAAACATGGGATTATAGTGGAATGTCGTCTTGAATCCTACGGGATTGTACGATGTTTGATTGTGCATAGAAAAATGCAGTATTCTTTCAAAGAGGTTTGAGTGGATGGGATGTTTCCTATGAAATCTAGTGCAAATGAATCATATGGAAAAATTCCTATGGTTTACAATCCTACGAATCAAACAACCAAGATAGGAAAAATTCCTAATGATTAGAATCCTCCAAAATTCCTTTGAGAATCCTTTGAATCAAAGAAGCCCTTAATCTATTTTATGATTCATGGAATTGTGCGTTGTAAAGCATAAAATAAAAAACAAATAATGGCAATTCAACTAGAAAAAAGTTTGGGCAGTTATGATACGGAAGATTCTAGAACAAAAGCGAACCACTGTTGTTTTGAGGTTTGTGCATTATGCTTAAGTTCAACCATGGAGTCTGCTAGATTGTACATGTGGCAAAATCCGGTGGGGGCTAGAAGATGGTGCAAGGGGCGGAGTGGAGGGAGACTATGAAGGAATGCACAAGTGCGAGATCGATATTTAGAGAGAGGGGGCGAACATGTGCGCTGATGCACGCAGTGGCGGAGCCATGAAAAATAAATGAGCTAGGGGGCCAAGCATTGCTAATCCTTTACGAGGAGGGTCAATTCATGAACTTAAACCATTTTTAGCAGCAATTGTCTAATGATCACATTCATATTAGCCTTGATATATAGTGATGTTAGGGGGGGGGGCATGGCCCTTACTGCCCCCTGTGTTCGCCATTGTGCACGCGTCTGAGAGATGAAGCGGAAGGCATGGATGATGAGAGGGGGACGTTGGATACATAATTAATGTGGGTGTATTAGCTATATATGTTAATCCTATATAGAGAGGTATAGATTGATTGATGTGGACGTGGGAAAGAGGGTGAGACCTCACTGGATATATCGATTGATCGGTTTGTGTGGAAAACTATGAAAGACCTAGCTATATACACACATACATAGAGGAACATCGATCGTTGTGCATGCACGTGTGAGAGATAAAGAATGCCCGAGATGATGGAGAGGGGGATGTGTGTTGGTGTGTGCCTTCATGGGAGACCGACCTGAAGAAAAAGATTGCATGCGTGCGATGGATAATGCCGACTGGTAGTGTGTGTGCATGCATGCACGAGAGAAAGTTAGTGGTACAATTATAAAGAGAAGACTACTGTGTGGGTGTAAAAGAATAGCTGAATAGGTGAGGTCACAATCAATGTAAAGTTGAATTCAAATATTTGAATAAGAGATCTTGATGTTTGAAACCCATGCATGCATGAATATAACGAAGATCTGTGCGGTGTTGTTTGGAAACGAGCATGTTGTAATCTATACACATTGAACAAGGTCAGACTGATTCGAATTTGAGATACCGATGGCAGACATCATTTGGCCACATCACATCCGTGCATGGACACACTATTATAATTGGAGATGATGGGCGGCTTTTGCATCACATATCTATATCTATACCCCTATATATATATATATATTTATATATTTTATATTTTTTTATATTGTGTGCGGGTAACTTTAACTTTGAAAGATGGTCGTTGGATGAGGCGAATCCTATGGTCCAGAGATGGCAAATTTGAGCACTACTGGCCGTTGGATATCATCCAGATTCCACCAGATTTCGCCACATGTATAATCTAGAAGACTCCATGGTTGAACTTAAGCATAATGCACAAACATCAAAACACAAGCACTTCTTATTTGTTCTAGAATCTTCCGTATCAGAATTGCCCAAATGTTTTTCTACATGATTTGCCATTATTTCTTTTTACTTTATGTCCTACGACGCACAATTCCATGAATCTTAAAATAGATTAGCTTTCTTATAAAAACTAGATGATTTTGAATGAAATGAACTACAAGAATTAAACGAACATCTACATCATGCATATATGACTCAAATCTTGCATGCTATAATGTGGTATTTATTCATAATTTGGTTGCCAAATCTCATGTGTGTAATGCACGTGTACCTTACTCTAGTCTAAATGGTGTTTGTGTGTGTGTTGTGCATGTCGAGGTGCAAATTGTCTTTTTTTGGGGGTACACATTAAGCTTGTTCTTCTGAAATTTCAAGCCGCGCCTTGTTATACCAAAAATTCAAGCTAGCGTCTCTGTCGATCATGCTGCGAAACTCCTGCCTCTTCAACCCGCGCCTTGTTAGCCCGAAGTATTTAAGATATATCTTTGTCTCATTGTGCTCCGACAACTCCCTCCATCTCAACCCATGCCTTGCTATTCCGAAATTACAACGCGCGTGAAAACTCCCACCACCTGTGAAATCCCGACACATGAAATGCTCGTGGTACCCCTGAACCGAAAGAACCGCCTCAAATCGGTGGGGGTACTTTCGTAACTTACCCCACATTTTGGACAAGCGCGTCTCTAAGCCATGGTTCCCCACTACCATCCCATCCGCCCACCCATTCATACACCGAGGCCGCGAAAACCCGCGACGAAACCCCACACCCTGCTCCGTCCGCCACCCAGGCGGAGCCTCTTCCCCGACAATGTCGTCCACAGCAACACCTGGACGTCCCTCATCCACCGTGCCGGATGAGGATCCGTCATCAATCTCATTGTCCCGCCGGTTCAGCCACCCCGTCCTCCACCTCCAAGGAGCTGCCCCGACATTCCCCTCGTCTTTCGCGCCACCTCCATTCCCACACCGCCGTCTTCACCTGCACCACCGGAAGAGCATCATCATCACCGTTCCCTTGGATGAAGCTGTGGCCTAATCGGCGCCACCAAAGAGGTTGTACACTAATCGCCGCATTTTCTTCTTCATTCGATCTCACGGTGTTGCCGGCGCTCAGTCCCGAGCCGACACGGCGCGGCTCCATCCACGGCAGCGTCACCGACCACTTCCTCCACGGCGTCGCTCCCTCGGCGGCGATGTCCACATCAGTAGGACCTGCTGCTGCTTTAGCTCTCGCTCGCGTTGCTGCTCTACTCTTGCTCTCGGTCCCCTGCCTGGTCTGCTCTTGCTATTGCTCTTACTCGCGCTGCTGCTCTCGCTCTTGCTCTTGCTTGCGATGCTGCTCCGATTTAGCTACACTTCACTCTGATGCCGCCGGGGTGAAGGAAGAACCAGCCGCAACAGGGAGGGGGGCTCGCCGGAGAGGTACCCCACTATCTATCTTAGGGTTCAGGATGGGGGCGGTGGTCGCCGGCGGTGGTGGGGCGTTGGTGGTGCGGTGGCGTGGGGATCGCCGGAGAAAAAGCTCGGCACGGAGTGCCTAGAGGGATGGCCGGGGCGGCTGCGGACTGGCGGTGGGGAGTGTTTTCGGGGAGAGCGGGGCGGCGCACCGCCGGCCGCGGGCGGCGGGGGGCTGCTGTTTGGCCAGCTCAGAGGGGTGGGGGTTGAAGATGAACCGCAGGCCCTTGATTTCGTATCCAACAGCTGCAAAATCGACTGAACAGAGATGAAAAAGTTAGTCGACCAATGTGTAGACTCACCTTGCTAGTGCGTTCAGTTTCGACAGCAAAATTCAGTTTCGACAGCAAAATTCAGTTTCGACAGTTAAGTTCAGTTTCGACAGTTAAGTTCAGTTTTGACAGTTAAATTCAGTTTCGATAGTTAAGTTCAGAGACGAGCGGCTGATGTATTTTACATCTAGCACTTTGTGTTTATGTATTTTACGTCATGTATTGGAGATGCTATTAGAATTCCACTCAGGTTAACGTTGTTCGTTGTTTCTCTTGTCATGCTTCAGCCTCGGCGTCGTACAACTCACCGGAGCTGCTCCAACGACGAAACCCTCCATCACAGCGGAGCAGTACCTCGGGCTCCATCTCCAGACGCCTAAGATCTTCTTCCCTTCCTCCGACAGCCAAGTCAGCCGGAGCATCCTCACCGGCCAACCCAATCACGCTGAGATCGACATGGCTTCTCCAAAGAGGTTGTACACTTGTTGCATCTCTTTTATACTCTACATGTTATATATATTGTCCACTGAGCACTCGTAGTAACGGGAAATACGATTATTTTATCCTACTATATGACAAGCAGTGAGGTACCAGGCAACTTAGCTATCCATGATGGACTCTCTTGAATGCCATCATTATTTATCTCTATGCGTTTGAGGTGTGCATTTGTCGATGGGCCTGGGAGTTGAGCTAGTATGGCAGTGGCCTGGGTCCAAAGTAATAGAAGTAGAACAAAAACATTTTTTTAGTATAGGATTTTCCTTGCTCAAGCCTGCCTACTAGAATCGCCAGTGCTTGAAAGGAAAAGTGAATGAAAAACATCGAAATTGGAAAGTTTCCTATGGTACTACTTTTCATGAATTTGGTGCAAAGGAATGGAGCAAAGGAAAACTGTAGGATTTGTTCCTTTAGTGTCTCCTTGAAATAAAAACCGTAGGAATTCTAATTTCCACTTCTCCTCCTTTTCATATTCCTATTCATCAAGCACAAGACTAAGAGATAGTAGAATAATAGCATTATAACCATATATTTTCTTGTGGTTTGACTTAATCTCACCATGCTTTTTTGCATCCTGTGATCTTCCAATTGTTGTGAATCAAACACCCAGATTGGCAGAAATCCTGTGTTTTTAAATTCTCTGTTTTGCACGTGCATTCCTATCCTATTCCTGTCTATTTCCTATCCCTGCATTGTTAGAATCCTCAAATTCAAACAATCCCTTACTCAATTACTTCTGTTATAGATATGTGTCAAAGAAAACCTTGTGTGGTTTGTCCTGCTCCTGCGGCGCTGTGTTCCACCCCATCTCAGCTGCTCCAACAACGGAAGGGTTCACCACAGCAGGGATCCGCTCTCCAGACTGTCTTTCGCCGCCTCAGATCTTCTTCCCCGCCGCCGGCAGCCACGACAACTGCATTACCATCATCAACTGAGCAGATGAGCTCGAGGACTACACAGGTCCGCAAGAGAGATCGCACTCTTCCGTGTCTGCTTACATTATGCGTCGCTTAATATGATGACATGCTACATTATCGTCGTGTTCACCTATTAGACTCCAAGTCAGGTCCAAACTAATGCTGAAACTTGAGTTTTTAAATGGTTGTGGGGTACATATTGGGGCAGCAATCAGTACTATCTGTCTACTATCTGGTTAATCTCTGGTGTCTACTATGAGTTTCATGTTGGGTGCAAACAAACATTAAAGGAGCCATTATCTGTATTTTTTAACCAAAGCTATAATCTTCCTACTATCATTGGTTTTGGGTCTATCCACAGTTTGCTACCATCACTCTGGATTTGTGCATGCACTCCTTACATAATCTCACTATGTTTTATTCCTATGCATGCCAGTCATTGTACACAATGGAACTGATAATGTAGAGCAAAAGAGACGAGCCTTACATGGCAATAAAATTTCATGCAGACGTCGTTCCATGGTGGGCGCAAAGGCATCCCCCCTCCACCCATTTCGGATCGTAATCAAGAGGAAGATAACTATTATGAGGGGATTCAGAAGGAGAAGACCACTCCTATTTACCCCATGAGGTCTTCGCTCTAACTTGGCATGCTGATGTTGGTAATATCATGCATACGGTGCCTTGCATTGCTTACTGTATACATTAAAGATGTCATCTGCTTAGTTTAGACATGCTTTGTGTCAATGCCATATGTTTACTTTCTTTATCGTATACGTGAATCATGCAATGCCATCTTGTCTAGCCAGGCATCGTATATGTGAATTTTGCAATGCCACTCTGGTTAGCCAGTCATCTTATATGTGAATTATATCATGCCATCATTTTTTTATTACGTGTTAAATTTGTCAACAATTTTAGTACATTCAATTACTCTTCCTGTGCATCAGCCATTTGGCACGGTCATGGAAAAATCTGGAGTGGAAACAAGGTCTTCAGAGCAGACAATGCTATCTGACGAAGCGCATGTCTTGCTGGTTACCGATAGCTCCTCGGAGGAGGATTCAGAGACAGATGACCAGTCATATCCCCCCCCCCCCGAGGTGCATGCCCTAACTTGGCAGGGTTATGTTGCTCATATCATGCATATGGTATCTTGCATTGCTATGTCATTTGCTTAGTTTAGACATACTTTGTGTGAATGCCACCTGTTTAGTGTCTAATTACCATATATGTGAATTATGCAATGCCATCTTGTTGCAAGACATTATATATGTGAATTATGCAATGTTATCTTGTTGCAAGGCATTATGTATGTGAATTATGCAATGCCATGTTGTTTAGGCAAGCGTCATATATGTGAATTATATCATGCCGTCCGTTTTTGTATTTCTCATTGCTTTTGTCGACAATGTTTGTATATACAACTGCTCTTCCTGTGCATCAGCCATTTGAATTGGTGATGGAGAAATCTGGAGTGAAAACAAGGTCTTCAGAGCAGACGATGCTACCTGCTAAAGAAGATATCTTGCTGGTTACAGATAGCTCTTCAGAGGAGGATTCAGAGGCAGATGACCAGTCCTATTATCCCCCAGAGGTGTATGCTCAAACTTGGCAGGGTTATATTACTCATATAATGCATATGTTGTATTGCAATGCTTAGTTTTTACATCATATACACAATATTGAATGCCATCTCATTAGTTGACACATCATATATGCGATTGCCCTCTGCTCACTTCCTTAGTATATAAATCATATATTTGAATTATGTCATGCCATGATGTTTACATAGACAGCATGTATCTGAATTATGGCATGCCAACTCATATTCTAAAGACATAATATAGTTATATCATCTCATCCTATTTACATAGTCATCATATTTAAATTATGTCATTCTATCCGTGAATTATATCATGCCATCATGTTTCCATCGACGGCATGTTTGTGATTTATGGCATGCCAACCACTTTAATAGACACATCATATAGTTATATCATGTCATCCTGTTTACATAGTCATCATATTTTGAAGTATGGCATTCTATCCTGTTTAGTTAGCCATCATACATGTGAAATTGTGTCATGCTATCCTGTTTAATTAGCCATCATATATGTGAAATTATGTCCTGCTATTCTGTTTGCTTAGACAACATAAATGTGAATTATTTCATGCCCTGTTTTCTTCCCTACTATCCATTGCACCTGTCTATCTTACAATGTCTGTACATTCAATTACTTTTCTTGTTTATCAGCCATTTCAATTGGAGGGAGTGATGGCAGTATCTATGGGAGTAAAAACACGGTCTTTAGAAAAGATAGTGCTACCTATTGATGCAGATAGAACCACGGTTGTACTTGCCCAAGAACCAGCCCCACCACACATAACCCACACTCATGCAGCTTATACCCCTACCCAGTTGGACAGAGAACCAGCTACACCCCTTCTAACCCCAACCCCAGCATATAGACACCCAGTTCCCATTGACACAACACTGTCTCCACCATAGAGCACCCAAACACGAGCAGTTAGTAAGGCAACTGCGGTGCCCAAATCACGAGGACCACCACTCCGAACCCGAAGTCAACGCTTAAAGCAGAAGAAGAATTGTTCTTAGGTCAGGTTCCGTAGCTATGGTTCATACTACTTTGCTCTTGCATCACTGTATTTACTGATACCAACTAATTTCAAATTTGAAGGATGCAATTGAAACTCCAATGGCGCAACAGGTATGTTTTAAACCTGTTTCGTCAACGTGTTTGGCTGTTTGCTATTGTAACTTGCTCTATATTGATTTCAGTTTCAATTGAATAAACAGTTATGTTCTCATGCCATGCACATTACAAGTGTTGTTATTGCTGTGTAGTTTCCCACACTTATATTCTGTCTATGCTGCTTTGTCTTAAATAGATATGATTCGAACTGTATCTATCTTGAATTGGCAACATAAACTAGAATGATATAGACCATATAGTGACCATACTACATAGATATATGTTTGTTTCATACTATTATCCTGTCCACCTTACTACTGAACTGGTTTACTAAAATGAGTTTCATATACTACATTGTAAACCTGAGATGTGTTTGTTTGTTTCTCTTTTAGAATGCGGATAAAATATTGGAGAAGAGTACCCTGTTATACAATGGTAAAGGAAGTAATGCAGATAAGGTTCAAGATAGTGAGACATCCCTGTTGGTCTCTAAGAAAGCTGATAAAAACTATATTGAAGACACTGAGACAACCCCAAAGTCCTGTCTTGATGTAGTGTTCGAGTTACTGGCTACCACTGCTGGCACCAGCTCTTCGAACTCATTGCCTGAATTAGTTCGGCTTCTTGAGTATCAACTTCAAGTTGAAAGACATCGATCAGATGTTATGCGACAGGAAGCCAAATGACTGAGGAAGTCCCTGCAGAATTCAGATGAATACTTTCTGGTGCAACAGCAAGCGCTGGAGGACTTAAGCACCAAACAAGAGAAACTTAATAAGCTTGCTAAGCATCTTGCCAGCATTATGGGTACCTAGAATATTGTTTCTTGAGCTCTTCTAAAGTGGTTTTAGTTCTGGACTTGTTTTGCTGCGGCGTTTATATGCTACTGTGTTCCCTATATGTAACGCCCTCGATGCGGCTATATCTCCCACGTGTCGAAGCACGACTTAGAGGCATAACCGCATTGAAAGCAATGTCGCAAGTGAGGTAATCTTCACACAACCCAAGTAATACAATAGGGGAAAAGATACATAGTTGGCTTACAATCGCCACTTCACACAATACATGAATAAAGCATTACATCATCCAGATACAATCAAGGCCCGACTACGGAACCAAAATAAAAGAAGAACCCCAAAAGCAACAAAGGTCCCCGATCGACCCCAACTGGGCTCCACTACTGATCAACTAGAATGAAACAACACAAAGGACAAGATCTTCATCGAGCTCCTCCTGAGCTAGATTGCGTCATCTGCACGGACTCATCGGCACCTGCAAGCTAGTTTTGGAAGTATCTGTGAGCCACGGGGACTCAGCAATCTCGCACCCTCGCGATCAAGACTATTTAAGCTTATGGGTAAGGTAAAAGGTATGAGGTGGAGCTGCAGCAAGCGACTAGCATATATGGTGGCTAACATACGCCAAAGAGAGCGGGAAGAGAAGGCAAAGCACGATCGAGAATCTATGATCAAGAAGTGATCCTACAACAACCTACGTCAAGCATAACTCCAACACCGTGTTCACTTCCCGGACTCCGCCGGAAAGAGACCATCACAGTAACACACGCTGTTGATTCATTTTACTTAAGTTAAGGTTCAAGTTATCTACAACCGGACATTAACAAATTCCCATCTGCCCATAACCGCGGGCACGGCTTTCGAAAGTTCAAATCCCTGCACGGTGTCCCAACTTAGCCCATGACAAGCTCTCACGGTCAACGAAGGAATAGACCTCCTCCCGAGACATTCCGATCAGACTCGGTATCCCGGTACAACAAGACATTTCGACAGGGTAAAACTAAACCAGCAACACCGCCCGAATGTGCCGACAAATCCCGATAGGATCTGCACATATCTCTTTCTCAGGGCACACTCAGATGAGCCGGACATCGGGTAGGCCAGCCCAGAGTTGCCCCTGGTAGCCCCGGACATCGCTCAGTTGGACCAACACTCAGAGGAGCACTGGCCCGGGGGGGTAAAATAATGATGACCCTCAGGAGCGCGACTCCCAAGGGAAAAGAAAAGGCTAGGTGGAAAATGGTAAAACCAATGTTGGGCATTGCTGGAAGAGCTTTACTTAAGGCGAACTGTCAAGGGGTTCCCATTATTACCCAACCGCGTAAGGAACGCAAAATCCGGGAACATAACACCGATATGACGGAAACTAGGGCGGCAAGAGTGGAAAAAAACAATAGGCATAAGGCTGAGCCTTCCACCCTTTACCAAGTATATAGATGCATTAATTAAATAAGATATATTGTGATATCCCAACAAGTAAACATGTTCCAACAAGGAACAACATCTCCATGTTCCAACAAGGAACAAACTTCAATCTTCACCTGCAACTAACAACGCTATAAGAGGGGCTGAGCAAAGCGGTAACATAGCCAAACAACGGTTTGCTAGGACAAGGTGGGTTAGAGGCTTGGTTCAACAATGTGGGAGGCATGGTAAGCAAGTGGTAGGTACCGCAGCATAGGCATAGCAAAGAGCGAGCAACTAGCAAAGCAAAGATAGTAATGATTTCGAGGGTATGATCATCTTGCCTGAGATCCCGCAAGGAAGAAGAACGAGTCCATGAAGAAGACAAACGGACGTAGTCGAACGGTTCCTCACAAACACGACGTTATCGGAACCAACCCGACGAAGCAACACCGGAAAGAAGCAAACAACATAGTAAACAACCACCACATAGACACGGCATGATGCGCAAACAAGTATGATGCATGTCCGGTTTAAAGAGGGCATGGCATGGCAAAAATGCACAAACAATCCTACAAATTAAGTGGAGCACAATATGCAACGGAGTTGCATATTGAAGAAAACACCACATGACTTATTTAGTTCTCTCTTGTTTAGGTACCCAACAAGATTAAATGTTGTTAGCATGGCAAGAGGGTGAAGCAAAGTAAAACTACCTATCTAGTCAAGTTTAAATGAGGCCGGAAGCAACGAACAACAATTCCGGTAATCCCCATATGCATATATTAGGTTCGGTACTGTTCTGCCCTAAACCATATTTTATAGTTGTTAACCATGCAAAGCAATGTCACCATGTTAAACTAGGCATTTTTCCACCCCATTTACATATAAAGTTTATTAAATTCCGAGTTACGGTTATTTAGTTATAAAATAAATCATTTTAGCATGACATAGAGCAAAAATTAATCAAACAATATTTTAAACATGTTAAGCATGGATGAAAATGGCATAATATGAAACTAGATGAAATTCTAGCCATGTTTCGTATATAACTTATTTTAATCCGATGCACGGTTAATTAGATATTAAATGCATGAACTCTAGGGACTTTACTGCAAAACAACCGTCTCATGAATAATAGCTAAATTCGTTCCACGGGAAAAAAACAAGATTCGGGCCGCATCTAAGATCTGGCCCAATAGGAGGAAACTAACAGGAGCGCTGGGGTGTGCCTCACCCATGGGCCAGGCCAAGTTTGCGGAGAGGGAGAGGCCAAGGCAGGCCTCCTTGCCAGCCGCAGGCCGGCTGGGAGCTGGGCTTCACGCTCGGCTGGAGGTCGACCCGCTCGGGCAGGTTGACGATGCGGTCAACCAGCGCGCGGTTGACTGGCCTCGCTTGACGCAGCGGCAGCGGTCAGAGGAGGCGTCGAGCGGGACTTGCAGCGGCGGGGCAGGGAAACGGCGACGGCGGTGAACTTGACGCGATTCCGGCGACGCGGACAAGGTGAGGAGGAGCGGAGGTGGCCTTCTTCGGGCGGCGGCTTGCGAGTACTTGGCGCGGGCTTCGGAGGAAGCAGAGGAGCGACGCGACAATGAGGGCGGCGCTGGAGGCTCCTGGCGGCCGGACCCGGCAACGCGGCGGGGCAGACAAGGTCCTGGAAGCGCTCGGGCAGAGGTGCGAGCATCCTCTTCTGCTCGATCTGAAGTGCAGCAGCAACGGCGGCAGCTTGCAGGCAGGATCGCGGGGCACGGCGGCGTGGAGGCTTGGCGAGGCGGAGGGCGTTCTCTGGATCCGTGGCGGCGCTCGGCGCAGGAAGACGAAGGACGCCGACGAGCTTGCTCCGGGACGAGGCGGCCATGTCGGGGCATGCTGTTGACAAGCAGAGGGAGCGAGTTGAGAGAACGAGGAAGACAGAGGTAGAAGGAAGGGAAAAGGGCAGCGTTGTACTCATCTGCTAGCTATGGTAAGCTGCGGCTTGCTCGGGGGCAGAAGGACGGGCGCCACGCTCGGGGTGAGCTGCGGGAGGAGCCGGGGAACGAGAGGAGTGGTGGCCGCTGCGGTCTGATTGGGTGGAGATGGATCGGGAGGGATCCCGAGGTGGGAGAGGACTGGCGGCGGCGGGTGAGGGGATTTGGTGGATGGGACAAGCCCCTAGGATCTAGGGTTAGATAAAGGGGAACTATATATAGCAAATGGATTTTTGGTTAGGGGATAATCCGTCCCTCCGATCGTAATCGGACGGTCAGGAAAAATAGGCTAGGGAGCCCAAATGAGAAAACGGAGACGTTTTGTAGATGTTTGGGGATGATCCGGACACGACGGTGACGACTGCTCGGGTCGGGTCCGGGACAATTTTCGGACGCGCGCGCGAGGAGGGCTGCGGGCTTACAAGAGAGGTTAGGTTGGACCTGGCGGTAGGTAGTGGGCTGTGCGGAAGTCCTCAGGCTGAGAGAAGAGAAGAGAGAGGCCCGCGACTGTTTTCGGAGACCGAAAACGTCCGACGTTAGACGGCTATATTGCCCCTATAGTTAATCGTTGGGGCATCAAACGAACTCCGATTGCGATGAAACTTGGCAGGCGGTCTACCTACACCATAACCAGACCGCACGCCAACTCTCATCCCAATTCGAGAACATTTTCCGGCCACTTATAAAATACTATCTCGGACATGTCGCGGGCGCGTGCAAGTGTGGCTGGGCTCAAAACGGACAACGGACGGAACTGGGAGACGCGAACGAATGCGAGTTTTGAAAACATGATGATGCAATGCAGATGATGACATGGCAAGATGCAACACGCAAGCAAATGGCATGGCAACAACAGCGAATAACTGGACGACACCTGGCACATCGGTCTCGGGGCGTTACAACACTCCACCACTACGAGAGGATCTCGTCCCGAGATCTAGAATGGCACCGGAGGGAAAATGGAAGAGAAGGAGAAGAGGTAAAACTAAGTTGCTCCTTTGACAAACGAGTGAAACCAAAGAACCTTGAGAGGTTAAGCCATAACGAGAAAAGAATACAACGGAGATAAATGAAGTTGAAAGCACTCCGGTAGGGAAGCGGAATAAGGAATTACAAATTTGGACAGCACTTCGAATGAAAAGAGATGAAAGACTTGATAAAATGAAAGAGCTTGAGCAAAGAGGATAAGCATGATAAGGACAAGAAGAAGGTTTGAAGAGAGCAACATCACAATGCCTCCGGAACAAAAGAAAGAATGGAATGGAATGAACGACGAGAAAACAAGATCTTGAGGGAGCACGCTTACAACAAGTGCTAGAACGGAATTGTTGGAAAACCAACAACGAAAAGAATAAGCTTAATATGGTCTTGTGGAAAACATCTCAAATTATGAGGTGACAACCTGCCACTCACGGGAAGAAGAATTGGATTGATAAGAACAAGGAGACGAGAAAGCTATATCGCACCGGAAAGGATAAATGAAGAACTTGGATCATATATTATCACCATTAATAGCATTACTCCTTAGGGAAAGCTTTAGGTGAAATATAACCCAAGTTAATTTCAATGATGAGATCGATGGATTTAAAATACCTCATTCTTAACAACAAGTGAATCATGAAAAATGAACTCAAATTATCAAGAATGACATAATAACACCTCAAACGATACGGTTGAAAGAATTGCACTTCGGATTACAATATGAAGAAAGCTTGAGTTCCTCTGAACAGAATCTTGATGAACACTTCGAGAAGAAATTAAATCCTTGATGAACCATCATGTAGCACCTTGATGAAGTACTCCGGTAAACAAAAGGATGACGAAAGAAAGGGAAGTTGAAAACACAAGGTGAAACCTTGTAATGATTTAGATGGATCTCTGTGATAATTAGAGCTTGGAACTCCGGGCAAAAAGAGAAGATGAAACAAATGAAACCGAGAGTTTGAAGGGCCTCCGGAATAAGAATTAATCATTAGGATGAAACAAGAATAAGAATTATGATATGCGTATCCTTCACCAATTTAATTGATGACAAGCAACGGATTTGGCACACTACTTATTCTCGTATCAAGGATTAAGAGAGATATAACGTAAACTTAAGAAGGTCTTCGACGAACCACCGGTAGAACTGAAATAACGAATAAATTGATATGATAACGAATGACCAGAACTATTGAACGAACCACCATAGGAATTGCAAATGAACGAATAAAAGATAACGAATCATCGGGGAGAATTATGAAATGAACGAAGGTACTTGAAGGAATTTAGATACAAGAGAACGAATAGATCACGAGCTGATTAGAGGATATTTGAGTGATGCACCAGTAATATTTGGAGAATGATAGCTGAAAGCTAAGAAAGAATAAGTCTGAGATGATGGGCTCCGGATGAACAAACTAAAAAAGGCTCCTGAATTGCTCCGGATATTTAAAAAGAATTCTCACATTCAAACAATTATGAGAGGATGGCCTCGAATTAGAACCACGAATCTCTGAGAGAACGGATAAGATATGGAGGAAAAACTCTTCTTAGGTCTTCAAATGTTGAGAATGACGATGAGAAACACCACCATGAATTGTTGAGAAACTCCGGAATAAAGAAGAATAGGCAAGTTGAACCAATGATGAAAAGAATTTGACAGATCTTGGAGAAAACATTTGGCTGATGAAAAACTTCATTCTTACGTCAAACTTTGAAATGGATTTGAGAATAACTCCAGTAGAAATTGGAAGAGTCAGGTAAGATCCTGGGAAAAGACCTGTGGGTTAGGGCCCACTCAAAAGAAACACTGTTGAAAAGATTTAAAAGAGAGAAAGCACCGGTTAATTAAATGGCTTGAAAGAGATTACAATCTCAAAAGATCTTGAATGAATGCAGAGTGTAAGCACGAATCTTCGGGATATCTTGAGCACTCCGGAACAAATGAATAGCGAGAGGTGGAATGATGATGAGGTGCACCGGCATGAGAAAGCATTGAAAACAAGGAAAGGATATGATCAACAAAGCTTGACTTGAAATCACCGGAGAAGAACAAGAGTGACGAGTGACGAATTTGAAGCTCCGTTAGAATCTTCCTGATAATCGCCGGGTAAGAACATTAACGGAAAAAATGGAGAGACTTATCATCAATAAAATGAATAGTTGATTAAGAAATATGAGTTCTTGAAGAAAAAGGGGTGGGTGGGCGGGAAAAACAAAGAAAACTTGGAACGGATGAAACAAACACCATTGAGAAAAAAACCGAGAGGTGATCTTGCGATGTTAAAATGATCGGATCCACTTGAAGAGAAACACACCGGTTGACAAGGATTGACATGACAATCTCGATTATCATGAAGGATTTGTATTCACATAGGAGTATGAGAACACCATTTGGGGAAGGTATGGAATCAACACTTGACATTGAAGCAACTCGAATACCACAACTCAAAACAAAACAAGGATTGGCTTGCAGAATAAGCTGGAACAAACATATGATAGAGATTTCGTCTGAAGTTTTCATGGTGGGGCCTACACGGGCTCGATCGTACAGCACCATCATGTACAAGGCAGTGCACATGACATACGAAGCATCCCCGAGTCGGCATAGCCAAGGACTCTTTAAGACACAACGAGACCACTGTAAAACCGACCGTGAATAGGCGGACCACTAGACGTCGAACCCCAATTTCATATCATACATCTGTCGGAAAGATATCCTAAGAGCTACTTGAATTCCCACCTATGAAACTCCCGAAATTTTCCGGTTATGCAATCAGGTGTTGGGGATACAGGGGAAGCATAATATCTCACCCAAAACTAACAAATCCTACATCCAGCTGTATCCATCCTTCAACACATAACCAAGAAACCTTCGGAAATCATCTACCTAAACCTTTGAAAAGCATCCGTTATACGAATTATGGCAATACACCCGAACTCCCGCCCCAGTACTGGGTGGCGTCGAGGTTATCTCACCAACGAACTGCATAAAAGAGATTTTCGATGTCGGCATACTAAACTCAGGTATTCCCGAACTGCAACGATAAAATTATGACGACAACACCTCAGAGCTCAACTCCCCGGGACACTTCCACAAAACCCCTGACAGGAGGCACCAAGACAATGTTCTCATCATAAAACCATCGGAACAATTCCAAAATACCCGCGTGATCCTAAAAACAAAATTAGTGAAATTTGAGAAGAGAAGAGCCAAAACTCTACGTCAGGATGCCTTACCAGAGCGATGAGGAGCCTCGGAAGTAAAAGGAATTCCTAAACTCTCCGATATATAATTCCTAAATGACTCAAAACATTTTTCTAGACACAACTCGGCTGCTAAAAACGATCAAGCAATGGGGGCTCCTAAGGTCGGGGAAGGCTCTGATACCAACTTGTAATGCCCTCGATGCGGCTATATCTCCCACGTGTCGAAGCACGACTTAGAGGCATAACTGCATTGAAAGCAATGTCGCAAGTGAGGTAATCTTCACACAACCCAAGTAATACAATAGGGGAAAAGATACATAGTTGGCTTACAATCGCCACTTCACACAATACATGAATAAAGCATTACATCATCCAGATACAATCAAGGCCCGACTACGGAACCAAAATAAAAGAAGAACCCCAAAAGCGACAAAGGTCCCCGATCGACCCCAACTGGGCTCCACTACTGATCAACTAGAACGAAACAACACAAAGGACAAGATCTTCATCGAGCTCCTCGTGAGCTACATTGTGTCATCTGCACGGACTCATCGGCACCTGCAAGCTGGTTTTGGAAGTATCTGTGAGCCACGGGGACTCAGCAATCTCGCACCCTCGCGATCAAGACTATTTAAGCTTATGGGTAAGGTAAAAGGTATGAGGTGGAGCTGTAGCAAGCGACTAGCATATATGGTGGCTAACATACGCCAAAGAGAGCGGGAAGAGAAGGCAAAGCACGGTCGAGAATCTATGATCAAGAAGTGATCCTACAACAACCTACGTCAAGCATAACTCCAACACCGTGTTCACTTCCCGGACTCCGCCGGAAAGAGACCATCACGGTAACACACGTTGTTGATTCATTTTAATTAAGTTAAGGTTCAAGTTATCTACAACCGGACATTAACAAATTCCCATCTGCCCATAACCGCGGGCACGGCTTTCGAAAGTTCAAATCCCTGCAGGGTGTCCCAACTTAGCCCATGACAAGCTCTCACGGTCAACGAAGGAATAGACCTCCTCCCGAGACATTCCGATCAGACTCGGTATCCCGGTACAACAAGACATTTCGACAGGGTAAAACTAAACCAGCAACACCGCCCGAATGTGCCGACAAATCCCGATAGGAGCTGGACATATCTCTTTCTCAGGGCACACTCAGATGAGCCAGACGTCGGGTAGGCCAGCCCAGAGTTGCCCCTGGTAGCCTCGGACATCGCTCAGTTGGACCAACACTCAGAGGAGCACTGGCCCGGGGGGGTAAAATAATGATGACCCTCAGGAGCGCGACTCCCAAGGGAAAAGAAAAGGCTAGGTGGCAAATGGTAAAACCAATGTTGGGCATTGCTGGAAGAGCTTTACTTAAGGCAAACTGTCAAGGGGTTCCCATTATTACCCAACCGCGTAAGGAACGCAAAATCCGGGAACATAACACCGATATGACGGAAACTAGGGCGGCAAGAGTGGAACAAAACACCAGGCATAAGGCCGAGCCTTCCACCCTTTACCAAGTATATAGATGCATTAATCAAATAAGATATATTGTGATATCCCAACAAGTAAACATGTTCCAACAAGGAACAACATCTCCATGTTCCAACAAGGAACAAACTTCAATCTTCACCTGCAACTAACAACGCTATAAGAGGGGCTGAGCAAAGAGGTAACATAGCCAAACAACGGTTTGCTAGGACAAGGTGGGTTAGAGGCTTGGTTCAACAATGTGGGAGGCATGGTAAGCAAGTGGCAGGTATCGCAGCATAGGCATAGCAAAGAGCGAGCAACTAGCAAAGCAAAGATAGTAGTGATTTCGAGGGTATGATCATCTTGCCTGAGATCCCGCAAGGAAGAAGAACGAGTCCATGAAGAAGACAAACGGACGTAGTCGAACGGTTCCTCACAAACACGACGTTATCGGAACCAACCCGAAGAAGCAACACCAGAAAGAAGCAAACAACATAGTAAACAACCACCACATAGACACGGCATGATGCGCAAAGAAGTATGATGCATGTCCGGTTTAAAGAGGGCATGGCATGGCAAAAATGCACAAACAATCCTACAAATTAAGTGGAGCACAATATGCAACGGAGTTGCATATTGAAGAAAACACCACATGACTTATTTAGTTCTCTCTCGTTTAGGTACCCAACAAGATTAAATGTTGTTAGCATGGCAAGAGGGTGAAGCAAAGTAAAACTACCTATCTAGTCAAGTTTAAATGAGGCCGGAAGCAACGAACAACAATTCCGGTAATTCCCATATGCATATATTAGGTTCGGTACTATTCTGCCCTAAACCATATTATATAGTTGTTAACCATGCAAAGCAATGTCACCATGTTAAACTAGGCATTTTTCCACACCATATACATATAAAGTTTATTAAATTCCGAGTTACGGTTATTTAGTTATGAAATAAATCATTTTAGCATGACATAGAGCAAAAATTAATCAAACAATATTTTAAACATGTTAAGCATGGATGAAAATGGCATAATATGAAACTAGATGAAATTCTAGCCATGTTTCATATATAACTTATTTTAATCCGATGCACGGTTAATTAGATATTAAATGCATGAACTCTAGGGACTTTACTGCAAAACAACCGTCTCATGAATAATAGCTAAATTCGTTCCACGGGAAAAAAACAAGATTCGGGCCGCATCTAAGATCTGGCCCAATAGGAGGAAACTAACAGGAGCGCTGGGGTGTGCCTCACCCATGGGCCAGGCCCAGTTTGCGGAGAGGGAGAGGCCAAGGCAGGCCTCCTTGCCAGCCGCAGGCCGGCTGGGAGCTGGGCTTCGCGCTCGGCTGGAGGTCGACCCGCTCGGGCAAGTTGACGATGTGGTCAACCAGCACGCGGTTGGCTGGCCTCGCTCGATGCAGCGGCAACGGTCAGAGGAGGCGTCGAGCGGGACTTGCGGCGGCGGGGCAGGGAAACGGCGACGGCGGTGAACTTGACGCGATTCCGGCGACGCGGACGAGGTGAGGAGGAGCGGAGGTGGCCTGCTTCGGGTGGCGGCTTGCGAGTACTTGGCGCGGGCTTTGGAGGAAGCAGAGGAGCGACGTGACAATGAGGGTGGCGCTGGAGGCTCTTGGCGGCCGGACCCGGCGACACGGCGGGGCAGACAAGGTCCTGGAGGCACTCGGGCAAAGGTGCGAGCATCCTCTTCTGCTCGATCTGAAGTGGAGCAACGACGGCGGCAGCTTGCAGGCAGGATCGCGGGGCACGGCGGTGTGGAGGCTTGGCGAGGTGGAGGGCGTTCTCTGGATCCGTGGCGGCGCTCGGCGCAGGAAGACGAAGGACGCCGACGAGCTTGCTCCGGGATGAGGCGGCCATGTCGGGGCATGCTGTTGACAAGCAGAGGGAGCGAGTTGAGAGAACGAGGAAGACAGAGGTAGAAGGAAGGGAAAAGGGCGGCGTTGTACTCATCTGCTAGCTATGGTGAGTTGCGGCTTGCTCGGGGCCAGAAGGACGGCCGCCACGCTCGGGGTGAGCTGCGGGAGGAGGAGCCGGGGAACGAGAGGAGTGGTGGCCGCTGCGGTCTGATTGGGTGGAGATGGATCGGGAGGGATCCCGAGGTGGGAGAGGACTGGCGGCGGTGGGTGAGGGGATTTGGTGGATGGGACAAGCCCCTAGGATCTAGGGTCAGATAAAGGGGAACTATATATAGCAAATGGATTTTTGGTTAGGGGCTAATCCGTCCCTCCGATCGTAATCGGACGGTCAGGAAAAATAGGCTAGGGAGCCCAAATGAGAAAACGGAGACGTTTTGTAGATGTTTGGGGATGATCCGGACACAACGGTGACGACTGCTCGGGTCGGGTCCTGGACAATTTTCGGACGTGCGCGCGAGGAGGGCCGCGGGCTTACGAGAGAGGTTAGGTTGGACCTGGCGGTAGGTAGTGGGCTGTGCAGAAGTCCTCAGGCTGAGAGAAGAGAAGAGAGAGGCCCGGCGACTGTTTCCGGAGACCGAAAACGTCCGACGTTAGACCGGCTATATTGCCGCTATAGTTAATCGTTGGGGCATCAAACGAACTCCGATTGCGATGAAACTTGGCAGGCGGTCTACCTACACCAGAACCAGACCGCATGCCAACTCTCATCCCAATTCGAGAACATTTGCCGGCCACTTATAAAATACTATCTCGGACATGTCGCGGGCGCGTGCAAGTGTGGCTGGGCTCAGAACGGACAACGGACGAAACTGGGAGACGCGAACGAATGCGAGTTTTGAAAACATGATGATGCAATGCAGATGATGACATGGCAAGATGCAACACGCAAGCAAATGGCATGGCAACGACAGCGAATAACTGGACGACACCTGGCACATCGGTCTCGGGGCGTTACACTATATTTGCACTGGTGGCAAACTATGATGCCCAGTGGATGTAATATGTGTAATAGCCGTGATAGCCTAGTGTAAGTTGCTTGCTTATTTATTTCCTTGTTGTCTTGTTTATTTGTTTGCTTGTAGTCACTGCAGTTCTTTTTCTGCGGTTTGCTAGTGGCTGCAATAACCTATTTTTGAAAACTAGGCCACAATAACCATGGGCTAATATTTACTGTAGTGACACTGGGCCTCCTACGGGCCGTAGAAACAGTGGGCCTTCTACGGGTCGTATAAACAGTGGGCCTTCTACGGGCCGTAGAAACAATGGGCCTTCTACAGGCCATATCATCAATGGGCCTTCTACGGGCCGTATCATCAATGGGCCTTCTACGGGTCATATCATCAATGGGCCTTCTACAGGCCGTATCATCAATGGGCCTTATACGAGCCGTATGATCGATTAGCCAAACATGGGCCAAATAGACTGCATTCTTGCTGTAAACGGGCTAGAGTTGGAATCATCCGTTCATGGGCTGACCATAACGGGCCATCGTTAATAGGCCGTATTTGATGACGCTATTAAAACTGCCCAACATATTAACGGACCACAAACGGGCCGACTGTAACCACGGGCTGAGTTTGGCCCACAAGCAGAAAATGACAATAACGGGCCATAAGTAAACGAATGCTGGAAATGAGCCCAAGAATAAATGGGCTCTGAGAAGGCCGAAAGATAACATGGGCTGGAGACGGCCCAATGGAATAACGGGCCGTTAATGGGTATAAAGTGATACACTGTTCATTACGGGCCAGTTTCACCATGGGCCGTTAATGGTTGTAAAGTGATACACTGTTCATTACGTGCCAGTTTCAGCATAGGCCGCTAATGGGCCAAGAGTTACAAAGGGCCTCATATGGGCCGAAAGACGTCATGGGCTATACATGGGCTAGAAGTGAAAATGGGCTGGAATCATATTGGACGGCCCAGATGACGCTACTGGGCCTAATTCAGATAGGGCATAACGGGCCTTGGGTTAGCGGGCTGTAAATGGGCTATATGCGAATAGGCCATTAACACGCTTTCCATGGGCCAGCCCGCCAGCTTTTGACCAAGTCAAATGGTCCGGCCTTTTCACAGGAATGGGCCACTGTTAGGCCGTGCCACGTATCGACGTATCATAGGCACCTTCTGTCCAGTGAGTAGATGACATCTGTCCCAACGATGAACTGACACGTGTTTCCTCTAGCCAATGATGATTTTACACATGGAAAATCCCCATTGGTCAGGGCTGTTAACGGGTTAATGGATCCAAAACCCGACCCGATAGCTTAACGGTGTTCCGTTACGGTGGATGCCACGTGTCGGTCACCCTTGACGAAAGCACTTCTGTGACACGCGATTTATTGTCATGGAAGTGGACACTTCCGTGATGATAATTTTGGTAATGTCATGGAACACTTCTACGACAGCACAGGTATGACTATCTTGATTCTGTCATAAATTTGTCATGGATGTACATGCATGACAAAAAAGCGACCTACTGTGACAAACACGTATCATCACAGAAGTGTATTTTTTTTGTAGTGCTTCCAAGAGGGCACAAGACACCTGGGCGCGCCAGGCCCTGGTGCACCCTGGTGGTTTGTGGGCACTGTGGGCCCTTGTTTGCGTTGATTCCACCTCCTAAAAATCACATATATTCCAAAATAAAATCTCTGTAAAGTTTTATCGCGTTTGTACTTTGTTTGATATGGATTTTCTGTGAAACAAAAACATGCAACAAACAGGAACTAGCACTGCGCACTGGATAAGTAAGTTAGTCCAAATAAATCATATAAAAAGTTGTCAAAAGTATGTAAAAGTTGAATAATATTGACATGAAACAATCAAAAATTATAGACCGACGGAGACGTATCAGCTACCCAAACAGACAGAATCTGGGCAAAACGGACATCCGTTTGGGGTCATGCGTTGGAGTTGGCATTACAAGTGGGACCGCAGTTGAGGAAACCGACTATCGGCAAACCCCCGCCTCGCCCGCTGCATGATGGATGAGTTAGATAAATGAGGAGATTGAAGAGATAGTTGTAGCACAGACTCCAAGAAATATGGTGTCAGATGGAAGTCATGCTGGTGACGTGTGTCGTACTCCTGGACGTGAATGCTTGTTCTGGCCCATGCCACCCTAAGGATTCGAGGTGCTGGTTACGTATAGTGAACACATTAACATATGGCCCACCTCGCACCGTGGCCAAATTTCCTGGAGTCTGTGCTAGGTTTAAAAGTGTTCTTTGTGAGGGTGGGTGACTGGTCTCAAGATTAAAACTTGTTGTATTACGTATACGTAGACATAGAGATAGTGCAAAAGTTTTGAAAGTTTGAACCCAAACATCAGAATGCAATTTCTGCTGGACTCATCCGAGGACCTAGGATGATGGGATTCGCAGCTACAGTAAAAACATCCGCCCGACGCGCGAAGCGCGAAGCACGTGAAGCTAGTACAAATACTAGTACTATTGTTGATTGGACTCATCCGATAACCTGTTGCATGATGTCTACTACGCAACTTTATTCTTGTAGACTCATGTTGGGCCTCCAAGCGTAGAGTTTTGTAGGACAGTAGCAATTTTCCCTCAAGTGGATGACCTAAGGTTTATCAATTCGTGGGAGGCGTAGGATGAAGATGGTCTCTCTAAAACAATCCTGCAACCAAATACAAGAATTCTCTTGTGTCCCCAACACACCTAATACGATGGAAAATTGTATAGTTGCACAAGTTCGGTGAAGAGATGGTGATAAAAGTGTAATATGGATGGTAGAAATATATTTTAATAATCTGAATAAATAAAAACAGAAAGGTAGCAAATAGTAAATGGGCACAAAAATGGTATTGCAATGCTTGAAAATGAGGCCTAGGGTCCATACTTCCGCTAGTGCAATCTCTCAATAGTGCTAATACAATTGGATCATATAACCATCCCTCAACATGCAACAAAGAATCACTCCAAAGTTCCTATCTAGCAGAGAACATAAGACGGAATTGTTTGTAGGGTACGAAACCACTTCAAAGCTATTCTTTCCGATCAATCTATCCTAGAGTTCGTACTAAAATAACACGAAGCTATTCTTTCCGATCAATCTAACCAAGAGTTCGTACTAAGATAACACCAAAGCAAATTCAGATTCATAATACTCAATCCAACACAAAGAAATTCAAAGAGTGCCCCAAGATTTCTACCGGAGAAACAAAGTCAAGACCGTGCATTAACCCCTATGCATAGATTACCCCAATGTCACCTCGGGAATCCGCGAGTTGAGCGCCAAAACATATATCAAGTGAATCAATACGATACCCCATTGTCACCACGAGTATTCAATTGCAAGACATATATCAAGTGTTCTCAAATCCATAAAAGTATTCAATCCGATAACAATGAAATCTCAAAGGGAAAAACTCAATTCATCACAACAAGATAGAGAGTGGAAAACACCATATGATCCGACTATATTAGCAAAGCCTACGATACATCAAGATTGTGACATCTTAATAACACGTGAGGGAGAGAGAGAGAGAGATTAAACACATATCTACTGGTACAAACCCTCAGCCCCGAGGGTGGACTACTCCCTCCTCATTATGGTGGTCGCCGGGATGATGAAGATGGCCACTATAGATGATTCCCCCCTCCAGCAGGGTGCCGGAGCGGGGTCTAGCTTGGTCTTCGGTGGCTATAGATCCTTGCGGTGGCAGAACTTCTGATCTAGGTTAACCCCGAGAGTTTTTGGACTATTTGGGAATTTTTAGGGTAAAGAGGGGGTGCAGGAGGCCACCAAGGTGGGCACAACCCACCTGGGCACGCCTGGCCCCCCAGGCGCGCCCTGGTAGGTCGTGCCCCCCTCGGGGCACCCCCTAGGTGCTGCTTTGGCCCATCCTGGGTGTTCTGGTCCATAAAAATTCTCCAAAAAGTTTCGCGGTGTTTGGACTCCGTTTGATATTGTTTTTCTGCGATGTAAAAAACAAGCAAAAAAGAACAACTGGCACTGGGCACTGGGTCAATAGGTTAGTCCCAAAAAATGATATAAAGTTGCTATAAAATGATTGTAAAACATCCAAGAATGATAATAAAACAGCATGAATACTTCATAAATTATAGATACGTTGGAGACGTATCAGCATCCCCAAGCTTAATTCCTACTCGTCCTCGAGTAGGTAAATGATAAAAGAAATAATTTATGAAGTGTGAATGCTAGTAAAGTGCACAAGCTAACAATTTCGATCACTTTTTCTACCATCATGGCAGCAATTCTTTTCTCATAAAATTTCTCATGTTATAGTAGCAACCATTTCACATGTTAAGGTTCAAACAATGAATTCTCTTGAAACTCAACAACCTATGTTCTTAGTCACCAAGCAATTGCAATTCAACTAATCCAACAGAGTCTAAGTAAGATCTCCACATACTCAACCATCATATAGTCTTCTATGATTGCTAACACTCATCGCATACACATGAGCAAAACATTTCAATCGGACACATAGAAAGATAGGGGCTTATTGTTTTGCCTCCCAACGTATTCATCTCAAGGGTGATGTCAACAATAATAACTCATGCTACCCATATCCAACTGGATATATGTGCCTAGATATTTCCTCACCACATGATGCTTGCCAAAAGAGAAAATAAAAAGGAATAGAGAGAAATACTTTGACTCTTTGCATAAAAGTAAATACTAAAAAGTAAAAGATAGGCCCTTCGTAGAGGGAAGCAGAGGTTGCCATGCGCTTATTTGTTTGTATGCTCAACCACTTAGTGCAAAACAATGTCACATTATATTTCCCCTTATGATATCAACCTTTATTATGCAGTCTGTCACTTTCATTCTTTGCCATCGCAAGTTCGTACAACGCTCAATTTTCTCTTACACTAAATGATCTCACATTTTTAGAAGCAAATTTTATTGCCTTATTGCACCGATGACAACTTACTTGAAGAATCTTTCTCAATCCTTAGGTAGGTATGGTGGACTCTTGAAGATAAGATTTGGGTTTAAGAGTTTTTGGATGCACAAGTAGTATCTCTACTTGGTGCGGAATTTTTGGCTAGCAAGTATGTGGGGCAAGCACCACGTGTTGAAGGATCGATGACAATATAACTTCTATGTGAATATGAAAAAACATAAACCATTACATTTTCTTCCTTGTCCAACATCAACAATTTTGGCATATAATATTTTGATGGGGGCTCACAATCACAAAAGATTTCCATGATAGTGTATTTATATGTGAAACTTCTCTTCCTTATACTAATTATTCGTGAATTGCTTGTATGACCAATATTGTGATTGTCAAGCCTCAAAATATTTCACTTTCGAAACCCAATGTGAAGCTTCCACTAGGCATGATATGATTTCAACTTCATGAAATTCAATTTATTCAACAATATACTCATAGGATATAAGTGAAGCACAAGAGTAAATGACATAGAAAAGAGCTTCGTTGACGGGATATGAATGCAGCTTACCTAGCCTCCCTAGTAACTATTTGAGGACTCTATTTTATTTAAAAACTTTCAGATCTAAGTATTTTATTAAAACATGAAGCAAAACGAAAATAAAATGGCATTCCAAGGATAGCACACATCATGTGAAGAAGCAAAAACTTAGGCTCAACGAATACTAACTTATAATTGTTGGTGAAGAAAGGTGGGATGCCTACCGGGGCATCCCCAAGCTTAGATGCTTGAGACTTCTTGAAATATCATCTTGGGGTGCCTTGGTCATCCCCAAGCTTGAGCTTTTGTGTCTCCTTAATTCTTCTCATGTCACGGTTTTCCTAAATCTCAAAAGCTTCATCCACACAAAACTCAACAAGAACTCGTGAGATAAGTTAATATAAACCAATGCAAAAACCTTATCATTCTATACTGTAGAAAATCACTAAAATTATTATTCAACATTGCATACTAAATGCCTCTGCATATTTAATAGTCCTATCCTCAAATAGAATCATTAAACAAGCAAACATATGCAAACAATGCAAACATAACAGCAATCTGCCAAAACAGTACAGTCTGTAAAGAATGCAAGAGCATCAATACTTCTTAAACTCCAAAGATTATTAAAATTTACCACACTATAGAAAATTTATTAGAGCTTATTATGCAAAAAAAATCAACATTTTTTCACATTCTTACTTTTCTAGGGAATTTTTGCAATAGCAGTAAACTTTCTGTTTTCAAACAACAACATGTATACCTGCAAAATAAGCATGGCAAAGGCTACCATTGCCACTTTTATTGAAATAAAATATGCAAAAAATTATTATAAATAATAGCAAGAAAATCCTAAAAAATAAAATGATGCTCCAAGAAAAACACATATCATGTGACGAAGGAAAACATATCTCCAAGTGGGGTTACCGATAATGTTGTAGATGAGAGGGGGGTGCCTTCCAAGGCATCCCCAAGCTTAGTTGCTTGGATCTTCCTTGAATATTACCTTGGGATGCCTTGGGCATCCCCAAGCTTAGGGTCTTGTCACTCCTTATTCTCCTCATATCGACATCTCACCCAAAACTTGAAGACTTCAATCACACAAAACATAACGGAACTTTGTGAGATAGGTTAGTATGATAAAGAGCAAACCATTTCACTTTTGGTACGGTCAAGGACAAGATTCATAATTGTTCTCACACAATGCCTACTGTATAATATCATTTCCACAATTTATATTGCGCAATATAAGCCATGGAAATTAGAAAACAAGCAAACTATGCATTGATACGTCTCCGTCGTATCTAGTTTTCCAAACACTTTTGCCCTTGTTTTGGACTCTAACTTGCATGATTTGAATGAAACTAACCCAGGCTGACACTGTTTTCAGCAGAATTACCATGGTGTTATTTATGTGCAGAAACAAAAGTTGTCGGAATGACCTGAAACTTCACGGAACAACTTTTCGGAAATAATAAAAAATCCTTGCAAAAGATAAAGACCAGGGGGCCCACCACTTGTCCACGAGGGTGGGGGGCACGCCTGCCCCCTAGGGCGCGCCCCCCCTACCTCGTGGGCCCCCTGGAGCTCCTCCGACCTCAACTCCAACTCTATATATTTGGTTTCAGGGAGAAAAAAATCAGAGAGAAGAAATCATCATGTTTTACGATATGGAGCTGCCGCCAAGCCCTAAAACCTCTTGGGAGGGCTGATCTGGAGTCCGTTCGGGGCTCCGGAGAGGGGAATCTGTCGCTATCATCATCATCAACCATCCTCCATCACCAATTTCATGATGCTCACTGTCGTGCGTGAGTAATTCCACCGTAGGCTTGCTGGACGGTGATGGGTTGGATGAGATCTATCATGTAATCGAGTTAGTTTTGTTAGGGTTTGATCCCTAGTATCCATTATGTTCTGAGATTGATGTTGCTATGACTTTGCTATGCTTAATGCTTGTCACCAGGGCCCGAGTGCCATGATTTCAGATCTGAACCTATTATGTTTTCATCAATATATGAGAGTTCTTGATCTTATATTGCAAGTCTATAGTCACCTATTATGTGTTATGATCCGTTAACCCCGAAGTGACAATAATCGGGATACTTACCGGTGATGAGCATAGTTTGAGGAGTTCATGTATTCACTATGTGTTAATGCTTTGTTCTGGTACTCTATTAAAAGGAGGCCTTAATATCCCTTAGTTTCCATTAGGACCCCGCTGCCACAGGAGGGTAGGACAAAAGATGTCATGCAAGTTCTTTTCCATAAGCACGTATGACTATATTCGGAATACATGCCTACATTACATTGATGAATTGGAGCTAGTTCTGTGTCACCCTAGGTTATGATTGTTACATGATGAACCGCATCGGGCATAATTCTCCATCACCGATCCATTGCCTACGAGCTTTCCATATATTGTTCTTCGCTTATTTACTTTTCCGTTGCTATTGCTATCATCATTACTAAATACCAAAAACATTACTTTTGCTACCATTACCACTACTATCATATTACTTTGCTACTAAATACTTTGCTGCAGATATTAAGTTTCCAAGTGTGGTTGAATTGACAACTCAGCTGCTAATACTTGAGAATATTCTTTGGCCCCCTTGTGTCGAATCAATAAATTTGGGTTGAATACTCTACCCTCGAAAACTGTTGCAATCCCCTATACTTGTGGGTCATCAAGACTATTTTCTGGCGCCGTTGCCGGGGAGCATAGCTCTATTCTTTGAGTCACTTGGGATTTATATCTGCTTATCATTATGAAGAACTTGAGAGATCCAAAACCAAGATTTATCCCTCAACTACGACGGGAGGTAAGGAACTGCCATCTAGCCCTGCACTTGATTCACCTTCTGTTTTGAGTAAGCTTGCGACACCTAAACTTGCTTCTGCTATTCGTTCTGATATGTCGCATGTTATTGATGATGCCACTTCTGCTATGCATGATACTTATGATGAAACTACTTCCATGCTTGATACTACTGTGCCACTTGGTGAATTTCTTGATGAACAACTTGCTAGGGTGAGAGAGAGTGAAAATATTGAATCTGATAATACTGATGAAAGTGATGATGAAGACTCACCTGTTATTCCTAAGGGTTATGTTTTTGATAAAGAAGCTTCTTTAGCTATTTTAGCTTGCAAAGATAGATACAAAGTCAAGAGGTTATTAGCTAAATGGAAGCAGCAATCTCTTAATGCAAGAATGAAACCTGACCCTGCTTTTGCTACTTCACCTATCTGTGTTACTGATAAGGATTATGAATTCTCTGTTGATCCTGATATAATTACTTTGGTTGAATCTGATCCTTTTCATGGCTATGAATCTGAAACTGTTGTGGCACATCTTACTAAATTAAATGATATAGCCACCCTGTTCACTAATGATGAGAGAACTCGCTACTTTTATATCCTTAAAATATTTTTGTTCTCATTAAAGGGTGATGCTAAGATATGGTTTAATTCTCTTGATCCTGGTTGTGTCATAGTCCCCAGGATATGATTTATTACTTCTCTGCTAAATATTTCCCTGCTCATAAGAAACAAGCTGCTTTAAGGGATATATATAATTTTGTGCAAATTGAAGAAGAGAGTCTCCCACAAGCTTGGGTAGGGGGGCTTATCCAATTACTTAATGCTTTGCCTGATCATCCTCTTAAGAAAACTGAAATACTTGATATATTTTATAATGGACTAACCGATGCTTCCAGAGATTACCTGGATAGTAGTGTTGGTTCTGTTTTTAGGGAAAGAACACCGGATGAAGCTGAATTTCTATTAAATAATATGTTGACTAATGAAAATAATTGGACACTTCCTGAGCCTATTCCTAAACCAACTCCGAAGAAGAGAGGTGTTCTATTTCTCAGTCCTGAGGATATGCAAGAGGCAAAGAAATCCATGAAAGAAAAAGGTATTAAAGTTGAAGATGTTAAGAATTTACCTCATGTTGAACAAATACATGGTCTTAATTTACCGCCTGTTGAAGAAACATATGATCTTAATCCATTACCTATTGAAGAAACACATGGTCTTGATAACCCGACACAGGTAGCAAAGGTAAATTCTCTCTATAGATATGATAAGCTGAAATCCCGTTTACTAAGTTTTCTAGCCCATACTTAGATGAGTTTGATAAATTTATGGCTAAGCAAGAAGATCTTAATGCTTATTTTGGTAGACAATTGAAATACAACTCCAATATGCTTGAACACTTGGGTGATTATATGGCTAATGTCAAAGGTGAACTTAAAATTATTAGTAAACATGCTTCTATGGTTACCACTCAAGTAGAACAAGTACTTAAAGCTCAAAATGATTTGCTCAATGAATTGAATAGTAAGAATAATGATTATGTTGTTAGTGTTATGACTAGAGGTGGTAAAATGACTCAGGAACCTTTGTATCCTAAAGGCCATCCTAAGAGAATTGAGCAAGATTCTCGGAGAAATAATATAGATGCACCTAGTCCTTCTAAAAGGAAGAAAAAGAAAAATGATAGGACTTTGCATGCTTCTAGTGAACCTATTGCTCAACCACCTGAGAATCCAAATGATATTTCTATTTCTAATACTGAAACACAATCTGGTAATGAACCTGAAACTAGTGATAATGTTAATGATAATGTTCATGATGATGCTCAACCTAGTAATGATAAAGATATAGAAATTGAACCTGTTGTTGATCTTGATAACCCACAATCAAAGAATCAACGTTATGATAAGAAAGACTTTGTTGCTAGGAAACATGGTAAAGAAATAGAACCATGGGTTCAGAAACCCATGCCTTTTCCTCCCAAACCATCCAAGAAAAAGGATGATGAGGATTGTGAGCGCTTTGCTGAAATGATTAGACCTATCTTTTTGCGTATGCGATTAACTGATATGCTCAAAATGAATCCTTATGCTAAGTATATGAAAGATATTGTTGCAAATGAGAGAAAGATACCGGAAGCTGAAATTTCCACCATGCTTGCTAATTATACTTTTAAGGGTGGAATACCAAAGAAACTTGGAGATCCAGGAGTACCCACTATACCATGCTCCATTAAAAGAAATTATGTTAAAACTGCTTTATGTGATCTTGGAGCCGGTGTTAGTGTTATGCCTCTCTCTTTATATCGTAGACTTGATTTGAATAAGTTGACACCTACTGAAATATCTTTGCAAATGGCTGATAAATCAACTGCTATACCTGTCGGTATTTGTGAGGATGTGCCTGTTGTAGTTGCAAACGTTACTATTTTAACGGACTTTGTTATTCTTGATATTCCCGAGGACAATAGTATGTCTATTATTCTTGGAAGACCTTTTTTGAACACTGCAGGGGCTACTATTGATTGCACTAAAGGCAATGTCACTTTTCATGTTAATGGTAATGAGCATACGGTACAATTTCTGTCGTGGGTTTCTCACGGCAGATGTCCTCGTGAAAGGACTTAGTCGTGGAGCCATCGCTATGGGTTATCTTAAAGGGGTTAAACTGGACAAGGGACACTAGGGATTTTATACTAGTTCGGCCCCTTCGATGAAGGTAAAAGCCTACGTCTAGTTGTGATTGGTATTGCTAGGGTTTCGATGACCAGGGAGCGAATCCGCTTTGCCTGGCTCTCGAGTTGTTGTCTGTTGTCCCTAAACCGCTGCTGGGTCATCCCTTTATATACATAGGTTGACGCCCGCAGGTTACAGAGTCCCGAGGCCAGATCATAAACGTGTCCGGCTTGGTCTCTATTCCCTCTAACCTAAAATACAAGTTACCTGAAAGAATCGGTTTACATCTACAAGCCTTAACATGCCTTTGGGCTTTGGGCCTTCGTAAAGCGCCACTGAAAGTGCAACTATCCCTAGGTGGTTTTGGTAATTCCTAACAACATATAGCTCATTCAGCTAATGCTATTCCAAGATTAATATTTTAAGAAAAGCTCAATGAATGGCATGGCATGGATAAGGAAAGTGGACCCCTCAAAATACTAATGACAAAAAAGATTGGCTCAAGCTCAAAGCTCAAGACGCTACATTTTATATTTTAGTGATCCAAGATCACATTGAGTCTATAGGAAAAGCCAATACTATCAAGGAGGGATGAGGTGTTGCTTAATGGCTTTCTTGCTTCATAAGTGCTTAGTGATATGCTCCAAAACCCTCAACTACCTTCCCACGTCCACATATGACCTAAACCAAAAGTCAAACTCGGCCCCACCGATTCTTTCTATCCGGCGCCACCGAGTTCAGATGTCATAGCCACTGCCACAAGCCCTAGGCAAATCGGTCTCACCGATAGGGATCCCGGTCACACCGAGATGGGGTTGTAATCTCTCTGTTTCCCTTCGTAACGTTTCGTTCCTACCGAGATGAGCGATCGATCCCACCGAGATTGCAATGTAAACTCTCTGTTTCCCTTTTGTAACATTTCGGTCCCACCGAAATGAGCAATCGGTCCCATCGAGTTTACCTGACCAACTCTCTGGTTAGCTTATTACCAAAATCGGTTCCATCGAGTTTGTGTAATCGGTCACATCGAGATTACGTTATTCCCTAACCCTAACCATATCAGTCCTACCGAGTTGCATCTCAGTCCCACCGAAAATCCTAACGGTCACTAGGTTTGCTAAATCGGTCCGACCGAGTTTCTCAATTCGGTCTCACCGAGATTGGTAAATTGTGTGTAACGGTTAGTTTTTGTGTGGAGGCTATATATACCCCTCCACTCACTCTTCATTCGTGGAGAGAGCCATCAGAACATACCTACACTTCCAATACACATTTTCTGAGAGAGAACCACCTACTCATGTGTTGAGGCCAAGATATTCCATTCCCACCATATGAATCTTGATCTCTAGCCTTCCCCAAGTTGCTTTCCACTCAAATCTTCTTTCCACCAAATTCATATCCTGTGAGAGAGAGTTGAGTGTTGGGGAGACTATCATTTGAAGCACAAGAGCAAGGAGTTCATCATCAACACACCATTTGTTACTTCTTGGAGAGTGGTGTCTCCTAGATTGGCTAGGTGTCACTTGGGAGCCTCCGACAAAGATTGTGGAGTTGAACCAAGGAGTTTGTAAGGGCAAGGAGATCGCCTACTTCATGAAGATCTACCGCTAGTGAGGCAAGTCCTTCGTGGGCGATGGCCATGATGGGATAGACAAGGTTGCTTCTTCGTGGACTGTCGGTGTGAAAACCGGCGGATCTCGGGTAGGGGGTCCCGAACTGTGCGTCTAAGGCGGATGGTAATAGGAGGCAGGGGACACAATGTTTTACCCAGGTTCGGGCCCTCTTGATGGAGGTAAAACCATACGTCCTGCTTGATTAATATTGATGATATGGGTAGTACAAGAGTAGATCTACCACGAGAACGGAGTGGCTAAACCCTAAAAGCTAGCCTATGGTATGATTGTATGTTGTCCTACCGACTAAAACCCTCCAGTTTATATAGACACCGGAGAGGTTAGGGTTACACAAGGTCGGTTACAAAGGAGGAGATATCCATATCCGTATTGCCTAGCTTGCCTTCCATGCCAAGTAGAATCCTATCTGGACACGGGACGAAGTCTTCAATCTTATATCTTCATAGTCCAACAGTCCAGCCAAAGGATATAGTCCGGCTGTCCGGAGACCCCCTAATCCAGGACTCCCTCAGTAGCCCCTGAACCAGGCTTTCAATGACGATGAGTCCGGCGCGCAGTGTTGTCTTCGGCATTGCAAGGCGGGTTCCTCTCCGAATATACCACCGAAGAATTTGAATACAAGGATAGTGTCCGACCCTGCAAAATAAGTTCCACATACCACCGCAGAGAGAATAATATTTCCACAAATCTAATTTGCTGACTTGTTTTGGCAATACGACATTATGTCACGGCCTGGTGATTATTCGAACCGTTTCCTTTAAATAGCCCCGCACATAATGCGAGGCAGTTTTTTGACACGTCTTGTCAAAGCAGAGATCGTGTCCCCTTATCACGGGATTCTCATCAATACGGGTGTGGGTAACCCAACTGCGCCATCGATTGCGGCTCTTGGGGGACAAGCGAGTTTTACCAGGCTAGTGGGGACGCATAGTTTCGTCTGCCCATATAAAGGGATAAGTATTTACCTTTTCATCCATGCCTTCTTCCTCCTTTGCTCATCCACCTTCACACACTCGAGCTCTAGCGTCCAAGTTCGCATTTCCCACCTCGACCTTCTCCAACCATGTCCGGAGCGGGAGGCAGGTGGATGGTCTCCTCCGTCACAGAGGGACACGTCAAGAAGCTGAGGAGAGTCGGATACTTGCCCGACGACATCGCGCACCGGCTCCCAGAGGAGGGGAAGCTCATCCCCACCCCCAGGACCCATAAGAGGGTGGTGTTCCTCACCCATTTCCTCCACTGACTGGGATTTCCTCTCCACCCATTTGTCCGGGGGCTCATGTTCTACTACGGCCTGGATTTCCATGATCTGGCCCCGAACTTCATCTTCAACATCTCGGCGTTTATCGTCGTGTGTGAGGCCTTCCTCCGCATCAAGCCCCACTTCGGCTTATGGCCGAAGACTTTCAACGTCAAGCCAAAGGTAGTGAGAGGCCGCCAGGCGCAGTGCGGAGGCGCCATGGTGGGCAAGATGCCCAACATCACATAGCTCGAGGGCTCCTTCGTGGAGACAATAAAGGGGTGGCAGTCGGGGTGGTTCTACATCACCGAGCCGCGTGACCCTACATGGGTAGCGGCCCCCGAGTTCCGATCTGGCTTCCCCACACGGCTCACCTCCTAGCAAGAGAAGGGCCTGTCCTGGGGTAGCTCGGGAGAGCTGACCGGACTCCAAACATGTATTCAAAACATGGTCAACAAGAAGCTCAAACTCGTCAACATAGTCCAGGTCATGCTCAACCGCCGGATCCTCCCATGCCAACAACGGGCCTTCAACTTGTGGGAGTTCGACCCGGCGCAGCACCAAACTCTGAACAGGCTCTTCGACACAACTCACAAAGATGCCTGGAGGGTGCTGTTCAAGAGCGCTGAGGTCCCCCCTCCCACTACTGAGGATCGCGGATTCAGCGCAAAGCGCCAAGCCAGAGCGGTAAGCTGCTTTAGCTCTTACACGATACTTTTTTTCATAGCTGGACTCCATGCAGGATCTAAACTCCCGTACCTCTGATAGGACTGGCAAGAGACGGCCGGGCAGATCGACTGTCCGGCTCCTTTGCCCAAAGACCCAGCAGACGCTCTTCTGATGAAGATGCTGACCTCGGCTCCTTATACGGTGCCGGAGAAGACCAAGAAGGCCAAGGGAACCTGAAAGAGTTCCCAGCGCCAGGCATCATCGGACTCACCGTCCGAGGACTCTACGGCACAATCCTCCCCCGAAGACGAGGAGGCAGAAGAAGATGCTCCCGCTCCAGACGGGGGAGACAAAAAAGGAAGGCCGCCCCAAGTGGGGAGGCCGAAGGGTCCAAGAGGGGAAGGACTCTCCTTTCGGACAGCTCTACCACTGCCGCCGACGGCGAAGACAAGTGGCTGCCCAGGGTTAAGCCCCTGGGGAAGTCGTAAGTATTCGGATACCAGAGTCACTCATAGCACCCCTTTTCCGCACTACTTTACCTAACGCCGAATGTGATAATGCAGGCCGCCCCGAGCCCGTATTGATGTATCATCGGATGGCTCCCTGGGCTTGTCGGATATGGATAGCGATCCAGTTCTGACCGCCACCTCCCCCCATCCTGCGGACGATGCTGAGGTGCTGTCTCAAGAGGCACCGGGTCGAGGGGAGACAGTCCCGGAGGCGCCTCAAGGCGGCCTCCCGGACTCCGGGAGCAGAGGGGACAAGGCCCCTGAGGGCTCCGAGTTCGGCCCTCAGCCGAACACCGCGTCGGAACCTCCAGTGGTTTCGGACTCGGGCAGGCGGCCTCCTCTAAGAGGGGCAAGACGCCTGCACCGGTGACCTCTGTCCATCCAGAGGTGCCGGACAATCTGCTGGAAGCACTTCGCAGCGCTTCCATCGACGAGGAGCACTGCACTATTATGAGTGCGGTGATCCAGAAGGTTCAGTCCGCTAAGAGCAGATTGACTGAAGCCTGTGCCAGCCTTTTAACAGGCTTTGAGGTAAGTGTTTAAAGTATAGGAAAAATATTACCGCATAGACAGTAGCCCCTGATGCTCTGTTCGGTGTTCACAAAGAAAAGCCGAACAGAGGATCAAACAATATCGCAGGAGTCTAATATAAGTATGTCAATATGCATATGCAGGCTTCGCTGCTGGCATCCGCCGCACTGACTGCGGAGGTCACCGTACTGAAGCAGGACCTGAAAGGGTCCCAGGATGAGCTCGGCCTTGCCAAGAGGCAGCTCAAGGAGAACAAAGGTAAGTAGTACCTAGTCTATGGATATGTATAAAAAGAATGCGATTGCAAAATAACATGATCATCATGACTTTGCCAGGGGCCACGACCGAAGTGGCGACCCTAAAGCAAGCGTTGTCCGAGGCCGAAGATAAAGCATCCAAGGAGCGCACTGAGCAAGGAAAGCAAGAGGCTCGGGTGGGTGAGGTGCAGCAAGAGCTCCAGGCTCTTGTGACGAAGCACGAGACGTTGGAGCTTGACTTGAGGACGCGAGAGTCTGAGCTTGCCGCGGCCCTCAAGAGCACAAAAAGTGCCAAGGCCGAAGCCCAAAAGGCCCTCCAGGAGATCGACGCAATGAAGAAGATAGCGGCGGGTAAGGCATTCTATATGCAAAGCAAGCATGTAAAAGTAAATTACCGATTACTTACCCGAATCCGGAGCTCTCCAGGAGCATTCGCAGATTTGCCCCGCAACGTGTCCGATGCCGCACAATTTTACCAGGCCGAGGATGGAAGCTCAACGGAGAAGCTGTTCTGGTCTCAGTATACTGGGGCCGAACACCCGGTGCCAACGAGCGACTAGCTGAAGCAGCTAGTCGAGCTACATAAGGCGGCCGAACAGGCCATGAAGGGCTTTATAGTCCGGCTGTGGCCTGGCGACGCCCTTCCAAATAGCTTCTTTGGCCTGGTGAGGCGGCTTGTGGATGCCTGCCCACGGCTAGAGGTCGTCAAGCGATCCGTCTGCATTAAAGGTTCACGTCGGGCTTTTGCCCGTGTGAAATTGCAATGGGTCAAGCTAGACGCCGTGAAGCTGATCAAGGAAGTGCCGCCGGAGGGCAAGGAGCATCGCCACCCCGAGATGTACTACGAGGGTGTTCTGCAGGGTGCCCATCTCATAGCGGACGAGTGCACAAAAAGATGTAATATTTGAGTAAAACTTGCTCGTGTGATCCTGTATGTATGAAAACTTGTTTCATATGCGCTAAGCAACGCTTGTTTGAATTTAAAATATTACCTTCTGTTTGACTGTTTATCCAATCTGAGAGATGGCTAGTCCTCGGCTTCTGCCCCCATGCCGCGAGTGCAGGGGTGTTCGGGATAAACCTGAGCACTCTTCTTCCCATTTTTGGGTCCTTCGAGGGAGGTGCTCAGCACAACAAACAAGGAAACCAGACTAATAATGCTTTATCACTCTCACTTAGCCATAGAATTCTATAATTTTAAATTTTGGCGAAGCCCCTGGTTTTCGGAAGGCCGAATTCGGGGCGCGATACATGCCTTTAAGCCGGACAGAGCCGGCCCCTCGCTCTAAGCGGCATAAGTCTTTAGGGACTCGAAACCTCGCCGAACAGCGACCAGTCTCTCGCCTTATCATGACAGTTAGTTTTAGCTTTCTCTATTGAGGTGCTTAACCCAGCACAACCGGGGCACAATCGCAGTAGTTCTCCTAGCGCTACCTTAGCCGATAGAGCGAAACGTAAGGTACCAAAACATAGGAGCCGGGCAAACCCAACATTTGACCAAAGACATGATTCAGAGTTGATGCATATAATGCTATAAGTTCGGGGTGCCACACTTGTGAAAGTGTTCGGACTTTTCACACCATATTGTGGGGTTCGTAAGCCCCTGGTGTATTGGCCGTACCAAAGTGTATGGTTGCAAGGCGTCATTAAAGAACATATATATATATATATAACATGAATGCAATAATAGTCGTAATGTTATGCATTGTTTATTCAAAAAGGTGCGTTAAAGCAGAATGATACAGATAGTGTGATAAGCAAAGAGTAGGACTATGTCCCTTCCAAGGGCAAGCTGAGGAATAGTATTAAATCAAATATTTCGCTCATTACTGTAATCCACCTGGGAATTCCGTGGTGTGACGTAACTTTCTTCCACCTTGGTTGCTGCATCATGTGTTCGGCAATAGTGCTGCCGGACAGTGTTTCTAGAGATTAAAGTACTAAAAAAGAAAAATAATCAAGCGGGAAGCCCCTAGTGCAGTTTAAACCGCGTTTTGGGGCGTGCCGCAGTTGTGCCCCCCTCCCCGCCTGTGCCCATGGTATTTTTAATCCGTAATTATTTACGCGTGGCACGAGTTTTGCCGCTTGGCTGGGACTGGGGCGGGGGCCGCATTGCTACGCGAGCTCAGATCGCGCCGGGCGGTCTAGTTGCCGATTTCTCCGAGCACGCTTGAAGGTGTCCGAGTCTTGAAACGCCGAACTGGTGGATTGCCTTGAGAGGCTGCTTTGCGCTTCTGCTACGAGGGCCGCAGTGTGCTCCTCCGTTCGGAGAGAGTGCTCTATGTTTCCATTGACTGTAATAACCCCACGAGGTCCTGGCATCTTGAGCTTGAGGTATGCATAATGCGGTACCGCACTGAATCTCGCAAATGCGGTTTGCCCGAGTAGTGCGTGATAACCGCTGCGGAACGGGACTATATCGAAGATCAACTCTTCGCTTCGGAAGTTATCCGGGGATCCGAAGACCACTTCCAGTGTAATTGAGCCTGTGCAATGGGCCTCTATGCCTGGAATAACGCCTTTAAAGGTCGTTTTTGTGGGTTTGATCCTTGAGGGGTCGATACCCATTTTGCTCACTATGTCCTGATAAAGCAGGTTCAGGCTGCTGCCGCCATCCATAAGGACTCGAGTGAGGTGAAATCCGTCAATGATTGGGTCTAGAACCAGTGCGGCGAATCCGCCATGACGGATACTAGTGGGGTGGTCCCTGCGATCGAAAGTGATCAGATAGGAGGACCATGGGTTGAACTTTGGGGCGACTGGCTCCAACGCGTATACGTCCCTGAGCGCATGCTTCCGCTCCCTCTTGGGGATGTGGGTTGCGTATATCATGTTCACCGTCCGCACTTGTGGGGGAAACCTCTTCTGTCCTCCGGTGTGTGGCTGCGGGGGCTCCTCCTTGTCATCGCTATATGACCCCTTATCCTTGTTTGCGGCAATTAACTTGCCGGCCTGCTTGAACACCCAACAATCCCTGTTGGTGTGATTGGTTGGCTTGTCTGGGGTGCCGTGTATTTGACACGAGCCATCGAGTATGCGGTCCAAACTGGACGGGCCCGGCGTACTTTGTTTAAATGGCTTTTTCCGCTGACCGGGTTTAGAGCCTTTGAATCCGGCATTGACTGTCGTATCCTCTGTATTATCGCTGTTAATGCGGCGCTTATGTTTGTTGCGACGGGACCTGCTATTGCCATCATTGGTATCCGAGGTACCATGGTTCTTTGACATATTGTTACTGCGAGCCAGCTAGCTGTCTTCTCCCGCGCAAAAGCATGTCATGAGTGTTGCGAGGGCTGCCATAGATTTCGGCTTTTCCTGACCAAGGTGTCGGGCTAGCCACTCGTCGCAGATGTTGTGTTTGAAAGCTGCTAGGGCCTCTGCATCCGGACAGTCGACAATTTGATTTTTCTTTGTTAGGAACCGAGTCCAGAATTGCCTGGCCGATTCTTCTGGCTGCTGAATTATGTGACTCAAGTCATCGGTATCTGGTGGTCGCACATAAGTGCCCTAAAAGTTGTCGAGGAATGCGACCTCCAGATCTTCCCAACAGCTGATGGACTCTGCTGGCAAGCTGTTAAGCCAATGTCGCGCTAGTCCTTTGAGCTTTAGTGGGAGGTATTTAATGGCATGTAAGTCATCACTTCGGGCCATGTGGATGTGGAGGAGGAAATCCTCGATCCATACCGCAGGATCTGTTGTGCCGTCGTATGATTCAATATTTACAAGTTTGAAACCTTCTGGGATTTGATGATCCATTACTTCGTCTATGAAGCATAAGGGGTGTGCGGCGCCTCTGTATTGGGCTATATCGCGACGCAGCTCAAATGGGTCTTGCCCGCTGTGTTCGGCCTGGCCAGATTTACTTTTACTATATCCGGCGTGACGTTTATCGTCTCGCATAGTGGTGCGCCCTCGTGATCCGTAGATCGATCTTGCATGTTTTGCCTTGTCCTCCAATACATCTCGCAGGTCTGGCATGTTTCCCCATGCTTTTTTATTTGAATGGCGTCGGGGTGCGGGCTGTTGGGTGGAATGCCTCTCTATCACAGCCACGAGGTGGCCGATCAACCGCATCATACGCTTCTTCCTCCAGTCGAGGTAGCAGCCTTCATTTTGGCTAGCTCTTGGAGGGGCTCTCAAGTTTATATTCCTCGGCCACGAGGACTTCAGTCCATCTGTCAGCTAACAGATCTTGATCAGCTTGAAGTTGCTGCTGCTTTTTCTTAAGGCTATTTGGCGTGGCCATAAGCCGGCGCTTGAAGCGCTCTTGTTCGACGGGATCCTCTGGCACGGCGAATTCGTCATCGCCGAGGCTTGCCTCGTCTTCGGAGGGGGCATGTAATTATCATCCTCCGCCTCTCCGTATGCCGCTCTCTCAGGAGGGCTGGCTCCTCCATCCTCCTGTTCTAAATCTTGCTGGAGGGGGTTGTTGTTGTCTTCGGCACTATCCGGAGTGTTATTACCTCTTGTGTCGGTGTCTGGCGGGACATAGAGCGGCCCCGCTGACGTCGGTGCTTGGGTTGCTTCTTGGAGGGGTCATCCTATGCTGTCTCATTGCCATTGCCTTCTTTGGGTGTATCCACCATGTATATATCGTATGATGAGATGGCTGTCCAGTGCCCTGTGGGCAGTGGTTCCTCTTCGTCTCCCGCATCGTCGTCCATACCGTCGATATCTTCGGAGTCAAAATCGAGCATGTCGGTTAAGTCATCGAAAGTGGCTACCAAGTGGGTGGTGGGTGGGCCGAGAATTTCTTCATTGTCCGCATCCCAGTCCTGCCGGACGTAGTCCGGCCAGGACTCTCCTGACAAGAAGAGAGACCTTAATGAGTTCAGTATGTCACTGAAGGGCGAGTGCTGAAAGATATCCGCGGAGGTAAACTCCATGATCGGCGCCCAATCAGATTTGATAGGAACGGGCGCAGGCGGTTCGGAGTCCATGGCCGGAGAAGAATTTGGCAGTTTAACAACACGGCTCTCGAGCAAGTTAAGGTCGATGTTTGGCTCGATCGCCGCTGAGGGTAACGCCTCTGTGGCGGGGTCCATCCCCCCGTCCATGGTCGGCGCAACTGGCTCCGAATTGAGGGTCGGAGCGGCTGCCGATGCGATCTCTAGAATGATGTCTGATGGTAGAGCTAAATCGTACTCATCGTGACCGCGTGACGCACAAGGCAGAGGCTCGAATCCGTCGAAGATCAAGTCTCCGCGGATATCGGCCGTGTAGTTTAAGCTTCCAAACCTGACCTGATGGCCAGGGGCGCAACTTTCAATCTGCTCCAGATGGCCAAGCGGACATCATCACCGTAAAGCCGCCGAACATGAAGATCTGTCCGGGGAGAAAAGTCTCACCCTGGACTGCATCGCCATTGATGATAGTAGGAGCCATCAAGCCTAACGGTGATGACACAGAGGAACTCTCAATGAAAGCACCAACGTCGGTGTCAAAACCGGCGGATCTCGGGTAGGGGGTCCCGAACTGTGCGTCTAAGGAGGATGGTAACAGGAGGCAGGGGACACAATGTTTTACCTAGGTTCGGGCCCTCTTGATGGAGGTAAAACCCTATGTCCTGCTTGATTAATATTGATGATATGGGTAGTACAAGAGTAGATCTACCACGAGATCAGAGTGCCTAAACCCTAAAAGCTAGCCTATGGTATGATTGTATATTGTCCTACGGACTAAAACCCTCTGGTTTATATAGACACCGGAGAGGTTAGGGTTACACAAGGTCGGTTACAAAGGAGGAGATATCCATATCCGTATTGCCTAGCTTGCCTTCCACGCCAAGTAGAGTCCCATCCGGACACAGGACGAAGTCTTCAATCTTGTATCTTCATAGTCCAGCAGTCCGGCCAAAGGATATAGTCCGGCTATCCGGAGACCCCCTAATCCAGGACTCCCTCATGGATCCTTCATGGGTGGAGCCCTCCGTGGACTCGCGCAACCGTTACCCTCCGTGGGTTGAAGTCTCCATCAACGTGGATGTATGATAGCACCACCTATCGGAACCACGACAAAAACATCCGTGTCTCCAATTGCGTTTGAATTCTCCAAACCCTTCCCTTTACATTCTTGCAAGTTGCATGCTTTACTTTCTGCTGCTCATAGTCTCTTTGCATGCTTGCTTGAATTGTGTTAAGATTGGTTGACTTGTGCTAAGATAGCTAAAATCTGCCAAAGACTAAAATTGGGAAAAGGATAGATTTTTAATTGGTCAAGTAGTCTAATCACCCCCCCCCCTCTAGACATACTTTCGATCCTACAAGTGGTATCAGAGCTTTGGTCTCCATTTGCTTTGATTTCCATAGCTTTTGGTGGTCATAGCCTTGGTTTCACAACCTAGGAGAGTATGGCGTCTAGCGAGGGAAATTATCACCATAGAGGTCCTTACTTTGATGGTACTAATTTTGCTAGTTGGAAGCATAAGATGAAAATGCATATTCTTGGACATAACCCCGCCGTTTGGGCTATTGTGTGTGTTGGCTTGCAAGGTGAATTCTTTGATGGGAAAGAACCGAATCATGAAGCTACCGCGGAAGAGCTGAAGATGCTACAATACAACGCTCAAGCTTGTGATATCCTCTTCAACGGATTGTGCCCCAAAGAATTCAACAAAATTAGCCGTCTTGAGAATGCAAAGGAAATTTGGGATACTTTGATTGACATGCATGAAGGTACCGACTCCGTCAAGGAATCCAAGTTGGATATGCTTCAGAGTCAACTTGACAAGTTCAAAATGAAGGATGGTGATGGTGTCGCTGAAATGTACTGTAGGCTTGCTCTTATCACAAATGAGATTGCCTGCTTAGGAAGTGAAGAGATGACTGACAGATTCATCATCAAGAAGATCCTAAGAGCCTTGGATGGAAAATACGATACCGTATGCATATTGATCCAAATGATGCCAAACTACAAAGATCTCAAGCCAATGGAAGTCATTGGAAGAATTGTTGCTCATGAGATCTCACTCAAGGATAAGGAGGAGCTCCACAACAAATCAAGTGGTGCTTACAAAGCCTCATGCGAAGCCCTCACACCATCAAGTGAGAAACAAACCTTCAATGAAGAATTGAGCTTAATGGTGAAGAACTTCAACAAATTCTACAAGAGTAGAAGCAAAGAGAGAAGCTTCAAGTCAAGGTCCTACAATGACAAAAGATCTTCTAGTCGAGAGCAAAACTGTTAAAATTGTGGAAGACCTGGACACTATTCCAATGAGTGTACGGCACCCCACAAGAGAGGAGAAGATTCTCCCAGAAGAAGAAGTAGAAGAGAAGAATCACCATCAAGGGAAAGAAGGAGTAGTTATGATCGATATGAACGAAGACCCTCTCGGAGAAGCAAGGATTCGGAAAGAAAGGACAAGTCATCAAGGAGCTACACAAAACGAAGACATCAAGCTCATGTTGGTGAATGGGTATCCGGCTCCGACTCCGACAATGACTCCGAGAGAAGCTATCACTCCGACTCCGAATATACTCAAGATGAAGGTGTTGCCGGTCTAGCACTTGTGTCAACCAACTCCTACGACATATTTGATTCACCAAATGAAGGAATTGGAAGATGCTTCATGGCCAAAGGTCCAAAGGTATCACACCCCGAGTATGTTGATTTTAATAGTGATCAAGATGACTTGTTAGGTGATGATTTACTTGTTGACAACTATAGTGATGAATACTATGATGAAACGTCAATTAATCATGCTAATCAAGATGAAATAAATGACAATGATAAGGAGAAGATTGAGTCTCTAACTAAAGAACTAAACACTCTTAAGTTAGCTCATGAAACTATCTTATGAGATCATCGAGAACTTTTAAGGACTCATGAGAAATTACGTTTTGAAAAGCTCAACCTTGAGCAAGAGCATGAGTTCTTAAAGGCAATCAATGATGATCTTCGCAAGAAAAGTTCTTCTTACATTGCCAAGCGTTTACTCTTATCCACTTACATGCCTCAAGTCAAGTCTAGTAACAAGAACAAGAAAGATTCTTATTCTAGTAGCAACAATAACCATGCTAAATCCAATGTTGTTGCTTCTAGTAGTTCTCTTGATTCCACTAACGATTCTCTTAGCCAAGTTACACTTGAGCAAGAAAACAGCTTATTGAAGGGAATCATAGAGAAAGGTGTTGACAAGCGCCTTGCCGGGAGTAAGCAATTCGAGGAAATTGTACGCAAGCAAGGAAGGCACCGGAAGAATCAAGGTATTGGTTTTGAACGAAAGTTCAATGCCAATGGAGTTGAGTGGGAAGAAGATCAATACCCCAAGACGAAGTTTGTTCCTCAACAAGAGAAGTATGACCCTACTTCTTTCAAAGGGACACAAGCTCAAGATGATCTTCCACCACAAGACCACAAGCAAAAAGGCAAGGACAAGCTTTAAGAGGAAATTGATGCATTTGAAGAAGCTCCTAAGGCCTTGATCAAGTGGGTTCCCAAGACTACGTCAAGTTCCACTTCATCAAGTACAACTACAACTCCGAGGATTCCCATCAAGATGGTGTGGATCCCGAAAAATAAGAACTAGAGAGTTCTTGAGGGTGACTCTGCCAACATACTTCACTCTTATCATTTTGGCAAGAACAAGTGCAACCAACTTCCACATCTTGCACTAGTTCAAGGAGTCACAAACCCTCTTGTTGGTAAGACAAGGGACAAGGTAACCTAAAGCTTTCATAGACATCATCTTGTGTGTGCATCACACTATGTCTATGGATATCCTTGTTTGTTCCTTGTGGGACTAACCCGTGTAGGTATTGAAAGTGCAACTCACTCCAAAGGATAGCTCCAAATGATCTACATCAACATAGAGCATCCACATCTTCAACACCTACATGAACTCATCATCGACAAAACCCAAGGTTAGTTCATCCCTCTTAGGGGGATCTCACATCTAGGGGGAGCTTTACTCTAACAATTGAGTTAAAGCAACTCTAATGGTGTGAACACAACAACGCTTTTATGTAAAAGTGGTAACCCCACTTGTGCTTAAACGATGAGTATGACCTATGATCAAATGTTCTCATTTGACTCCTAAGTCAATATACTCATATATAGTTGACCTAGTCATCGCCAATTGCTTGATAGATGCTAGAATTGTTTGTGCATGATTTGCCACATATTTCAATTGCCATTTTATTGTGTGAGCATGTTGGTTGCATAATTTACTCATTCGAGGACATCCACTTGTTGTTTTGATTGACTGGTTTCCTTTTCTTTTGGCCAAGTGGATGGACAAGAATGCCTAAGAACCTTCTCTAGCTATCTATGCTCTTCTCGTCTCAAACTCTATTCATGCTACATCACAAAATTTGATCAAGTCATATTCGAACCACTCTGTGTGAGGAGCACTCGGAGTCCCCGATTCATCATAGACTTAAACTTCCAAAACTTCTTTGTGCGTTTCGGTCTGACCGATTCACCCATTTCGGTCATACCGAGATCACTAAGTCGATCTAGGTTTTCACTCTCGGTGCAACCGATTTGAACTTTTCGGTCACACTGAGTTTTAGTAACTGCTTGCAGTTATGAATCTCGGTGCCACCGAGTTGTTCCACTCGGTCACACCGACAGGGTCGGGCTATATATACCCACGGGTCAAATTTTGGAAAACTTTCCGAACCTCCTCGACCCACGCTTAGCCCGCTCTGCCTCTCTGGGTCTCCGGATCGTCCTCCACGTCGCCAGCCACCTCCTGCCGCTGGTCTCCGCCGCCGTCAACGGGAATCATCCCCGTTGTTGCCGCCGTAGCGAGTTCATCGCCGAACTAAGGTGTGAACTCAATCACTGTGTTGTTCTATCTCCGATTCCCCAGCACATTGCTTTGCCATGTATCTTGCCACGATTGAAATCATTCTATCCATCAAAAACACTCTGTAGTTTAGTCATGAGTTGAGAATTTAGGGTTAGGTTTCCGCCGAAACCATCTCGGACCCACCGAGTTGTGGAACTCGGTACCACTGATTAGGCTCAGGCCATTGCACATGTGGTTCTTAGTCTGACCGAGAATTGCAAATCAGTGTGACCGAGTTCAGGACTTTGTGAAACCCTAGCAGTCTCGGTGCCACCGAACTGTGACTCGGTCTGACCAAGTTCACTAGTTTAGGTTCCAAAAGTTGCTTCGGTATCGCCGAGTTTACAAATCGCTTGATCCGAAATGCTTTTTGTGGAAAACTAAAAACTAAGTTTTTGACTCATTCTTTTGCAAAAACCTCTGCATTTTGTGATGCTCATCCACTCTACCTCATCTATCATCTATTCACAGGGTCTGTTGTCAGTGTTTGCACCATGTCTGATCAAAGTGACAGTCAGAACAAGTCAGAGGAGCAGGTTCACTTAAGTGAGGGTACTAGTCCCTCTAGCAGCTCAGATGATGGCAGCAGGAGCACACCAAGCAATCTGCCAAAGGCTGCCACCAGGGCCAGCAAGAAAAGAACCTCAGAGTCAGAGGATGAGGACTATGTGGCTGAGGAAGAAGAAACCACCTCAAAGAGGAAAGTCTTGAAGAAGTAATATGGCACAGCTGCTGCCACCAAGCCAGGCATGAAGCAAAAGGTTTCTGCCAAGAGAGCTCCAATGTCTAAGGCCAGAGCATCTACTCAAGAGACTTTGGGATCTGCACCCAAAGAGCAGGATGTGGCAGAGAAGAAGAGGAAAGAGAGGGTCAAAAAGACCACTGCTAGAGTGCTTGGGAGATCCTCAATCATGAGAGATTCTGAAGAGGAAGAGGAAGAAGATGCTGCACCAGCACCCAAAGCTCAGAAGCTTATGGGTGATGCCATAAGGGCAGGGGCTGTTCCATCTAAGCCTAAGACTGCTCCTAAGGCTGTTGCTCCAGCTCCAAAGCCAAAACCAAAGAGGAGCACCAGGAACATCCCTGCTGAGGAGAAGAACAAGGCCCAGTGCCTGAAGCTGAAATGGAAGAAGAAGATGATGAGTCACATGTCTTGAGGAAGTTGAAGCCAAAAATTCCAGATCACAATGATGCTCATCCAGTAGCTGAGAACATGAAGATCAGGAAGGACTCAGGATTAAGGCTATGGAGAGAGTCTGATCCATATGCCGCCAGGAGAAGGACTGCTGTGGACTACAGGTTCCATACCAAAGAACAGCAGGACTTCTATGAGAGCATCTTACTTGACAAGAAACCAATAGTATGTGACATGAGATGGGTCGACTGGGAGTACATCAAGGAAAATGAGGATCACTTCCCTGGTGTATATGACATTTTCAAGGCTTGTGGAGTTGATAAGTTTGTGGCTCTGAAGCTCACAAAGTGGAATGATGAGCTCATCATGCAATTCTACTCCACAGCTCACTTCTACCCAGATGGAAGGATTGTCTGGATGTCTGAAGGTACGAGGTACCAGTCCACGGTTGCTGAATGGGCGAAATTGATCAATGCTCGAAAAGAGAGTGAAGATGACTTTGATGTCTATGCCAACAAGAAGAAGGATCACAACACCATGGCACACATGTACAAGGAGATCCCAGATGCTGCTCTTGAGACACACAAGTTTGAATCTGTACATTACCTTCTGTCAGGCTTGCCAACTATCAACTGGATCCTCAGGCACACTCTCTTGCCAAACTCAGGTGATCACAAGATGATCAGAGGTCACTCCAACAACTTGCTGCACATTTTTGATGTTCCACAAAAGTTTAAAGTCATGAGTCTTATAGTTGAAACTATAAAGAGGACAGCTGCTGATCAGAAGAGGAGTTGTGGGTATGCCCCACAGATCCAGGAGCTGATCAACTCCAAGATGGGCACTGGCACATATCTGCTGGACAAGGAGCACCTGCCCATCCACCCAGACTTTGAGGACAACACTGTAGTGATGGATGAAGATGAACCAGCTTCTGTGCACGCACAAGCCAAGAAGGAGAAGGCAAAGGCTGAAAAGGTTGCAAGGATGCCAACTACTGAAGAAGCATCTCAGTATCTTCTGAAGAGCAAGCAAGATCAGCTTGGCTACCTGATTGCATCCACTCTGAGGATTGAGAAGGGACTGGCCACCCTAACTCAAAACCAGGAGAGCTTGGAAAGGATCGTCGAGCAAAAGTTCTATGACTTGGATGTGAAGGTAACTGAGATACAGTCTGTTGTGGAGCAACTTTAGGATGATATGCAGGAGAGGAAGGGCAAGACAACCACTGATGCATTTGCCAGAGTGCCTAGAGCTCAGAGATCTACTGCAGTGCCTGTTCCAGACACCAGAGCCACTTCATCTGCACCAGCTACAACTTCAGTGCCACCAGCTCCAGCACCTACTCCATCAGCTCCATCTACTTCGACTGAAGCCTTCGTTCTTGGAGTTATCCGGACACCACCACCTGAAGCCAAGCCTGAGAGACGATTTAGTGCTATGCATTTTCTAGGAACTTTTTGGTAACTTGTTGCCAAAGGGGGAGAAAAATGTATAGATCATAGGCTTCGAGAGAGAGTGTTGCTTTTTATTCTCTCTTGCTTTGGTGGTTGAACTTTATTTGCTTGTTTGCGATACATTTTGTCTGCGTGATACTTGGATGATCATGTGTTTGATCATATGCTACATTAATGCTTGTTGGATGACATTATCATTTTATCCCTATATGATCATTCACTTTGCTTGGTGATGAGTGCATGTATTTAATTATTATCATTTTGAGCACTCCACCAAGATGTATGTGACATGGAAGAGTAACCCATGAGCCTAACGCTCTGTGCATTTGCAGTCCAAAGCAAATCATAATCTATGCACAAATTTATGGGGAGCTCTTGCTTTTCCCATACTTCTCAAAGCGACAATGTTTTTCACTCTTATTATCATTTGTCGAAGCTTTGATCTATATGTTGTCATCAATTACCAAAAAGGGGGAGATTGAAAGTGCAACTATCCCTAGGTGGTTTTGGTAATTCCTAACAACATATAGCTCATTGAGCTAATGCTATTCCAAGATTAATATTTCAGGAAAAGCTCAATGAAAGGCATGGCATGGATGAGGAAAGTGGACCCCTCAAAATACTAATGACAAAAAAGATTGGCTCAAGCTCAAAGCTCAAGACTCTACATTTTATATTTTAGTGATCCAAGATCACATTGAGTCTATAGGAAAAGCCAATACTATCAAGGAGGGATGAGGTGTTGCTTAATGGCTTTCTTGCTTCATAAGTGCTTAGAGATATGCTCCAAAACCCTCAACTACCTTCCCACATCCACATATGACCTAAACCAAAAGTCAAACTCGGCCCCACCGATTCTTTCTATCCGGCGCCACCGAGTTCAGATGTCATAGCCACTGCCACAAACCCTAGGCAAATCGGCCTCACCATAGGGATCTCGGTCGCACCGAGATGGGGTTGTAATCTCTCTGTTTCCCTTCGTAACGTTTCAGTCCTACCGAGATGAGCGATCGGTCCCACCGAGATTGCAATGTAAACTCTCTGTTTCCCTTTTGTAACATTTCGGTCTCACCGAAATGAGCGATCGGTCCCAGCGAGTTTACCTGACCAACTCTCTGGTTAGCTTATTACCAAAATCGGTTCCACCGAGTTTGTGTAAACGGTCACACCAACATTACGTTATGCCCTAACCCTAACCATATCGGTCCTACCAAGTTGCATCTCAGTCCCACCGAAAATCCTAACGGTCACTAGGTTTGCTAAATCGGTCTGACCGAGTTTCTCAATTCGGTCTCACCGAGATTGGTAAATTGTATGTAATGGTTAGTTTTTGTGTGGAGGCTATATATACCCCTCCACCCACTCTTCATTCGTGGAGAGAGCTATCAGAACATACCTACACTTCCAATACACATTTTCTGAGAGAGAACCACCTACTCATGTGTTGAGGCCAAGATATTCCATTCCCACCATATGAATCTTGATCTCTAGCCTTCCCCAAGTTGCTTTCTACTCAAATCTTCTTTCCACCAAATTCATATCCTGTGAGAGAGAGTTGAGTGTTGGGGAGACTATCATTTGAAGCACAAGAGCAAGGAGTTCATCATCAACACACCATTTGTTACTTCTTGGAGAGTGGTGTCTCCTAGATTGGCTAGGTGTCACTTGGGAGCCTCCGACAAAGATTGTGGAGTTGAACCAAGGAGTTTGTAAGGGCAAGGAGATCGCCTACTTCGTGAAGATCTACCGCTAGTGAGGCAAGTCCTTCGTGGGCGATGGCCATGATGGGATAGACAAGGTTGCTTCTTCGTGGACCCTTCGTGGGTGGAGCCCTCCGTGGACTCGCGCAACCGTTACCCTCCGTGGGTTGAAGTCTCCATCAACATGCATGTACGATAACACCACCTATTGGAACCACGACAAAAACATCCATGTCTCCAATTGCGTTTGAATTCTCCAAACCCTTCCCTTTACATTCTTGCAAGTTGCATGCTTTACTTTCCGCTGCTCATAGACTCTTTGCATGCTTGCTTGAATTGTGTTAAGATTGCTTGACTTGTGCTAAGATAGCTAAAATCTGCCAAAGACTAAAATTGGGAAAAGGATAGATTTTTAATTGGTCAAGTAGTATAATCACGCCCCCCTTCTAGACATACTTTCGATCCTACGGCCACCATCCTTACGTCTTCATGGGCTTCTATATTCATGGGGTTAACCTGGTCACTCCTAGTCGGTTTACCTCAAGTAGTCATATCGCCAACATTAGGCCCCAGATTGATTTGAACTTGTTCATGTCAATCTTCAATACTTAGAAAAATTCTTGCCCTGTCATCTTCATATAGATCTGGTAAACCACCGTGATGTCATCCTTTATATCCGTAGTAAACCTCCATGACGTCATTTATTCATTGAAGCCGAAGATTCCCTTCATTTAATGAATATCCAACCATCGAGGCGACATCCTTATTAACTATCCATTTTGAGCTCCTCGATTCACGCACTTGTCGCTTATCGCTTCGCCTTATAAATAGGACCACGGGCCCTTCTCTTTTTTCCCCTTCGTCTCCTCCACTTCTTCTTCCTCCTTGTGACGCCTCTGCATCTGAGCACCGCCACCGCCACCGAGCTTCGCCTCCACGTCTCCGCTGGCCACTGCATCAACTTGGTTGCACGAGAGAGCCGCGGCGTACCTCCGCTGCTTCAACAGCCACTGTAAGTCCCTTCCTTTCTCCGTTGTAGATCTAACTAGGGTTTCCTCGTTCGTCAAAGTTCATCGAGGCTCCGGCGCTGTTCTTCCCTGTTTCTCCTTAGTCCATGGATAAAAACATCAAACCTGATGTATTCCATGTAATGGATTATCTTCTGTTACCACAACAAACCTTTACGCGCATAAAAACCGATCTGGTCCTTTGTGAACTGCTTTGGGATCAACCTTTTAGGTCTACTTTTTACTTTCCTGTCTTACAGTAGATCCAGAATTTCCCTGCAACGTTGTAAAATCTGTTTTACCTTACTTACTCATTTTTGCCTTAGATCTGTATCCTCTTTACCACATAGGCGGTTTACCTTTGTAAAAGCAATCTATCATATATCATTAGTCCCCTGGTGAACCGGACAATCCTTTTACCTCCGTTGTTATACTCCGGTTTAACAGCATGCATATACCTTAGTTCCGATATTGCCCTGTCATTCATTATTGTATCAGCCTCCGGTTTACGCAATTTACATACTTGTATATCTATATTCCGTGCATATTATGTATCACCTTGAATGATTTGTAAACCGGTATTTCCTTTCAGCTTTTCGCTTGCAATGGCGAAACAGTTTTATGCTTGTAACTGGGCTCCTTCCCGAGTTACCGAAGAGTAGCTTAATGGAATGGTCAGAATTGGTACCTTACCCAAAAAGAATGGGATCCGGTGGCGAGTTCCTGGACCGGAGAATCCTCCTACCCCTAAGCAGGGTGAGGTAGTGGTATTTGTTGACCACATAGGTCGTGGTTTCAAACCGCCCGGGTCAAAGTTTTTCCGGGACGTGCTTGCCAGTTTCCAGCTCCACCCTCAAGATATTGGACCTAATTCAGTATCCAATATATGCAACTTCCAAGTCTTCCGTGAAGTGTACTTACAAGAAGAACCAACTGCTGAGTTGTTCCAGGATTTTTTCCATCTGAACCAGCGCACTGAATTTGTAGATGGACCCAACACTGAACTTGGTGGTGTCTCTATTCAAAAAATAAAATAGGTTGAATTCCCTCATGCCAAGCTGCATAGTCACCCCAAAGAGTGGAACCAAACTTGGTTCTACTGTAAAGACATCTCCCCTCAAGACGAGAACCCTCTGCCGGGTTACCGTGCCCACCAGCTTTCCAACACGCATCCACTGCCGCAACGTCTAAGTGCCCAGGAATGGGCCTCTTATGTCCCTCAACTCGCCAAGCTCCGAGCCTTTATGGCCAACAGTTTATCAGGCGTCGACTTTGTGCATTGCTGGATATCCTGGAGCATCTTGCCATTAAGTCACCGCTCCGGTTTAATGTGTGAGTACACTGGTGAAGTAGAAGACTCCCAACGTCACATCAACATTCAGTTAACTGATGACGAAGTCACTGAGGGTGTCAAGAAGATTTTGAATGAATCGGAATCTGTCTGCCGCCAAACCGGCCTAAACCCCTTTTACACAAAAAAAACAAACCGCATGCTGTAAGTACTGTCCTTCCTTTTTACCTTTGATATCTTTTTAGACTGTTCAACCTGTGAATATCTTTCTGCTTGTTTATAAACAGGGTGATGATCCATTCTGGAAGAAGAAACCTGCAGAAAAAGCGGCAAAGCCTTCCCGCCCCAAAACAAAAACCGTCAAGAAAACCTCAAAGCGGAAGGCGGTTGAACGTATCAGCATGGAACTAGATGACGACGTGGATGAACCGGAAGTTGAGGTAGAACTTGATTCACTTGGTTCCCTTTTTAGGCATCTCATTAACAATGATATTTATCAGGAGGGCACGGAAGGTAGCCAAGCTGACGATGTAGAGGTAATTATCCTTTCCTCCGGTTCAGACTCTCTGCCAGCACAAAAAATCCGTCAAGCGATCCAGAAAGTAAGCTTTTCACATCCTCTTGCTCACTTGGAACCAACATTTATTTTGAAGAAGCAGCAGCACGAGGCTCGCCGCACAACCCGGCACAGCGGCCAAAAGGTCACTTCGGCGGGTTTACCTGACACCCCGGTCCGAAAGCGCCAATCTAAGGTCTCACCTCCTTCTAACAATTCTTATCCCAAGGCAGGTTATTTCCGACAACCTCTTAATCCGTCCGATTAAAATTATCAGGTGACACCTCCCTCATCTTCTGGCGAGTCAACAGCGACCCAACTTCCTCCTCTTAAAACTATAGCTGGGTAAGTACTTGAACCCCTTCTTTGAATGTTTTCCATACTTTATATATTATGCTTAACTTTCACATCTTTTTCTGTTTTTTAGAGCCAAAGCCAGTCCCAGCAAAAATACTCGGGTGAACAATCCGTCTGAAGACCAGGTGGTTCTTGAACCGGAACAAACAGGTGAACCGGACCAAACTGTCGAATCGGAGGGTCCCAATCATGAAGCCACCTTTGATGAGCCACCCCCTCAAGATCACAATATCGATGAACAACCGGGAGTTGATACTGCTGTGCCTGATGCTGAACTGGTAGAACCAATCTAGGCTAGTCCGGTGAGAGCTACTGAAACTCCATCAACTCCAGAAAAAGCTGCTGGAGATAAAGAAGGCGAGGTTACCATTACTGGTATTGGTCACACCTCTCCTGGCCATCCTGTAATCTTAGCCCAACATAGTGCCAAGGAAGAGCGTGCTGCCATGGAAAAAGGTAAATGGAGCACTGACTTGTCAAGCTACGCCCATCTCGGCGCTCAAGAACTCCACTCCAGTTTTCTAAACCGTCTGCACTCAAACCGAGATTATGAAGCCGGCTTGGTGAACTTGATGAAAGAGCGCTATGAGGTATTTTCATCCCTTTCCTTTCTTAAATCCAAAGTACACGCATCAACCCAAGCATCCCCCAAGGGCCGGTTTATGATGAAAATCATAAACCAGGACTTTATAAGACATTATCTTTTACAAATGTATCCTCCATATACCAACTGATCGTTTGATGTAAATCAGACGTGACCATTATATTCATCTAGTTTTTCACCTGTGTAGCCCCCAAGGGCCGGTTTAGCTTTGCGAGGTAAACTGGGTCTTGAATCAATTCGTCAGCTTTGAACAGATGTACATTAGCCCCCAAGTGTTAAGGATAATGCTTGCATTGTACTTGAGACTTGTGAAAACTATGTTGATGATAGAACAAAAAGGCATTAGCCCCCAAGTACAAAGTGCATAACTTGTTATACGCTTGGTACTTCATAACCTGTTTTGATGATATATCTCACCTTTGTAGGCTGAGCTGAATAAGAAGGATGCTCAAACCGCAGACCTTCAAGAGAATGTAAAGTCTCAACAAGCAGAGGCTTCCAAAGCCAAAGAAGAGCTGACCAATGCCTTGGCAGCTATGGAGAAGCTGAAAGAGACTTTCAACAAGGAGCGTGCTGACTGGGAAATAGAAAAGGCCGGTTTGACAAAAAAGGCCGAGGATGCAGAGGCAGCCCTGAAACCGGTGGTGGAAGAACTGGCCGGTTTACAGCGGTAGATTGATGCCATGACTTCTACTGTGTTTGGTAAGTGCCCTCACGTGCAGTTTGTCTTATTCATAAGATCTTATCAATGGCTGGTTTACTGATGCTGAACTATGACAGGGACCCGCATTGCTCAGCTGGGCTCTGACATGCAGATGAAACTTAAATCGGCCTACACCTTAATAGAATAGCTGTTCTCTGGATCCCAGCGTGCCATTTGTACTGCAGCCAATAACAAGCCGACGCCATCGTTGATAAAGGAAACAATTGAGAAGATGGCCATGCTACTGGCCCGGATCAACGAACTGAAGAGATCAGCCGCAAGATCAGGAGCACTGACCGCGCTAATCCGGGCCAAGGCATGGATTCCGGATCTTGAACCGACAGATATCATCAAAGGGTATCCTGGTGTGAAAGAAGACGGCTCAGACATCAATAATGACGATCTGCGAAGGCTGACAAAGGAGATGCGGCCAATAGCAAGCAAACTGGCGGAGGACACCGATTTATCTCATTTCCAACCGGTTTATGATGTTGAGGGAAAGAGACAGCCCGCGGTGATCCATGATGTTGAAGATCTTGTGCCTCCAATCCGTAAGCATACTTATGCTCCTGACATTGACCCCTCCAGCCTTATCCATGAAGATGCCATGTTTCAAGCTTTAACCGGAATCGATTGGTCAACGATTGATTTCCAGCGTCTGGGGAGGGATGAAGAAGATGTGACTGCACAATACGACCCTCAATCGTCAAGCCGTCCCGATGAAGAATCCTAAACCGTCGACCGGGTTATCAGCTACAGTCTGCCACTACTTGAAAACAATTATTCAATTTGGGCCGTTTTGAAGCTCCTTGTAATACGATAGCAGAAATACCTTTATCTGCCATGCCATCGAGCATGCTTGTGTTGCTTGATACTTTGAAAACTTGTTCCTCTTTTGGGATCTGTTTATGCATAGTCCATTGTAATTTGTGTTCCTACATATAAGAACTTGAAAGCGTCCTAGTGGTTTACCACTGGACGGGTCATGATGCCCAAAAATATAAACATAACTTGGATATATAACCAAGATTTGTATTAACCGGATAAAATAGATGATATATGTGACATACCTTGTTGGCTGACCAACTGCTTGTATGGTAATGGTGAAAAAACACCAATTCGGAGTGTTGATGACTCCTTGTCCTCTTGACGGTTCACATAAAAACCGTACGGTGCTATAATAGCCGCTTATTTGTTTGTATAAGGCTGGTGACATCTAGTCAAAACCAGACCGAAGCAATGTACTACCAGTTTAAAACTGACCATGTACTGACAACTAAGCGTTGAAAGTCACGTCGGGTTGTGACGAACACCGGTTTATCAGAAAATATTCATAAATCCCTTATCAAAAGATAAAAAACAGCAAATCAAAAAGAAATATACAAGGCTTTTCATGGGCTGCCAGGCCCTAAATCGAGGTTGTTCATGGGCTACCAGGCCATTGAGTTAAACCATTTTGCAAAGCCTTTTAAGATGGACCTCGATCTTTAACCAATCACTGTTTTAACTTTGACAAGTTCAGGGTCCGTGGGATTGACTTGTCAATCGTTCGATGGGTCATACCAGGTTTACCTCGACGGAGTGGCTTACTTAAAGAGGCAGGATAACCCGGGGTTTTAGGTGAATACACCTGGCTTCCAAGCCTGGCTTGATAGCCTATTACAAGGGTGCAAGCTCGTTGTTCTTTGAGAAGCAAGGAGCCCCCAGGTAATTTTTGAGTTGTGCTCACTTGTTACCTATGTTTGAGCTGTGCTTGATGCTACAGACTCTATTTGGTTCCACATAATTTCCTTTTGGCTTAAAGCCTATCAAGAGGTGTAGCTATGGTGTGAAGACAACCAAGCCCCTAGTGATGTCCCTTTTTGGTTTTAAACCGATCAAGAGGTGTAGCTATGGTTCGGATACGACCAAGCCCCTAGTGACTCTCTTTATATCTGTGTGGCCGTATAAGTCGGGTTAATAAAACTCTGCTTTGTCAGTAGAAACCCTTGTGAAACCACACATGATGTAAAAAAGGAACAGAGACCCCGCTTTAACCGAGGCTCCGGTTTATTATATAATATATACATTGTCATAAGTATGTACATAAGAAGAGCCTGTGGCTCAAGTATAGTAAGGTTGAAGAAGGGCTATATTCCACGGCTGCTTGGTCTCCTCCTCCGATTTACGTGAGTCTTTGTGCTCTCGAACATCAATGAGGTAGTATGACCCATTGTGCAGATTTTTGCTGACCACAAAAGGTCCTTCCCAAGGTGGGGATAACTTGTGCATATCAGTCTGATCCTGGATGAGCCGGAGCACCAGATCGCCTTCTTGAAAAGTTCTGGTCTTAACCCGGCGGCTGTGATAACGTCGGAGATCTTGTTGATAAATCGCCGAACATGCTGCTGCTAAATCACGCTCCTCATCTAACAGGTCCAGTGAGTCCTAACGTGCTATCTCATTCTCAGCTTCAACATAAGCCGTCACACGGGGTGAGTCATGACGGATGTCACTAGGGAGAACCGCCTCTGCTCCGTAAACCATGAAGAAAGGTGTGTAACCCATAGATCTATTAGGTGTGGTGTTGATACTCCATAACACAGAAGGTAACTCCTCCACCCAACAACCTGGTGTCCGCTTTAATGGAACCATAAGTCGGGGTTTAATACCTCTCAAAATTTCTTGATTTGCCCTCTCCGCTTGACCATTAGATTGGGGGTGAGCCACTGATGCTACATCAAGCTGGATGTGCTCACGTTGGCAAAATTCCTCCATCTCACCCTTTGATAGATTAGTACCATTATCAGTTATAATACTGTGTGGGAAACCAAACCAGAATATCACCTTTTTGATGAATTGAACCGCCGTGGCTGCATCACACTTACTGACTGGCTCTGCTTCTACCCATTTGGTAAATTTGTCCACTGCCACTAACATGTGGGTCTTTTTGTCCTTGGATCTCTTAAAGGGTCCAACCATATCGAGCCCCCAAGTTGCAAATGGCCAAGTGATTGGGATCATTCTCAACTCCTGAGACGGAACATGAGCGCGGCGTGCAAATTTTTGACAACCGTCACACCTTTTGACCAAATCCTTAGCATCAGCATGAGCTGTCAACCAATAGAAACTGTGACGAAAATCCTTAGCTACCAAGGATTTTGAACCGGCGTGGTGACCACAGTCTCCTTCATGGATTTCTCGCAAAATCTCACAACCCTCTTGCGGAGATACACAATGCTGAATTGTTCCTGTGACACTGTAACAATGTAACTCCCCATTGATTATGGTCATTGACTTGGAACGCCAGATTATCTGCCGGCCAAGGTTTTATCCTCCGGTAACTCGCCCCGGTTCATGTAAGCCAAGTACGGGACTGTCCAATCCGGTATGACATTAGAGCTGCCACCAAATGGGCCTCCGGGTCAGGAATAGCCAACTCCTCCTCTGTTGGTATCTTGACCGATGGATTATGCAGTACGTCGAGGAAGACATTAGGTGGCACCGGTTTACGCTGTGAGCCTAGGCGACTTAAAGCATCCGTTGCTTCATTATTTTGCCGGTCTATATGGTTGACTTGATAACCCTTGAAATGACCAGCTACTATGTCCACCTCTCGTCGATATGCAGCCATGAGTGGGTCCATAGAATCCCAAGTGCCAGATACTTGTTGAGCCACTAGGTCTGAGTCACCGAAGCACTTAACCCGGCTTAAGTTCATCTCCTTAGCCATCCGAAGACCATGGAGTAAGGCTCGTACTCAGCTGCATTGTTAGTACAAGGGAACATTAAGCGAAGAACATAACAAAACTTGTCACCTCGTGGGGAAGTTAATATAACTCTAGCCCCCGAGCCCTCCAATTGCCTGGATCCATCAAAGTGAATAGTCCAATATTTGTTATCTGGCTTTTCCTCTGGTGCCTGCAACTCTGTCCAATCATGGATGAAGTCCACGAGTGCTTGGGATTTGATCGTTGTGCGAGGTGTATATTTGAGCCCGTGAGGTCCAAGCTCAATAGCCCACTTGGCAATCCGGCCAGTTGCTTCTCTGTTTTGAATGATATCTCCTAGAGGGGCTGAATTGACCACCGTGATGGGATGACCCTGAAAATAATGTTTGAGCTTCTGGCTTGCCATAACACCCCATACACCAGCTTCTGCCAATGCGGATACCTCTGCTTTGATTCAATAAGCACCTCACTAATATAATAAACCGGTCATTGAACCGGATATTCCTTTCCAGCATCCTTGCGCTCCACAACAATAGCCACACTGACATCCCTGGCATTAGCAGCCACATATGGCAGTAAAGGCTCTTTATCGATCGGAGCTGCAAGCATAGGCGGTTCAGCTAACTGCCTCTTCAGATCCTCAAACGCTTTATCAGCCGCATTGCTCCATACAAAGTCATCCGTTTTCTTCAGCATCTGATATAAAGGGATAGCCTTCTCCCCTAGACGACTGATAAACTGGCTCAAAGCCGCAATCCGACCCGCCAGATGCTGAACGTCATTGATACATGCCGGTTTAGCCAGAGATGTGATAGCTGTGATTTTCTCCGGATTAGCCTCAATGCCCCTGTTAAACACCAGAAACCCCAAGATCTTGCCTGTCGGAACACCAAAGACACATTTGTCCGAATTAAGCATCATCTTGTAAACCCAGAGGTTATCAAAGGTTTCTCTCAAGTCATCTATCAATGTTTCCTCCTTCCTGGACTTTACCACAATATCATCCACATATGCGTGAACATTGCGCCCAATCTGCTTATGAAGACAATTCTGAACACAGCGTTGATAAGTCGCCTGGGCACTCTTGAGCCCAAATGGCATGGAGACATAGCAGAAGGCTCCAAAGGGAGTTATAAAAGTTGTCTTCTCCTGGTCCTTAACTACCAATTTGATCTGATGATAACCAGAATAAGCATACAAAAAACACAAACGGTCACAACCCGCCATAGCATCAATAATCTGATCAATACAAGGGAGGGCAAAGGGATCGGCTGGGCAAGCTTTGTTCAAATCTGTGTAGTCTGCACACATACGCCAAGTGCCGTTTTTCTTAAGAACCAGCACCGAATTAGCCAACCACTCTGGGTGAAAGACCTCCACGATAAACCCTACGACCAACAGCCGAGCTACCTCCTCACTAATAGCCTTGCGCCTTTCTTCATTGAAACAGCGGAGAAACTGTCTGGCCGGTTTAAACTTAGGATCTATATTAAGTGTGTGCTCAGCGAGTTCCCTCGGTACACCCGGCATGTCAGAAGGCTTCCATGCAAAGATATCCCGGTTCTCACGGATGAACTCGATGAGCGCGCTTTCCTATTTGGGATCCAGGTTAGTGCTGATGCTGAACTGCTTGGATGAATCGCCAGGAAAAAATCAACCATCTTGGTGTCTGTGGCTGATTTAAACTTCAACGCTGGATCGTGCTCCGTAGTTGGCTTTTTCAAAGAAGTCATGTCTGCCGGATCAACCTTGTCTTTATAAAACTTCAGCTCTTCCGTGGCACAAACCGACTCAGCGTAAGCCACGTCACCTTCCTCACATTCCAAAGCAATCTTCCTGCTCCCATGTACCGTGATGGTCCCCTTATGACCTGGCATCTTAAGCTGCAGATAAACATAACACAGCCTTGCCATGAAACTGGCATAAGCCGGTCGCCCAAGCAGAGCGTGATATGGACTCTTGATTTTCACCACCTCAAAGTCCATGTTTCTGACCTTGAATCATGATCATCTCCAAAAAGGCCACCTCTAGGGCTATCTTGCCCACTGGATATGCAGATTTACCAGGTACGACACCATGAAAAATGGTGTTCGGCAGTTTAAGATTCTTATCTGTCAACCCCATACGGCGGAAGGTATCATAGTAGAGAATATTGATACTGCTTCCCCATCCATGAGCACCTTGGTGAACTTATACCCCCCAACTTGAGGTGCCACCACTAAGGCCACATGACCCAGATTGTCAACCCAGGGTGGGTGATCCTCTCTACTCCATAAAATGGGTTGCTCAGACCAGCGCAAATACTGAGGCACGGCCGGTACAACAGAGTTCACGACCCTCTTGTGAAGCTTCTGATCATGCTTGCACAAGCTAGTGGTGAAGACATGATACTGCCCACTATTCAACTGCTTCGGATTGCTCTGATAACCCGACTGCTGCTGCTGCTGATTCCCCTGATGGTTATAACCTCCCTGGTTGCCCTGGTTCCCTTGACTGTTATGTCCGGTTTGATTGCGTTGAAATCCTGAACCGGAGTTACCGCCTCCATAACCCGCCCCATGAAAACCACCTCCTGAACCGCCAGGTGGGCCAATGTCGTATTGAAACATATTGGAGTTCTTGAACTCTCGCATGATATAACAATCCTTCCAAAGATGTGAAGCTGACCTCTCCTTCGATCCATGCTTTGGACAAGGTTGATTTAACGGGCGCTCCAGATTGGGGCCTGAACCTCCACCCCTCTGGGGTTGTTTGCCCTTACGACGCTGACCATTATCCTGGGCATTGGTGTTAGCCACAAAGTCCAAACTATTGTCTGCCTTGCGCTTACCATTGTTTCCATGACCTGCCGGGTTATGCTGCTGCCCCTTGGTGTTGCCGTTCTTCTTCCTTTTCCCCGGTTTGTCCTCCTTTGAGTCGGGGTCTTTGGTATTATCTGGATCGACATATTTAACCAAAGCGGCCATAAGCGTTGCCATATCATTGCAGTGACGTTTGAGCCTTCCTAATTTCTGTTTTAGCGGTAGAAACCGGCAATTGCCCTCCAATGTTAACATTGCTGTGTCCGCATTGGTGCGATCCGACGAATGCAGAATAGCTGAGACCCGCTTCACCCAATGGGTTGTGGACTCTCCATCCTCTTGAACACAAGCGGCCAGGTCCACAATCGACATAGGCTGCTTACAAGTATCTTTAAAATTCTGGATAAACCGGTGTTTTAATTCGGCCCATGATCCGACAGAGTTAGCTGGTAAGCTCTTTAACCACGTACGAGCTGTCCCCTCCAACATCATAGTGAAGTATTTAGCACACACCGCTTCATCCACATCCAACATCTCCATTGCCATCTCATAACTTTCAACCCATGACTCTGGTTGTAAATCTGCGGTGTAATTGGGTACCTTATAAGGGCCCTTAAAATCCTTGGGCAGTCATACATTGCGCAAAGCGGGGGTAAGACACGGCACCCCTAAAGAACTGAAGACCACGCCTGGCTCCACCGAAGCTGTAACATCCTAAATTTTCAATTTGGAATGTTATACACTAGATCATCATGCATAGCATATTTTCTTGCATTTTGGTCGATCCTAGAAATTTCACGCAACTCAAGGACCCTCAGAGAGAGTTGGAGATTTCGTTATTTTCATATTTGAGAGTTCTCTCAAATTTTGGAAAAGAGGATCATTTGATTTATTTATTTCATCTTTAATTATTTTCCAATATCAAAAATATAAGAGAGGGAATAATATGACCTTCCCAAATTTAGGAAAAATGAAGATTTAATGAATAAATCAAATTTTGGTTTTGCCGGAGTTTCGTTTGCTTTTATTTGGATAAGGAAAAATGCGCGTTTTCAAAAATTGCATTCTAGGTCCGGAGTAAAGTTCATTTTGTTCGGCTCATTTTTAGGAGTTGGGAAAAATTTACTTTAGTAATTTTGGAGTTCGTTTAGTTTAGTTTTCTTTTGTTTTCTGCGCGCGAATCCAGTTAAAAAAAGGACCAAGGCCAACCAGGCCAAAGGCCCAGCCAGCCGGCCGCCTCCCCAGCCAGCGCGCGCGCCAGGCGCAGCGCCAGGCCGCCGCCTCCCTCCCTCTAGGCCGAGTCCCAGAGGGACTCTAGGCTGGTTAGCCCCCCCCCCTTTCCTTGTTTTGTTTTCCCTCTTTTGCTTGCCCCCTACCCCAAGTAATC
>NC_041388.1:175029206-175037371 GCF_002162155.2 Triticum dicoccoides
CTCTCCTCACATCAATCCCAAGCCCCTTTCCTCCTTAGCCGCGCCCCACCCCGCGCCCCTCACCCGCCGCCGCCGCCCTATAGCCACCGCCGCCGCCGCCCTATAGCCACCGTCGCCGCCGTTCGCCGGAGCCTCGCCGAGGTTGTCCTGCGCCGCGTCTCTTTTTCTCCCCTCGGTTCAGTTTTTCTTCTAAACCATTCCGGTTCTTTCTTAACCGTTCCTGTTTTTTCTCGTTCTTTGTTTCGGTTTTCTTTTCCGAAAACCCTAGATCGGTTTTCGTTCTTCTTTCAAACCATTCGTCTCAACGAACGTGATCACCGATTATTCCCCGGTTAACGACGCCCGTTCATTTAATCGTTCTTCTTCTTTTCTTTTCGTCAGATTTATTCCGCGATCGTGATCTCAGATCCGATCTTCGTTCTAGTCTTTCTTCTCGCTCGTTTATCGGAATCAGGTGATTCAAGCGCCTGGAGTTTCGTTTCGAAACCGCCGTTCCGTCTAATCAACTTAAACAAGTTTTTGCCCCGGTAAAATTTGACCTAGTTTCAACTTGCTAGAACCGAGTTGTTTTCTTCCGCCGTTTGTTTTCCGTTTCTTTGTTCGGTTCGTTCTTTCTTTGCAACCGGAGTTCTTAAGTTGAACTTTCTGGTTCGTTCTCCTGTTCGAGTTTTACCTGTGCATTAGATGAGTACTTATTGTATGCTTGTTGTTTGTCTGTGATAGATCACCCGGATTGCGCCGCTTGTTACTTCGAAACCCTAGGTCTCGCGGATCATCAGCAAGGCAAGTAACACTTTGATCATACCTTTTTCTACAACCCATGTTTTATTGCATTAGATCAATCCTCTCACATTGCATGATTAGGATCTAATTAAACTGTGGGATGGGAAGTAGATGAGGTAGTACCTATCACCTGTATTATTATGAAACCTTTGGGAGTTACTTCTACGTTTGCTTATTATGCCATGCTATGCTAGTAGACGTGGATTGGGTGAGTGATATCCATGACAGATGTGAGTTGATAATTTTAACGGTTTATCTAAGGTGGCAACTTAAACACACATCTGGGTGGATTGAGGCACCTGATGTCTATCAGGACTTGCCTGTTTTATTTTGGACCGCCACCCAGGCTCAAAGGGATCATAAGATCATTCATGCTAGAAACTTCCATGTGCAGCCACATGCTACTATGGGCTCTGGCATAGTTGACTAAGTTGTGCGAACTCTTACGGGGTGGACTAGCAGATGTAGGGGTTGTAGGTGGTACGGTCTACCCCACATGTAAGGTGCTAGCGCTTCTGAAAGACTATGTCTCGGTCATCCGTTTCTCAAACACCATGTAGTGCGAGAAAACAAACGGAGGTGATCGAGTCATGTGGGGAAAAGTGCGCAAACCTCTGCAGAGTGTACAAACTAATCATGATTAGACATGTCCCCGGTTATGGACAACTTGAGTATCTAGTACTTGAATATCATGTGAATCTCAACATGTTACTTCTAATTAATGTTGTTGGGTTTTAACTGTTCACTTAATTGGGATCAGAATGCTCTCAACCATTCTCGATGTTTAACAACTACCATGATAGTTAAATAAATTTATTCCTTTGCAGTAGGGAAAAACTGGCTTTACGCAAAACTGTAACCATAGAGCTTTCCACCAGCCATATATGCATATAGTATAGCTATTTCATTCCATTACTCTCTATGTGTTACATTGCCAGCATATTCCATGTGTTGATCCGTTTTCGGGCTGCAACTTCTCATGTTGCAGACTTTTCAGACGACGAGTAAGGTGCGTTTAGGTCGTGGTTCTATACTCAGTGATGCCGTTGGAGTTGATGGACCCATTTATCTTCCGAGTCTTCCGCTGTTATCATTATTAGATGGCCTTAAGCCATATTTATTGTAATAAGTTCTCTTTGAGATAACAATGTAATAAGTGTGTGATTGCCACTCTGCTATAAATCCTTTGATGTACTGTGTGGTGTCAGCATTACTGATCCAGGGATGACACCTGAGCACAGAGCACTTGATCCATTCGGGTCGGGTCGCCACAGAGATGGTATCAGAGTGCACGCTGACTGTAGGACACGACCACTAAGTTAAAGCCATAGATCACCATTCTCTTCTCATTTTCTAACTCCTCATCTTTTCTACTCTTTTAGGATGACGAACCCGAAGATTAAGTACGCCCAATCGGATGAAGGCACACCATTTGGATTTTACCTGAAGGAAGTCACCAAGTACCTAAACATTGGATTACCAAGCTTCACGGGAACCTTCAACGCCACTCTGCCTGAAGAGGAGCGCTGGAAGATTCAAACTCACGTTCCGGGAAGGACATTCGCACCAATCACGAAGCCCATAGATAGTGTTTTCAATGCACCAACCTGGAGTCTGGGAGGGAGCATGGCAGCTCATATCACCATAGGACGCATTGGAGAAGTTTACCAAGAAGACCTCAAGGACACTATCTACCAGATTTGCGGACGCCGAGATGAACAATGGGAGTTAGTTAGCACCAAGAAGGATAGATCCATTGCATCTTACATCCAGGAGTTAAACCAGCACATTCGACGCCACGAGAACCAGATGTGCAATGATATGATAGAGTTGAAGAATGCAAAGGCAAGGATCATCGAGCTAGAAGGAGAACTGAAGTCTACACGCAAGGACTACATGGACGAGATCGTAGCTCTAGCAAGGCACAATGGCGATCTTAAGCAGGAGATTGAAGAACTCAAGAGGAAGTTAGCATCCACGGAGGAAGACGAGTACGTCGCATGTCCGGACAACTACATCATCATCGACGACACCGATTCGGATCCAAGTGAACCCGACTTTGAAGACGAAGCTGGAGCAGATATCATGGAGTCTTCCACCGGTTCAAATTTCTAGATGACCACCAGCTAGTAGTAGCATTTCCCCCCTGTAAACATTATAGTTCGAGCACTTTTGCGATAGTTTTAGACCGATTGTAAGCCCTTGTTTGATTGAATGAAGTGATTTTGTGTGCATTTGCTCATGTGCATTGGGGTAGTGTTTTCCCTTTAGACCTCACTCTATTCTTAATTCTCGTCTTTTCTAAACCCTCGGATGCCTCCGAGACATGACAATGGATTCCCACCGAAACTCACTCAGTTGATCCAGCAGCAGAATCAATTGATGCAAATGTTAGTCCAGAACCAACAGAACAACAACAACAACCCACCACCCCCACCACCACCTGTTGACCACTTAGCCCGTTTCCTTAGGCTGAATCCGCCGGTGTTTTCCAGTAGCACCGAGCCGATAGTAGCAGACGATTGGCTCCGCAAGATAGGAAGGGAGTTGACCACTGCAGGATGCACGGATGGTGAGAAAGTAAAGTTTGCCGCTCACCAGCTTGACGGACCCGCGGCAGCTTGGTGGGAGAATTTCACAACCACTTACCCAGTTGACACTGTCACATGGGATCAGTTTCAGCAAGCTTTCCGCACTGCCCATGTTTCAGTAGGAGCTATGGCCCTAAAGAAGCATGAGTTTTGCAACTTACGCCAAGGAGGAAGGACAGTTGGCCAGTACGTTGACGATTTCAGCAAGTTAGCACGTTATGCCCCAGATGATGTTGCTACGGATGCAGCTAAGCAGGAGAAGTTTCTGGAAGGACTGAATGATGAACTAAGCATGAAGTTGATGGTAGCGAGTTTCAACAACTACCAGGAGTTGGTAGATCGTGCCATCATGATTGAAGGGAAGCAACAGCAGATTGAGAACCGTAAGAGGAAGTATGGACAGGGGAAGTATAACTCTGGAGCCCAGCAGAAGCCCCGTTTTACCCCAAAACCGGGATTTTAGTTTCAGCATACCCATGGAGGAGGTAGCTCGCACAACCATAATGGCCACAAGAATGGTAATGGAGGAAGCAACGGCCAGAACCGTACCATCCCATCGACCCCAACCAAGAGAGACCTGAGTCAAGTCACCTGTTTCAAGTATTCCAAGACTGGACATTATGCCAATGAATGCCCCGAAGGCCAGAATGGAAATGGCAATGGAAGCTCTGGGAAGAAGCCGAACCCTTTCAATAGGGGATAGGTGAACCACATTAATGTGGAGGAGGTTGAAGATCAGCCTGATGCAGTAATCGGTAAGTTTCTGGTTAAGTCATTTACCGCACTCGTTCTTTTTGATACTGGTGCATCGCATTCATACATATCAAGGGGATTTGTGGATAAATATAACCTGCCAACCCAAGCCCTTAGGACACCCATGTTAGTAAGCTCACCAGGAGCGGAGTTTATGGCTAGACGATGGTGTGATCGGTTACCATTAAGGATTGGTAACTATGTGTTTCCCTCAGACCTAATAGTATTGGAATCTCAAGGATTGGATGTGATATTAGGCATGGATTGGTTGTCGATGTATGGAGGAAACATCGATTGCGCCAGTAAGACAATTTTGCTTACCACACCAGAAGGAAGAAGGATCAAGTATGTATCCCGGCATGTGCCAAACAGGACACAAGTAAACTGCCTAACAAGAGTTGTGCAAGAGGAAGTACTAGTGGTGAAGGATTTTCCTGATGTATTTCCTGAGGAATTGCGAGGCATGCCACCGGATAGAGACATTGAGTTTTTGATTGAGTTATTTCCAGTTACAGGCCCAATATCGAAGTGACCGTACCAGATGCCAGCAAAGGATTTGGTGGAAATTAAGAATCAGATTAAGGAGTTATTGGATAAAGGTTACATTCGCCCAAGTTCTTCGCCTTGGGGATCACCCGTACTTCTAGTGGAAAAGAAGGATGGATCATTAAGGATGGTTGTAGATTATCGGGGATTGAATGAAGTAACCATCAAAAATAAGTACCCACTGCCAATGATCAACGATCTGTTTGATCGATTGCAAGGAGCTAAAGTGTTTTCCAAGATCGATTTGCGATCAGGGTGCCATCAATTGAAGATTCGAGAGTAGGACATACCTAAGACAGCGTTCACCACCAGATATGGACTGTATGAGTATACCGTTATGTCATTTGGATTGACTAACGCACCTGCCTATTTTATGAACCTGATGAACAAAGTGTTTATGGAGTTTTTGGATAAGTTCGTCATAGTGTTCATTGATGACATCCTGGTTTATTCAAAGAATGAAGAGGAGCATAAGGAACATTTGCGTTTGGTTTTGGAGAAACTAAGGGAACATCAGTTATACGCCAAATTCAGCAAATGTGAGTTTTGGTTGAAGGAAGTTGGATTCCTCGGACACGTTATATCTGGAGAAGGTATAGCAGTTGACCCCACTAAGGTTGAGACCGTAACCGAATGGGAATCGCCAACGACAGTTGGAGAGATACGGAGTTTTCTTGGACTCGCAGGATACTACCGGAGGTTCATTGAGAACTTTTCAAAGATTGCAAAGCCTATGACTGAATTGTTGAAGAAGGATACTAAGTTCAATTGGACTGAGGAATGTGAGGCTAGTTTCCAGGAATTGAAGAAACGCTTGGTTACCTCACTAGTATTGATTTTGCCAGATCAGACCAAGGATTATGAGGTGTATTGCGACGCTTCACGTCGAGGACTTGGAGCAGTGCTTATGCAGGAAGGGAGAGTTGTTTCGTATGCTTCACGACAACTGAAGCCTCGTGAGTTGAATTATGCCACGCATGATTTGGAGTTAGCAGCCGTAGTGCATGCATTGAAAACGTGGAGACATTTCCTCATTGGAAATCATTGTGAGGTGTACACGGATCACAAGAGTTTGAAGTACATTTTCACGCAGAAGGAGTTGAACCTCAGACAAAGGAGATGGTTGGAGCTCATCAAGGATTATGACATGAGATTGCATTACCATCCCGGAAAGCTAATGTAGTAGCTGACGCATTGAGCCGTAAGAGCCATGTCAACACCCTAGTGACGGGGAAAATACCCAAGGAGTTGGCAGAAAACCTTCGTGAGCTATGTTTGGAAATAGTTCCGAGAGGCTATGTAGCAGCATTGGAGATTTAGTCAACATTGATGGATAAAATCAGAGAAGCTCAGAAATCTGACAAGGAGATTGCTGCTATAAAAGAGAAATTGAGCGAAGAAAAAGCAAAGGGATTTCGTGAGGATGAGCATGATACCCTATGGTTTGAGGACCGTGTTTATGTGCCAAATGACCCAGAGATCAGGAAGTTGATTTTGCAAGAGGCACATGATTCACCGTATTCGATTCACCCAGGGAATACCAAGATGTATTTGGATTTGAAGGAAACATTCTGGTGGGTCGGAATGAAGAAGGATATTGCAGCATATGTAGCAGTTTGTGACGTATGTCAGAGAGTAAAGGCAGAGCATCAGAAGCCAGCAGGATTGTTACAACCATTGCCGACACCCGAATGGAAGTGGGATAAGATAGGCATGGATTTTATCACAGGATTACCCCGGACGAAAGCAGGCTATGACTCGATATGAGTAGTAGTTGATCGTTTGACAAAGGTAGCACATTTTATTCCAGTTAAGACCACTTACACCAGTGCTAAGTTGGCAAAGATATACATGACTAGGATCGTTTGTTTGCATGGAGTTCCGAGGAGTATCGTATCAGATAGAGGAACCCAATTTACTTCAAAGTTTTGGAATCAGTTGCATGAAACTTTAGGAACCAGACTGGAGTTCAGCACAGCTTTTCACCCACAGACGGATGGACAGACCGAGAGAGTCAATCAGATTTTGGAAGATATGCTGAGAGCTTGTGCACTAGATTATGGATCTAGTTGGGACGATAACTTGCCGTATGCGGAGTTTTCTCATAACAACAGTTACCAAACCAGTTTGAAGATGGCACCTTTCGAAGCCTTATACGGAAGGAGGTGCAGGACACCGTTGTCATGGGACGAAGTTGGAGACCGTCAATTCTTTGGACCAGATTTGATTAAGGAGTCTGAACAGAAAGTTAAGTTGATTCGCGAGAGGCTCAAGGTAGCCCAATCCAGGCAGAAGAGCTACGCAGATTCTAAACGCAAGGAGACAGTCTACGAAACCGGGGACAGAGTTTATCTCCGAGTATCCCCACTTCGAGGAGTTAAGCGCTTTGGAGTTAAGGGAAAGTTAGCACCGTGTTTTTTTGGACCGTATAAGATCTTGCAACGTATGGGAGAAGTCGCTTATAAGTTGGAATTACCAGAGGGACTGTCAGGAGTTCATGATGTATTCCATGTTTCTCAGCTGAAGAGATGTCACGCCAAGATGGCGGAGGTACCGCTAAGAGATACCGTGCCACTCGAAGCGATTCAGTTGAAGGACGACTTAACGTATGAGGAGAAGCCAGTCAAGATTCTCGATTATGCCAGCAGAGTTACCCGCAGCAAGGTTATCAAGTTTTGCAAAGTTCAGTGGAACCACCACTCAAAGGATGAAGCCACCTAGGAGAGAGAAGAAGATTTGCTCAAGGACCACCCTCACCTATTTTCTAGCCAACCCGAATCTCGAGGGCGAGATTCATCTTAAGGGGGGTAGGTTTGTAACATCCCAAATTTTCAATTTGGAACGTTATACACTAGATCATCATGCATAGCATATTTTCTTGCATTTTGGTCGATCCTAGAAATTTCACGCAACTCAAGGACCCTCGGAGAGAGTTGGAGATTTCGTTATTTTCATATTTGAGAGTTCTCTCAAATTTTGGAAAAGAGGATCATTTGATTTATTTATTTCATCTTCAATTATTTTCCAATATCAAAAATATAAGAGAGGGAATAATATGACTTTCCCAAATTTAGGAAAAATGAAGATTTAATGAATAAATCAATTTTTGGTTTTGCCGGAGTTTCGTTTGCTTTTATTTGGATAAGGAAAAATGCGCGTTTTCAAAAATTGCATTCTAGGTCCGGAGTAAAGTTCATTTTGTTCGGCTCATTTTTAGGAGTCGGGAAAAATTTACTTTAGTAATTTTGGAGTTCATTTAGTTTAGTTTTCTTTTGTTTTCTGCGCGCGAATCCAGTTAAAAAAAGGACCAAGGCCAGCCGGCCGCCTCCCCAGCCAGCGCGCGCGCCAGGCGCAGCGCCAGGCCGCCGCCTCCCTTGCTCTAGGCCGAGTCCCAGAGGGACTCTAGGCCAGTTAGCCCCCCCCCTTTCCTTGTTTTGTTTTCCCTCTTTTGCTTGCCCCCTACCCCAAGTAATCCCCCCCACCACCTATATA
>NC_041388.1:175037855-175138760 GCF_002162155.2 Triticum dicoccoides
CGCCGCCGCCCTATAGCCGCCACTGCCGCCCTATAGCCGCCGTCACCGCCGTTCGCCAGAGCCTCGCCGAGGTTGTCCCGCGCCGCGTCTCTTTTTCTCCCCTCGGTTCAGTTTTTCTTCTAAACCGTTCCGGTTCTTTCTTAACCGTTCCGGTTTTTTCTCGTTCTTTGTTTCGGTTTTCTTTTCTGAAAACCCTAGATCGGTTTTCGTTCTTCTTTCGGACCGTTCGTCTCAACAAACGTGATCACCAATTATTCCCCGGTTAACGACGCCCGTTCGTTTAACCGTTCTTCTTCTTTTCTTTTCGTCGGATTTATTCCGCGATCGTGATCTCAGATCCGATCTTCGTTCTAGTCTTTCTTCTCGCTCGTTTATCGGAATCAGGTGTTTCAAGCACCTGGAGTTTCGTTTCGAAACCGCCGTTCCGTCTAATCAACTTAAACAAATTTTTGCCCCGGTAAAATTTGACCTAGTTTCAACTTGCTAGAACCAAGTTGTTTTCTTCCGCCGTTTGTTTTCCGTTTCTTTGTTCGGTTCGTTCTTTCTTTGCAACCGGAGTTCTTAAGTTGAACTTCCTGGTTCGTTCTCCTGTTCGAGTTTTACCTGTGCATTAGATGAGTACTTATTGTATGCTTGTTGTTTGTCTGCGATAGATCACCCGGATTGCGCCGCTTGTTACTTCGAAACCCTAGGTCTCGCGGATCATCAGCAAGGCAAGTAACACTTTGATCATACCTTTTTCTACAACCCATGTTTTATTGCATTAGATCAATCCTCTCACATTGCATGATTAGGATCTAATTAAACTATGGGATGGGAAGTAGATGAGGTAGTACCTATCACCTGTATTATTATGAAACCTTTGGGAGTTACTTCTACATTTGCTTATTATGCCATGCTATGCTAGTAGACGTGGATTGGGTGAGTGATATCCATGACAGATGTGAGTTGATAATTTTAACGGTTTATCTAAGGTGGCAACTTAAACACACATCTGGGTGGATTGAGGCACCTGATGTCTATCAGGACTTGCCTGTTTTATTTTGGACCACCACCCAGGCTCAAAGGGATCATAAGATCATTCATGCTAGAAACTTCCGTGTGCAGCCACATGCTACTATGGGCTCTGGCATAGTTGACTAAGTTGTGCGAACTCTTACGGGGTGGACTAGCAGATGTAGGGGTTGTAGGTGGTACGGTCTACCCCACATGTAAGGTGCTAGCGCTTCTGAAAGACTATGTCTCGGTCATCCGTTTCTCAAACACCATGTAGTGCGAGAAAACAAACGGAGGCGATCGAGTCATGTGGGGAAAAGTGCGCAAACCTCTGCAGAGTATACAAACTAATCATGATTAGCCGTGTCCCCAGTTATGGACAACTTGAGTATCTAGTACTTGAATATCATGTGAATCTCAACATGTTACTTCTAATTAATGTTGTTGGGTTTTAACTGTTCACTTAATTGGGATCGGAATGCTGTCAACCATTCTCGATGTTTAACAACTACCATGATAGTTAAATAAATTTATTCCTTTGCAGTAGGGAAAAACTGGCTTTACGCAAAACTGTAACCATAGAGCTTTCCACCAGCCATATATGCATATAGTATAGCTGTTCCATTCCATTACTCTCTATGTGTTACATTGCCAGCATATTCCATGTGCTGACTCATTTTCGGGCTGCAACTTCTCATGTTGCAGACTTTTCAGACGACGAGTAAGGTGCTTTTAGGTCGTGGTTCTATACTCAGTGATGCCGTTGGAGTTGATGGACCCATTTATCTTCCGAGTCTTCCGCTGTTATCGTTATTAGATGGCCTTAAGCCATATTTATTGTAATAAGTTCTCTTTGAGACAACGATGTAATAAGTGTGTGATTGCCACTCTGCTATAAATCCTTCGATGTACTGTGTGGTGTCATCATTACTGATCCAGGGATGACACCTGAGCACAGAGCACTTGATCCATTCGGGTCGGGTCGCCACAGAAGCGTAGGGCGAACCGAAGTAGGTTGATGAGCTGCATGCAGAGCTGCTAACTCGGCCTCTCGACGTGCATGACCATGATCCACCACATCATGCGCATTAGCACCTCCACCTGCCGGGTTGTGCCCTCGCGGTGAGTTTCGGTGACGTGCACTGCTTGACACAGCCGGTTCATCCTCGACGTGCCTGTTGTAGCAATGACTTGGACGGGGGGTGGAATGAATCCTCTCGCAACTATGCGAATAAGCCTGCTGCTGATTCAAAGCTATTTGAAGGAGCTCTCTAGCCCGTCGTGCCTCAATCACAACTGGTGACTTGCCGTCGGTTGGGAGGGCTGCCAATCATGAAGCGGCGGCCACAATGTTGTCCAACGGGTTGGAGTAATGCCCTGGGGGCGTCGGAACATACTGCGGCACAATGCTGTTCTGACGAGGCGGGTCCATCATGCGCGGCTGAACCGGCGCTCCTGTTCCCGGCGCCTCTGTCCGGTTTAACATTGGCTGGTTACTGGTTCCTGCTCCTGGCGTGTTGAAGAGATTTCTTGGCTCATAACCCGGCGGGAGGTGCGACTGGTATCTTCTTCTCATGACTTTGTCTGAGGCATTCTGATCCAGCCTAAGCCGGTAGGCCTAAGCTTCCAACTCGGCCCGTTCTGTAGCCATCCTAGCGTTCTCTGCAGCTAGGTCCGCTTTAGCCTGAGTTATCTGATCTTTCACCTTTTCAATCTCTGCATTATGCTGATCCCGGGCTGTTGCGTCCACCTCCGCGGCCATCAATGTTGCCAAAGCATCGAACAAATCCGACAGAACTTGAACCGGAGGTGGCGGAGAGCCCCCTGATCCCGCTGGCATTGTTGTTGCTGAACCGGAGAGCATTACCGCGGCGGTAGAAGAGTGATGCGCTGGCTGTGTACCGGCCATGAAGACAGAGACCCGATTTGGCAGGTCGAGAGGGTCTGAAATACTATTGCCATCGGAACCTCCGCTAATCCGGCCGTCCTACAACTAATACAGCGATTCAGTCTCTCCGGTTTAAGACTCGTCATCAGAATAGACAACGGTTTCTCCATCAGATGCCGGTCCATCCTCATATTCTGCTCCATGGATGACACCTACGAAAACATGCCTTGCTACGGGCTCAACCGGGGAAGGGCTTGCACGCTGAGCCATCTCGATGATGTCGGTGCAGGTGTCCAGCTGAGGGCCCAGTTCGCCGATCTTGCCGATGAAGATGTGAATCCCACCAAAGGGGACCCGGTACCCGTATTCGATTGAACCGGCCTCGGGACCCCATCCTGCGTCGTCGATGTAGAGCTTGCCACGACGACTCTTCGTCAGCGTATCCTTTGAGTCCATCAAAGCTGCCCTTCAAGAACTCGAAACCATCGTGCGATAGCCCCACGGTGGGCGCCAACTGTCGTGGGTTTGTCATGGCAGATGTCCTCGTGAAAGGACTTAGTCATGGAGCCATCGCTACGGGTTAGCTTAAAGGGGTTAAACTGGACAAGGGACACGAGGGATTTTATACTAGTTCGGCCCCTTCGATGAAGGTAAAAGCCTACGTCTAGTTGTGATTGGTATTGCTAGGGTTTCGATGACCAGGGAGAGAATCCGCTTTGCCTGGCTCTCGAGTTGTTGTCTGTTGTCCCTAAACCGCTGTCGGGTCGTCCCTTTATATACATAGGTTGACGCCCGCCGGTTTACAGAGTCCCGAGGCCGGATCATAAACGTGTCCGGCTCGGTCTCCATTCCTTCTAACCTACAATACAAGTTACATGAAAGAATCGGTTTACATCTACAGGCCTTAACATGCCTTTGGGCTTTGGGCCTTCGTAAAGTGCCACCATCCTTATGTCTTCATGGGCTTCTATATTCATGGGGTTAACCCGGTCACTCCTAGCCGGTTTACCTCCAGCAGTCATATCACCAACACTTTCCGAGGAAACAACCTCAAGTTCATAGTATCAACTCTATTGGAAAAATTCCATCGATTCTATTTGGAGGTTTTGAATTTCCTCTTCCTACTGTCAAGAAGAAATATGATATTCTTCTTATTGGGGATGTGCATATCCCTGTTGAGGTAACATAGTGTTATTCAAAATTTCTCCGGTTCCATGTTATTCGGAATGAGTTCGTTAACAAGACTTGATCAACCTTGTTAGTGGATTCCTTTTGATGATCATAAGATGGATGAAACTAGAAGGCACAACTCTCTGTACCCTCCTTTTACTTTCTGTTATTTATATTAAATAAAATAAAAATAGTATTTTTTCTGTCTGTTATCTGATTTATCCGTGCAATATAAAAATACCCCAAAAATAAAAGTTCTCCAAATGCCCTGAAATTTAAATATGATTTTTTTCTGGAATATTTGAGAATATTTGGCACTGAGAACACAGCAGGAGGAGCTGGCACCTGGCCACGAGGGTCAGGGGCGCGCCCTACCCCCCTGGGCGTGCCCCCCTGTCTCGTGGGCCCACGGTGGCCCTCCTCCACTTATCCTTTCACCCACACACTCCTTCCTCCCACAAACACGAATATCCAGCTCAAACCCGAGTCCAAGCTCGTTTTGCTGCCATTTTCGATCTCCTTGCTCAAAGCACCTAAAAAAAAACTACTTGGGGAGATTGTTCCTTGGTATGTGACTCCTCCATTGGTCCAATTAGTTTTTGTTCTAGTGCTTTATTCATTGCAAATTTGTGCTGCCTAGGTGACCATGTTCTTGAGCTTGCATATCAAATTTATATGGTTCCAAGTAGTTTTGATGCATGATATAGGCTCTAGGCACTTGTAGGAGTAGTTGCTATCAATATTATTGCGTTTGGTTTACTTTTATTTTGAAGTTACTAAAAATTTCAGAATTTTTCAGAAAATAATGAAGAGACTTTTGAGGGGCTCATCGAGCCGAAGCTCGAAGGAAAAGGCACAGAAGCCCAAGTATAATCTACCTCGCACCGTGGAGGTTCGACCGTGTGAATGGCCTTCCGATGAATTCTTGAGAGCAGCCGGGATTTATGAAGATTTTAATGAATTGGCTGAAAATGGAGGCCTCACCGCTTTCCTCCACGACCAACGCGATCAGTATCTCTTACTCACAAATATCTTTGTGCAAAACTTTCATTTCCATTCTAGGAGCTCACCACATACGGTGGAGTTTTATTTATATGATGAGCATAAGGAGATGTCACTTTATGATTTTTGTCGGGTTTGTTTGGTCCCTTTCAAGGGAACGACAGAGGAACCACATCAAGAAGATGTGGATGGGTTTATTGATACCATCACTGTAGGGGAAACGAGGAAGGTTTCCAATGCACAAATCACTAGCATACATTTTCCTGTCTTACGCTACTTTGCAATATTTGCTAGTCGTTGCTTAATTGGTCATGGAAACTGTGGAAACCTTAGTGTTCCTGATATTATTATTTTGTTCCACGGTTTATTCAGTGATAACTCTGTTAGTATGGGTGGTATTATTGCTAAACAGTTAAGTCTGAACCATACAAAGGGCCCCATCTTTAGAGGCATCTATGCTTCACGCCTAGCTGCACATTTTAACATACCTATTAGGCATTATGAGAAGGAATAAAAATTGTTGCCTCGTGTTTACTTAGATTATAAGAGTATGGTAGCACATGATTTTATTGTTAAGAATAGGGAAGGGGAGCTTAAATACAAATTGTTCTTTCATAAACATCATCCTGAGACTATTACCCTACCTGCTCCTTCCTTGTTTGATTTATCTTCAGGCCAGTACCTTGTTCCATTAGAGGCTATTCACGCCTACCGGAACCCTACATCAGCCACAGAGCCAGAGTCGGAACCACAAGTTGATCCTCCATGACAGTCTAATTACCATTGGGATCCGGAGATGATTGCCAACCAGTGGCAGTCAGAGTCTTCTTCATCTCAGTACGACCCCAACTATTACTATGGATATCCGCCAGGCCAGCCGTGGCCATACACCAACTTAGGCCAAAAGCTTAAGCTTGGGGGAGTATGTATTTCTCACCGGCATTACATTTATGTTCACACACTCATTGCCAGATGTCGGTGCTCATACTTTTTCATTGTATCATCCATGCTAGTTTATTTTCCTTCTATGCTTTCTTCTTGCGTGTTTAATAAACCTTAAGAAAAACAAAAAAAAAATAGTTCTAGCTTTTAGTTAGTTTTAATTTCCATGCTTGTAGTAGTAATTAAAAAGAAAACCCAAAAAGATTTCATGTTCTTCTTTTGCTTGTTGGGAGCTTTCCCGTGTAAATAGTTTTATTTATTTTCTTTTCTTTGGGGGTTGATAGGACAAGACCATGATTAAATTGTTGAAGTAGCTCTTATATGCATTATTGTTGATCTGACAAAAGAGCCCATATTACCTTGTCTTCTCATGTTTATTGAATGCCTGCAGATTCCAACTTAGTCCAATGCACATGCACTCTTATTATTATCCACATCATTCGGTCCTGCAAGTGAAAGGCAATTATGATGATATATGATGGACTGACTGATATGAGAAAAGCTGGTATGAACTCGACCTCTTTTGTTTTTGTAAATATGATTAGTTCATCATTCCTGATTCAGCCTATTATGAATAAACATGTTTGCAATGACAACTAGAGATCATAGTTTCTTGTGCCATGCTTGATTAGCTAGGAACTTATAATGGTTTACCTTGCGTGCCAACATGCTATTGAAATGGTTGTGATGTGGTATGATAGGGTGGTATCTTTTTTTGACTATAATAGGGTGGTATCCTCCTCTAAATGATTTAAGTGACTTGACTTGGTGCATGTTCACGCATGTAGTTGAAACAAAATCAACATAGCCTTCACGATATTTATGTTCATGGTGGATTATATCCTACTCATGCTTGCACTCGGTGTTGATTAATTTTAATGCATGTTCATGACTGTTGTCGCTCTCTAGCTGGTGGCTTCCCAGTCTTTTGCTAGCCTTCACCTGTACTAAGCGGGAATACTGCTTGTGCATCCAACTCCATAAACCCCAATGTTATTCCATATGAGTCCACCATACCTACCTATATACAGTATCTACCTGCCGTTCCAAGTAAATTTGTATGCGCCAAACTCTAAAGCCTCAAATAAATATCCTATTTTGTATGCTCGAATAGCTCATGTATCAACTAGAGCATTCTGTATCTTCCACGTTGGGCGGGTTATTCTCAATAGGAGTGGACTCCACTCCTCACTCATGAGAAAGTGGCTGGTCACCGGGATGCCCAATCCCATGCTTTATGCAAATCCAATCAAAATAATTGCAAACAAAACTCCCCCTGGGACTCTTGTTAGTTGGAGGCACTCGTTGTTTCGAGCAAGCCATGGATTGATGCTTGTTGGTGGAGGGGGAGTATAAACTTTACCATTCTGTTTGGGAACCGCCTATAATGTGTGTAGCATGGAAGATATTGCCATCTCTTGGTTGTTATGTTGACAATGAAAGTATACCACTCAAAATATTATTCACCTCTATTTCAAAACCGAGCTCTGGCACCTCTACAAATCCCTGCTTCCCTCTGCGAAGGGCCTATCTATTTACTTTTATGCTGAGTCATCATCCTCTTATTAAAAAGCACCAGTTGGAGAGCACCGCTGTCATTTGCATTCATTACGGTTAGTTTACATTGAGTATGACTTGACTGGATCTCTTTTACCATGAATTACAATGTCTAGTCAGTCCTTGATCTTTAAAGGTGCTCTGCATTTATGTTTTGCAATCTCAAAAAGGGCTAGCGAGATACCATCTTGTTATATCATATTATGATTGTTTTGAGAAAGTGTTGTCATCCGAGATTTATTATTATTGCTCACTAGTTGATTATGCCATTGATATGAGTAAACTTGAGACCTAAGCGTTATTGTGAATGTGGTTAGTCATAATCTTTGTTGAAAACTTGAATGTTGGCTTTACATATTTACAACAACAAGAGCAAACAGAGTTTGTAAAAGTTTTTATTTATCACTTTCAGTTTACCAACTGAATTGCTTGAGGACAAGCAAAGGTTTAAGCTTGGGGGAGTTGATACGTCTCTGTCGTATCTAATTTTCCAAACACTTTTGCCCTTGTTTTGGACTCTAACTTGCATGATTTGAATGAAACTAACCCGGACTGACGTTGTTTTCAGCAGAATTACCATGGTGTTATTTATGTGCAGAAACAAAAGTTCTCGGAATGACCTGAAACTTCACGGAACAACTTTTCGGAAATAAAAAAAAATCCTTGCAAAAGATGAAGACCAGGGGGCCCACCACGTGTCCATGAGGGTGGGGGCATGCCTGCCCCCCTAGGGCGCGCCCCCCTACCTCGTGGGCCCCCTGGAGCTCCTCTGACCTCAACTCCAACTCTATATATTTGGTTTCGGGGAGAAAAAATTAGAGGGAAGAAATCATTGTGTTTTACGATATGGAGCCGCCGCCAAGCCCTAAAACCTCTCGGGAGGGCTGATCTGGAGTCCGTTCGGGGCTCCGGAGAGGGGAATCTATCGCTATCGTCATCATCAACCATCCTCCATCACCAACTTCATGATGCTCACCGTCGTGCGTGAGTAATTCCATCGTAGGTGAGGGAGTCCTGGATTAGGGGGTGTCTGGATGGCCGGACTATACCTTCAGCCGGACTCCTGGACTATGAAGATACAAGATTTAAGACTCCGTCTCGTGTCCGGAAGGGACTTTCCTTGGCGTGGAAGGCAAGCTTGGCGATACGGATATGTAGATCTCCTACCATTGTAACCGACTCTATGTAACCCTAACCCTATCCGGTGTCTATATAAACCGGAGGGTTTTAGTCCGTAGGACAACATACACAACAACAATCATACCATAGGCTAGCTTCTAGGGTTTAGCCTCCTCGATCTCGTGGTAGATTTACTCTTCTACTACCCATATCATCAATATTAATCAAGTAGGACGTAGGGTTTTACCTCCATCGAGAGGGCCCGAACCTGGGTAAAACTTTGTGTCCCTTGTCTCCTGTTACCATCGACCCTAGACGCACAGTTCGGGACCCCCTACCCGAGATCCACCGTTTTGAGACCGACATTGGTGCTTTCATTGAGAGTTCCTTTGTGTCGTCGCCATCAGGCTCGATGGCTCCTACGATCATCAATAGCGATGCAGTCCAGGGTGAGACCTTCCTCTCCGGACAGATCTTCATCTTCGGCGGCTTCGCACTGCGGGCCAATTCGCTTGGCCGTCTGGAGCAGATCGAAAGCTACTCCCCCGGCCTTCAGGTCAGATTTGGAAGTTTAAACTACACGGCTGACATCCGCGGGGACTTGATCTTCGACGGATTCGAGCCACTGCCGAGCACGCCGCACTGTCACGACGAGCATGATTTAGCTTTGCCGCCGAACAGTGCCCTGGAGGCCGCACCCGCGTCAGCTCCGATCCTTAATTCGGAGCCGACTGCGCCGATCGAGGATGGGCGGTTGGACGCCACCTCGGGGGCTGTGACCCCAACGGCGATTGAGCCAAACACCAGCCCCGTACTCTGCGAGAATCGTGACTCCAAGGAGCCGGACTCCTCTCCGGACTCCGAACCCTCCGCGCCCCTGTCGATCGAATCCGATTGGGCGCCGATCATGGAGTTCACTGCCGCGGACATCTTTCAGCACTCGCCTCTCGGAGATATCCTGAAGTCACTAAAGTCTCTCTCTTTATCAGGAGAGCCCAGGCCGGACTACGGTCAGCAAGGTTGGGGTACGGACGATGAAGAAATTCAAAGCCCACCCACCACCCACTTTGTAGCCACTGTCGACGACTTAACCGACATGCTCGACTTCGACTCCGAAGACATCGATGGTATGGACGCCGATGAAGGAGATGATGAAGAAGCAGCGCCTACTAGGCCCTGGAAAGCCACCTCGTCATACGACATATACATGGTGGACACCCCAAAAGAAGGAGATGGCGATGGAACAAAGGAGGATGACCCCTCCAAGAAACAGCCTAAGCGCCGGCGTCAGCGGCGCCGATCAAAATCCTGCCAAAATAAATACGGTGATTCCAGTACGGGAGATAATAATACTCCGGAAAGTGTCGAAGAAAACCCCCTCCAGCAAGATTTAGCACAGGAGGATGGAGAAACCAGCCCTCATGAGAGAGCGGCAGACAGAGAGGTCGAGGACGATAATTATATGCCTCCCTCCGAAGACGAGGCAAGCCTCGACGACGACGAATTCGTCGTGCCAGAGGATCCCGTCGAGCAAGAGCGTTTTCAACGCAGGCTTATGGCCATGGCAAGAAGCCTTAAGAAAAAACAGCAACAGCTTAAAGCCGATCAAGATTTGCTAGTCGACAGATGGACTGAAGTCCTTGCGGCCGAAGAGCACAAACTCTAACGCCCCTCCAAGAGCTACCCAAAGCGCAGGTTGCTACCCCAATTAGAGGAGGAAGCACTTGATGCGGCCGACCGGCCGCCTCGTGGCCGCAACAGAGAGGCCTTTCGGCCCTCCACTCAAGCCGCATCCCGTACCAAGGCACGAGAATATGCGTCGGACTTACGAGATATGTTGGAGGACAAGGCAAGGCAAACAAGATCGATCTACGAATCGCGTGGGCGCCCCACGGCTCGAGACGGTAACCGTCACGCCGGCCACAAATTCGGCGGGGCCGGACATAGTAGACAAGGTTCATTGGAGCTACGTCATGATATAGCCCAGTACAGAGGCGCCGCACACCCACTCTGCTTTACAGACAAAATAATGGATCATCAAATCCCCGAGGGTTTCAAACCCATAAACATCGAATCATATGATGGCACAACAGATCCTACGGTATGGATCGAGGATTATCTCCTTCATATCCACATGGCCCGCGGCGATGATTTCCACGCCATCAAATACCTCCCACTCAAGCTTAAAGGACCAGCTCGGCATTGGCTTAACAACTTGCCAGCAGGATCAATCAGTTGTTGGGAGGACCTGGAAGCCGCATTCCTCGACAATTTCCAGGGCACTTATGTGCGACCCCCAGACGCCGATGACCTAAGTCACGTAATCCAGCAGCCAGAGGGATCCGCCAGGCAATTCTGGACACGGTTCCTAACAAAGAAAAATCAAATAGTCGACTGTCCGGACGCTGAGGCCCTAGCAGTCTTCAAGCACAATATCCGTGACGAGTGGCTGGCCCGGCACCTTGGACAGGAAAAGCCGAAATCTATGGCAGCACTCACGACACTCATGACCCGCTTCTACACGGGAGAAGACAGCTGGCTTGCTCATAGCAACAATATGACCAAGAACCCTGGTAATTCGGACACTAGGGACAGTAGTGGCAGGTCGCGTCGCAACAAGCAGAAGCGCCGCATTAATGGCAACAATGCAGAGGATACGGCAGTTAATACTGGATTCAGAGGCTCTAAATCCGGTCAGCAGAAAAAGCCATTCAAAAGGAATCCCAGGGGCCCGTCCAGTTTGGACCGAATACTCGACCGCTCATGCCAGATACATGGCACCCCCGAAAAGCCGGCCAATCACACCAACAGGGATTGTTGGGTGTTCAAGCAGGCAGGCAAGTTAAACACCGAAAATGAAGACAAGGGGTTGCATAGCAATGACGACGAGGAGCCCCGGCCGCCGAACAACAGTGGACAGAAGGGTTTTCCCCCACAAGTGCGAACGGTGAACATGATATACGCAACCCACGTCCCCAAAAGGGAGCGGAAGCGCGCGTTAAGGGACGTATACGTGGTAGAGCCAGTCACCCCAAAGTTCAACCCATGGTCCTCCTGCCCGATCACCTTTGATCGAAGGGACCATCCCACTAGCATCCGTCATGGAGGATTCGCCGCATTGGTTCTAGACCCAATTATTGATGGATTTCATCTCACTAGAGTCCTTATGGACGGCGGCAGCAGCCTGAACCTGCTTTACCAGGATACAGTGCAGAAAATGGGCATAGATCCCTCGAGGATTAAGCCCACCAAAACGACCTTTAAAGGCGTAATACCAGTTGTAGAGGCCAACTGTACAGGCTCAGTCACACTTGAAGTGGTCTTCGGATCTCCGGATAATTTCCGAAGCGAGGAGTTAATCTTTGACATAGTCCCGTTTCGCAGTGGTTATCACGCACTGCTCGGGCGAACCGCATTCGCTAAGTTCAATGCGGTACCGCATTACGCATACCTTAAACTCAAGATGCCAGGCCCTCGAGGAGTAATTACGGTCAATGGAAACACCGAATGCTCCCTCTGAACGGAGGAGCACACGGCGGCCCTTGCAGCGGAAGTACAAAGCAGCCTCTCCAGGCAGTTCTCTAGTCCGGCCACTAAATGACCGGACACCGTCAAGCGCGCCCGGAGTAACCAACAACAAGACCGCCTGGCACGATCCGAGCAGGCGTAGCAATGCGGCCCCAACCCCAACCCTCGCAAAAAGGCAACGCCAGTACTTCGCGTACATAACTACGCTCTAGAGATACCGTGGGCACAGGGGGAGGGGCACCATCACGGCACGCCCAAAACACGGCTTAAACCGTACCAGGGGCTGCTGATTTTTTAATTTTCTCTTATTTCAGGACTCCATCCTTCGGAAGGCCTGTTCGGCAGTTCAATTGCCGCACAAACGATGCAAGAGCCAGGGAAGCAGACAAGCCACGCCGCATTACGGAACTCCCAGGTGGTCTCTATCACGAGCAGTATACCCGTTCCGCATACTATTCTGCAGCTTGCCCCTGGAATGGACATGTTAACTAGTCCAACCTTCCACTTATCGCATTACTTGTATCGTTCTGCCTTGATCGCACCCCTTTTCAATAAACAATGCATAGCTTTCGTCTATTTTTGCATTACCTTTCTTCTTTATATATGTTCCTTAATGACATGTTGCACCCGTACACTTTGGTACGGCCAAAATACGCGAGGGGCTTCAGTACCCCTCAACATGGTGTGAGAAGTCCGAACACTTTAACAAGTGCGGCACCCCGAACTTATAGCATTATATGCATCGGCTCCGAATCATGTCTTGGGTCACTAGTTGGGTTTGCCTGGCTCCTATGTTTTGGTGCCTTATGTTCCGCTATATCGGTTAAGGTAGCACTAGGAGAACCACTGCGATTGTGCCCCAGTTGAGCTGGGTCGAGCACCTCAGTGGAGAAAGCTAAAACTGACCGTCATGATGAAGCGAGAGCTGGTCGCTGTTCGAGAGGTTTTTTCGAGTCCTTAAAGACTTATGCCGCTTAGGGCGAGGAGCCGGCTCTATCCGGCCAAGGCGTGGATAGCGCCCCGAACTCGGTCTTCCAAATACCAGGGGCTTCGCCGAAATTTAAGATTATAGAATTCTATGGCTAAGTGAGAGTGTTCACGCATTATAGTCCGATTGCCTTGTTCGTTGGGCTGAGCGCCTCTCTCGAAGGACCCAAACATGGGAAAAAGAGCGCTCAGGTTCATCCCCGAACACCCCAGCACTAGCGGCACGGGGGCAGAAGCCAATGACTCGCCATCTCTCAGAATTGATAAACAGCCGCACAGAAGGTAATATTTTAAATTCAAACAGCATTGCTTAGCGCATATGAACAAGTTTTCAGCGCACAGGACAAAACGAGCGAGTTTTACTCAAAAATTACATCCATAGAACATTCATCCGCCACAAGGTGGGCACCCTTCAGAACATCCTTATAATAATTCTCGGGCTTGCGATGCTCTTTCCCCGACGGTGGCCCGTCCTTCACAAGCTTCTCAGCGTCCAGCTTTCCTAGTGCACCTTAGCACGGGCAAGGGCCCTACGGGCACCTTCAATGCAGATGAAGCGCTTGATAACTTCGAGCCTTGGACAGGCCTCCACCAGCCGCCGCACCAGCCCGAAATAGCTCCCAGGCAGAGCCTCTCTAGGCCACAGCCGAACTATGTGGCCCCTCATGGTCTGTTCGGCCACCTTGTGGAGCTCGACTAGTTGCTTCAGCTGGTCGCTCAGGGGCACGGGGTGTCCGGCCTCAGCATACTGAGACCAGAACACCTTCTCTGTCGAGCTTCCTTCCTCGGCTCGATAGAATGCGGCGGCATCAGATACACTCCGGGGAAGATCTGCGAACGCTCCTGGAGAGCTCCAGATTCGGGTAAGTAACAAGTAACTCACGTTTATGTGCTTGCTTTGCATAAAGAATGCCTTACCCGCCGCTATCTTCTTCACCTCATCCAACTCCTGGAGGGTCTTCTGGGATTCGGCCTTGGCAGACTTGGCATTTTCAATGGCCACCGCGAGCTCGGACGCTCGCATCTTTGAGTCAAGCTCCAAACTCTCATGTTTTTCCATGAGAGCCTGGAGCTCTTGCCGTACCTTGCCAACCCCGGCCTCATACTTCTCCCGCTTGGTGCGCTCCGTGGCCGCCCTCTTTTCGGCCTCGACCAGCGCTTGCTTAAGGGTCGCCACCTCAGACGTGGCCCCTACAATAGCCACGATAATCCTGTCATTTTTTGCAATTGCACCTTTTTATATATATTTAAACAAGGTATTTCTTACCTTCATTGTCCTCGAGCTGCTTCTTGGCATGCCCGAGCTCTTGCTCGGACTGCTCGAGGTTCTGCTTTAGCATGTCCACCTTCGTAGTCAGTGCGGCGGACGCCAACAGGGAAGCCTGCACACGCATATTGACTCCTTTTTGTTAGACTTCTGCGAATTTTATTTGATCCTCTATTCGGCTTTTCTTCCCGAACGCCAAACAGAGCATCAGGGGCTACTGTCTATGCGGTAATATTATTTACACATTCGTTACTTACCTCAAAGCCTGTTAAAAGGCTATTACAAGCTTTTGTCAGTCTGCTCTTGGAGAACTGAACCTTCTGGACCACCGCACTCATAATGGTGCGGTGCCCCTCGTCGATGGAGGCGCCTTGGAGCGCCTCCAACAGATTGTCCGGCACCTCCGGTTGGACGGAGGTCACCGGCACGATGGGCTTGCTCCACTTGGAAGGAGGTCCCCCGCCGGACTCTGGAACCTTTGAAGGTTCCGAAGCGGTGTCCGGCCTAGGGCCGAACTTGGAGCCCTGGGGGGTTTCATCCCCTTTACTCCTGGAGTCCAGGAGGTCGCCTCGCGGCGCCTCCAGGACCACCTCCTCCCGGATTGGAACCTGTTGGGACAACACTTCGGTGTCGTCCATAGGGCGGGGGGAGGAAGCCGTCGGAAGCGAGTTCACCTCCGACGAGTCCAGTGAGCCGCTCGATGACGCGTCGAGCCGGTCTTTGGGGGGCTGCATAAACATATTCGACATAAGGGAAAGATGTGCAATAAACGAATACTATGAATTACTCTGGTATCCGGATACTTACAATTTGGCCAGGGGCTTGTCCCTGGGCGCCCACTCCTCTCTGCCGTCGTCGGCATCGGTGGAGTATCCGGAGGAAGGGTTTTCCCCTTCTTGGACCCTTCGGCCTCCCCAGTTGGGGCGGCCTTCCTTTTCTTCCCTTCCCCCGCTGGAGGGGGAGGGGTCTCTTCTTCCTCTTCCTCGTCTTCATGGGAGGAGTGCGTCTTGGATTCGTCGGATGGTGAATCCGACACCTCCAGTCGCCGGGCACTCTTTCGAGTCCTCGTGGCCTTCTTCTTGGCCCTCTTCTTCGGCACCACATGGGGTGCCGGAACCAGCAGCTTCGCCAAGTGAGCGTCCGCTGGGCCTTCGGGCAAAGGAGCCGGACAGTTGATCTGTCCGGACGTCTCCTGCCAATCCTGTCAAAGGTAAGGGAGTTTAGATCCCGCATAGAGTCAAACTATGAAAAACCGATACACTGTAAAAGGAAAAAATAGCTTACCGCATGACCGTGACGCTGTGTACTGAATCCGCGATCCTCAGTAGCGGATGCGGGGGCCTCGGCGCCCTTGAAAAGCACCTTCCAGGCATCTTCGTACGTCGTGTCGAAGAGCCTGCTCAGAGTTTGGTGCCGCGTCGGGTCGAACTCCCACAGGTTGAAAGCCCATTGTTGACACGGGAGGATCCGGCGGATGAGCATAACCTGGACTATGTTCACAAGTTTGAGCTTCTTGTCCACCAGGGTTTGGACGCACGTTTGGAGTCCGGTCAGCTCTCCTTTTTTACCCCATGACAGGCCGGTCTCCTTCCAGGAGGTGAGCCGCGTAGGGGGTCCGGACCGAAACTCGGGGGCTGCGACCCATTTGGGGTCGCGCGGCTCGGTGATGTAAAACCACCCCGATTGCCACCCTTTCAGGGTCTCCACAAAGGAGCCCTCAAGCCATAGGACGTTGGCCATCTTGGCCACCATGGTGCCTCCGCACTCCGCCTGGTTGCCGCGCACCACCTTCGGCTTGACGTTGAAAGTCTTGAGCCATAGGCTGAAATGGGGGCGGATGCGGAGGAAAGCCTTGCACACGACGATAAACGCTGAGATGTTGAGGACAAAATTCGGGGCCAGATCATGGAAATCCAGGCCGTGGTAGAACATGAGCCCCCGGACAAATGGGTGGAGAGGGAAACCTAGTCCGCGGAGGAAATGGGGGAGGAACACCACCCTCTCATGGGGCCTAGGGGTGGGGATGAGCTGCCCCTTTTCGGGAAGCCGGTGCGCAATGTCGTTAGACAAGTATCCGGCCTTCCTTAGTATTTTGATGTGCCCCTCCGTGACGGAGGAGACCATCCACTTGCCTCCCGCTCCAGACATGGCTGGAGAAGGTTGAGGTGGGGAGTGCGGACTTGGGCGCTGGAGCTCGAGTGTGCGAGAATGGATAAGCAAGGGAGGAAGAAGGCGTAGGTGAAAAGGTGGATCCTTATCCCCTTATATAGGCGGACGCAACTACGTGTCCCCACCAGCCTGGTAAAACTCGCTTATCTCCCAAGCGCCATAATCAATGGCGTGGTTGGGTTACCCACGCCCGTATTGATGAGAATCCCGGAATAAGGGGACACGATCTCTACTTTAACAAGACGTGCCAAGGAAACCGCCTTGCATGACGCGCTGAGGTGGGATAATGAAACGACTCGGATAAAGGCTTGGTCGTGGTGTGTCGCACTATGGAATACGTCAGCATATTAGATTTGTGTAAATATTATTCTCTCTATGGCAATATGTGGAAACTTATTTTGCATAGCCAGACAATATCTTTGTGTTCAAAATCTTCTATGAAGTACTTGGAGGAGGAACCCGCCTTGCAATGCCGAAGACAATCTGCGCGCCGGAATCGTCATCATTGAAGCCTGGTTCAGGGGCTACTGAGGGAGTCCTGGATTAGGGGGTGTCCGGATGGCCGGACTATACCTTCAGCCGGACTCCTGGACTATGAAGATACAAGATTGAAGACTCTGTCCCGTGTCCAGAAGGGACTTTCCTTGGCATGGAAGGCAAGCTTGGCGATGCGGATATGTAGATCTCCTACCATTGTAACTGACTCTATGTAACCCTAACCCTATCCGGTGTCTATATAAACCGGAGGGTTTTAGTCCATAGGACAACATACACAACAACAATCATACCATAGGCTAGCTTCTAGGGTTTAGCCTCCTCGATCTCGTGGTAGATCTACTCTTGTACTACCCATATCATCAATATTAATCAAGTAGGACGTAGGGTTTTACCTCCATCGAGAGGGCCCGAACCTGGGTAAAACTTCGTGTCCCTTGTCTCCTGTTACCATCCGGCCTAGACGCACAGTTCGGGACCCCCTACCCGAGATCCGCCGGTTTTGACACCGACAGTAGGCTTGTTGGACGGTGATGGTTTGGATGAGATCTATCATGTAACCGAGTTAGTTTTGTTAGGGTTTGATCCCTAGTATCCATTATGTTCTGAGATTGATGTTGCTATAACTTTGCTATGCTTAATACTTGTCACCAGGGCCCGAGTGCCATGATTTCAGATCTGAACCTATTATGTTTTCATCAATATATGAGAGTTCTTGATCCTATCTTGCATGTCTATAGTCACCTATTATGTGTTATGATTCGTTAACCCCGAAGTGACAATAATCGGGATACTTACCGGTGATGACCATAGTTTGAGGAGTTCATGTATTCACTATGTGCTAATGTTTTGTTCCGGTACTCTATTAAAAGGAGGCCTTAATATCCCTTAGTTTCCATTAGGACCCCGCTGCCACGGGAGGGTAGGACAAAAGATGGCATGCAAGTTCTTTTCCATAAGCACGTATGACTATATTCGGAATACATGCCTGCATTACATTGATGAATTGGAGCTAGTTCTGTGTCACCCTAGGTTATGATTGTTACATGATGAACCGCATCCGGCATAATTCTCCATCACCTATCCATTGCCTACGAGCTTTCCGTATATTGTTCTTCGCTTATTTACTTTTCCGTTGCTATTGCTATCATCATTACAAAATACCAAAACCATTACTTTTGCTACTGTTATCTTTTGCTACCGTTACCACTACTATCATATTACTTTGCTACTAAATACTTTGCTGCATATATTAAGTTTCCAGGTGTGGTTGAATTGACAACTCAGCTGCTAATACTTGAGAATATTCTTTGGCTCCCCTTGTGTCGAATCAATAAATTTGGGTTGAATACTCTACCCTCGAAAATTGTTGTGATCCCCTATGTGGGTCATCATGCATTGAACACAGAATCTGTCAAAAACAGAATAGTCTGTAGTAATCTGTACTCCAACCATACTTATACTACTCCACAAATTCTGAAAAAATAGGAAAACCTAGGTAATTTTTCTATTAATCTACTGCAAAATGAATCATCATTTTATCACTCTTCTGTTAAAAATGAGAATTGTCTGCCTGAGGGCAAAAGTTTCTTTTTTTTCAGCAAGATAAAATCAACTATCACCGTAAGCCATCCCAAAGGTCTTACTTGGCACTTTATTGAAACAAAATCAATAAAACATGATTACTACAGTAGCCTAATCATGTGAACACACAAAAACAGTAGGTAAAAGTGTTAGGTTTTCTCCCAACAAGCAATTTTCTTTAATGCCTTTTAGCTAGGCATGATGATTTCAATGATGCTCACATAAAAGATAAGAATTGAAACATAACAAGAGCATCATGAAACACATGGCAAGCACATTTAATCCTAACCCCACTTCCTATGCATAGGGATTTTGTGAGCAAATAATTTGTGGGTGCAAGAATCAACTAACATAGGGGCAAAGCAAGTGCGACTTCAAGATTTTCAACACAAAGAGAGGAAACTTGATATTATTGCAATATGTAAAAGCATATGATCCTCTCTCATTATAATTTTCAGTAGAATCATGAATGAATTCCACAATATAACTATCACATAAAGCATTCTTTTCATGATGCACATGCATAAAAAAATTATTACTGTCCACATAAGAAAATTTCTTCTCATCCACAATAGTGGTGGGAGGAAACTCAACAAAATAACTATCATGAGATTGAAAACTAAAATCGTGATGAAAAGTTTCATGGTTATCATTATTCAATATAGCATACATATCATCACCATAATCATCATAGATAGCAACTTTGTTTTCATACTCAATTGACACCTCTTCCAAAATAGTGGATTCATCACTAAATAAAGTCATGACCTCTCCAAATCCACTTTTATCATTATAATAATCATAAATAGGAGGCATGCAATCATTATAACAAATTTGCACATCAAATCTTGGGGGACTAAAATATCATCTTCATCAAACATAGCATCCCCAAGCTTATGGCTTTGCATATCATTAGCATCATGGATATTCAAATAATTCACACTAATAACATTACAATCATGCTCATCATTTATGCCAAACATTTTGTTGAATTCTTCCTCTAACAATTGAGAACAATTTTCCTTTCCATCATTTTCATGGAAGACATTATAAAGATGAATAATATGATGCAACCTCAATTCCATTTTTTCTAGTTTTCTTTTATAAACCAAACTACTGATAAACAAGAAACTAAAAAGATTCGATTGCAAGATCTAAAGATATACATTCAAGCACTCACCTCCCCGGCAACGGCGCCAGAAAAGAGCTTGATGTCTACTATGCAACTTTATTCTTGTAGACTCGTGTTAGGCCTCCAAGTGCAGAGTTTTGTAGGACAATAGCAATATTCCCTCAAGTGGATGACCTATGGTTTATCAATCTGTGAGAGGCGCAGGATGAAGATGGTCTCTCTCAAACAACCCTGTAACCATATACAAGAAATCTCTTGTGTCCCCAGCACACCTAGTACAATGGCAAATTGTATCGGTGCACTAATTCGGCGAAGAGATGGTGATAAAAGTGTAATATGGATGGTAGAAATATATTTTTATAATCTGAGTAAATAAAAATGTCAAGGTAGAAAATAGTAAACGGGCACAAAAATGGTATTACAGTGCTTGAAAATGAGGCCTAGGGTCCGTACTTTCGCTAGTGCAATCTCTCAACAGTGCTAATATAATTGGATCATATAACCATCCCTCAACGTGCAACGAAGAATCACTCCAAAGTTCCTATCTAGCGGAGAACATAAGACAGAATTGTTTGTCGGGTACGAAACCACCTCAAAGTTATTCTTTCCGATCAATCTATCCTAGAGTTCGTACTAAAATAACACGAAGCTATTATTTCCGATCGATCTAACCAAGAGTTCGTACTAAAATACCACCAAAGCAAATTTAGATTCATAATATTCAATCCAACACAAAGAACTTCAAAGAGTGCCCCAAGATTTCTACTGGAGAAACAAAGACAAGACTGTGCATCAACCCCTATGCATAGATTACCCCAATGTCACCTCGGGAATCCGCGAGTTGAGTGCCAAAACATATATCAAGTGAATCAATACGATACCCCATTGTCACCATGAGTATTCAATTGTAAGACATATATCAAGTGTTCTCAAATCCATAAAAGTATTCAATCCGATAACAACGAAATCTCAAAGGGAAAAAACTCAATTCATCACAACAAGATAGAGAGGGGAAAACACCATATGATTCGGCTATATTAGCAAAGCCCGCGATACATCAAGATCGTGACATCTCAAGAACACGAGAGAGAGAGAGAGAGAGAGAGATTAAACACATAGCTACTGGTACAAACCCTCAGCCCCGAGGGTGGACTACTCCCTCCTCATTGTGGTGGCCAACGGGATGATGAAGATGGCCACCGGAGATGATTCCCCCCTCCGGCAGGGTGCCGGAACGGGGTCTAGATTGGTTTCCAGTGGCTACAGAGCCTTGCGGTGGCGGAACTTCTGATCTAGGTTAACCCCGAGGGTTTTCGGAATATTTGGGAATTTATAGGGTAAAGAGGGGGAGCGGGAGGCCACCGAGATGGGCACAACCCACCTAGGCACGCCTGGGCCCCCAGGCGCGCCCTGGTGGGTTGTTCCCCCTCGGGGCACCCACGAGCTCTGCTCTAGCCCATCCTGGGTGTTCTGGTCCATAAAAATTCTCCAAAAAGTTCGCAATGTTTGGACTCCGTTCGATATTGATTTTTCTGCGATGTAAAAAACAAGCAAAATAGCAACTGGCACTAGGCACTGGGTCAACAGGTTAGTCCCAAAAAATGATATAAAGTTGCTATAAAATGATTGTGAAACATCCAAGAATGATAATAAAACAGCATGAATACTTCATAAATTATAGATACGTTGGAGACGTATCGTTGCAATGCACGTACAATTATGTATTCGGAAAATATTTTTTCCTCATTGCAGCACCCATCAGAGAAGCGACTCGAAAGCCATTTATAAATTTAGTAAGTTTATCACAGGCATATCATTTAGCATTACACACAACAGGTCATCAACCCACAACCACAACGAGGATACATTATAAATACTAAAGTTTTCATCACACAACAAATAACAAGCAATGAAATAAACTTCAGCTCAACCAATCCTAGGTGTTGGAAACGCTTGCTTTGAACCAGAAGATATTCTCTGGGAAGGGCCAGCTATTGTCAATCTTGAGACCAACGCATGACTGATCATCCAGGCTGAAGTGGCCTATTTCATGCCCCATATTGTGATAGCCACGGTAGGGAACCATAGCAATATCCGAGGTATAGATACAGTTGCTTCTCATAAATGGTAGTAATGTTGTGTCAACAGCAGCTGGATCGCCTGTCACCATCATTGGATAGTTTTATCCAAGGAAGAGTGAGTTTCCTCCAAGACTATCAATATTGAACAAGGGAGAAGGTGTTGGCGCTAGCACATTAGTATCCATCCTGAATACCCTGCAACGAATGTTGGAATAGGTCTGAAGAGTGCGACCATGCGATTCAACACCTGCTTCCTTAGTAACATCAGCAGTGCCCTGTATACAGACAAGAAGAGGTGATCCATTGGAATAAGTTGCCAAGCGCCACTGAGTATATGGGTCCTCATGCTCGTGATCATCATCATTGACATCTCCCCCTTGGTTATAAATTTTTTGAAGTATGGGTGGTGGAATGTTCACAGGACCTTGGAACCACAAGAAGGTTAATTAGTAAAGGGAAACTAGCTAACCCGCATGCATGTGGATGAAACAATTATAATTATGGTGGAATACAAACGTACCGGAAGCACCAGGATTCCATGCAAAAACAGTGCCATGAGTGGTGGCAGCAAACACAAGACCCTCATATTGAATTGAATCACAGTACACATCCGTGTATAGAAAATGATTTTTAAGCAATATCCATCGAGTCGATATATGAAGGATGGCAACAAGCTTGTCGAAGATAGTGACAACACAAGCATTCCTATAACCCCAAGAGCGGTCGGGAACTAGACAAATTGCTATCTTCCATAGATGACAGTCACCATGATCGTAGTTGAACGTACATAGAATACATGTGTGCTCAACCTCTGGGCAGTCTAACAATTTTGGAAGTGGAACCCGGTGACGAGTGTACACATTCACAAGTTCCCACTCGCAGTTGTACCCAATATAAACAACCCAATCTCCATTTGCGCCTGCCCAAGCCTTATCCTCAAGCGATGGCATCTTAACATCACATGTATCATTATCAAGCTGCATCAACTTGCACAAGACGAGGCCTCCGTCGTCCGCGCGCCAGTGATCAGGGTCACGGCGAAGAAGATAGGGGGGATCAAACCACTCCTGGACCCTTGGGGTGATGACATCGCACCGATCAATGAGTTCCTCCACCATGTCATCTTTCAGATCGGGGCAAGAATAACGGGGTCGTTTCCGGCCTATTCCCTCCATGGAGAAGATGATCGAACAATGGCAGAAGGAAGGGTGAAAGCAAATGCAGGAGGGAGGAAGAGCGTGCGACAGCAGTTCCAAATCGAGAGGGAAAGGCAGAGAGGTGGTGGACGGTTGCCATGGTACACGAAGAGGCGCCCTGGCCTACATAGACGTCTGTTCGGAAATTTTACAAAAGGACTCGTTGTCTTCTCACTGACATGTTGGAACGGGACCACATGTCAACGAAACATGGTGTGTAATTTCTTGTGCGAAATGCGATCTAGTCGCGTTGGCCCGAGGTGCCGCATTAGTTATCGACCTTTATTTTTTTAATGGCGTTCCGTTCAGTTTTGAAGCATGACTAACTGGTAGTGTATGCAGAGAAAATATAAACTACTCTACCACTACTCCACCTCTAGTACTAGTATCAAAAAAGATATATAGGCTAGAGCTTCAGCGCTTTCTTGCTAAGGGCTGCCCACTTGCTTCTCACACTATCACCCTCTCTCCAGATCTAAAAAAGATGGCCTCTATCTCCCTCCTCACCGATGGTCTTAGATCCGCCGGGGAAGAAAAGGATGTGCAGCGTTGACGCACTCATCGTCGGCGAGCGAGGTCACGCACTGACGACAAGGTCGTCCTCTCAGACCTAGCGCCTGTGCGGGATGGCCTCCGTCCCCAAGCCCGCTGCCGTAGTGTGTGTGGAGGATGATGACCATCAGTGAAGCCACTTCCCGCCGACCCTCAGGTTTGCTACCTCTTTTCGAACCATACCCTTGTTCTATTGCCCCATCTGCCACGTCGCTGCATGTGGATCTTTTTCCACTCCACCATCTTCCCAATTTGCTATCCTCTGGTCTGCTGGTCATGCAGACGAAAACCTTAATTTGCTCTATTAAAGGAAACCCTACTTCATGCAGACTAATCCATGTTTGGGTTGAATAAGGAAAGGAAGGGAGAAAGTACTGTCCAAGCGACTAGGCATCAAACCCGCATATAGGTTGAAAAGGGGGAAATCGGTAGCTAAGGAATGAGTCTCGTGTCTCTTGGTTGAAAAAGGGTGAAAAGGGGTAGAAAGGCATGACAACGCAATAGAGAATGACCAGGTCGATCGGTTTGTTATCCTCACATAGGAAAAAGGTAGCTAAAGAGAAAAAATGGGACGTAATCCACATATGCTGCCTGGATATTTGTTGCTCTGGGCACCACTCTATGCATCCGTGGAGGTACATCGTACTGGTGCGCCCACTGTCTGAATGGGCATCCCATGCTCTTATTGCCACTTTTTTGTTGTTATTATAACGCCAGCAGTAAAGTCAAGCAATGCTACTACTAAAGTGATGCCACATTTAACTAATGCCATACTCAGTCTAATGCCATCGATAAACTTATGCAATGCCATTTAATATCACTGGATTATTTCAGGGTTAGCTGTTGATTGTGGATGTATTAAAGATTTTTCAGCTAAGGCATTCTAATGTTGTTGCGCAGCCAGTATACCAACGATGAAACTTGTTACTACCTTCAGATTTTTGCACTGTTAATGCTTATAGATTACATACATGTCGATTACATACCTGACATCATGATGTGATGTTAAGTCATTTCTTTTTGTACCGTGTCACTAAATTGTCAAGGCGGTGATGGCATTTTATGGTAGTTGAACTACACAAAATATGCTTAAAAGAAGAGGAAAGGTCAGGAATGGTTCACTTTTTCAGAAAAAACTATATATGCCTTCCTGACATCAGCCATTGTTGCCTTATTTATTCCTTCAAACAGGTGGTTAGAAACAGTCTTGCTACCTTTTCCCATTAAGAAATTGTAATGCTTATATTAGTCTATGCTTCACCTATTGCCACTTTTATAATAATCACACTTTCAATATCTATGCAAATAGGGATGCTCGATTTTCGTGGAACTGCACAAAAAGTCCAAATGGTTCAACATTAGGAGCATGTTTTCTTCCAAACCTTTATATCCAATTGGTGGCACTATAAGCTGTTCATTATGAAGGTACATGGTTTGCTACTATCTTGCTGCTCTTTTTGTACTATCATTAGATAGTAATATTAGTGGTTTGCATGTGAATTTATTGGCAGGGTGGACGTACATTGGAGGTGCAGGACATGATTCAATGATTGGATGCTCAATTTCGGTTGTATCGATTTCACCTCTTCCATCACTACGAACATGGATATCCTTGGTCTGATGAAGAATATGCGCTATATTTCTGCTCTGAACCAGCAAATCAATTCAGTACGAAATTGTCCAGAGCCAAACATGAGAATATCAAATTGTCCCGTGCAAAACATGACAGATGCTAAGTGGAAGAGGCGTGTTTAAACTGAAAATACAAGGTGGGGTATATGTTTACTAGCTGGTTGATATTTGTGCAGACAGATGTCTGCCTGAACAAACAAAGTGACCGTAATTTTGGTGGAACTGCACAAAAGAATAGTATAGTCACTGCATGAAGTGCCATTTGAAAATAGACACAAAAAGACTGGATAGTCACTTCATGGACTGCACAAAAGTAGTACTGTACTATTTATTGGCCAACACTAGGTGCTTCATTGCTTTGGTCTGATTATACAATGGGCATCATTCTAAGTTAAAGCTTGTATTTCAAAAATAGTCTCGACGTGGGATCGAGAGAAGACCAAATCATATTGCAGTGGATGTTCCTCCGTCATGTGTGGTTCATTCTCATGGTTCCAGCTGTTGGTGAAACCACTTACGTTTGCAAGAGGAATTGTAGACTTCACAAACAAATTTGTCTTTCACTCTGTACTGAATGTTGACCCAGAGAAGCGTCCATGTTAGTAGGAAGAACAGATGTTTTTCTAGATCTTTGCTTTTGGAGCTACATATTTGTATATGATCTATGAATCATTGAGATGCATTAACATGTTACTAGTTGGTTGTGAATTTGGTCTACTAATGGGCTACTAATGTGAAAATATTACAATGTCAGGCATGTGATTCTCGTGTGAACATTTTGAACGGATCGGCTCTTACTACTATGCACAACATGATCATGATTTCTATGTTATTTGTGTTTACAAGTTACTAGCATGATCCTGATCGATCACTAGCTAGCCTACTAATACACTCCTGGCAGTTTTAGTTGCGACGCAAGATCCAAAGGTGGTAGTTTTCTGAACAAAAATGCCTATTTCTAAAGAAACTGACAAGCTGTTTTGAAGAAAATGCCATGCGAATCTGAAGAAACTGCCAGCAAAAACGTTCGCAAATGCCTTATCTCCCAGCGAACGTTCATCAGCTAATGCGATCCTACGCGTGCACTATCCGACCTACTCGATCCTACACGAGTAAATAGCGGATCACGCACGTACTACCTCCTTTCCGGTTTGCAGGGCTCAATTCAAAAATCTCACCAACCAAGGTAGATGATGTGTGGTGGAATTATTTTTTACAAGGAGGGAGTACCTCATCTGGATAATTCGACTGCACTTGTTTGACCGTCATGCCGATGTGCGACCCAGCACGAACGGGACAGGATGGCACATCAATTTTTCTAGTTTTCCACGGTAAGCTTGCGCGCTAAGCCATGCCTGCTTATGCATTGAATTCCGATGACCATCGCATTTCCTACGACATGCTGCTTCACCTACCTTCTGCCTATAATTACTGGTTCCCGGCGTTCTCCGGTAGCACCGTCACCCAACTTGCCCTATCGGCTCCTCTCACACCCCCAATGGCCCGACGTCGCTCGCCACTTGCCCTCGCTCTCGCCACATCCATCATGCCCCCGACCGTCCGCAATAGGCGATGCCAGAGGCGCTCACCGCCGGAGCTAGTGTTCGGTTATTCACCGGAAGGAAGACGGAGGGAAGAGGCATTCTATCAGTCTTTAGATGGCAATGCGGAGGTTGAGGACTTGTTGGAGCGCGACTTCCTAGTGGAGGAGCAGCGTATCACCGATTTGCGTCGCCAGCGGGGCATGGAGTAGCAGCGCACCGCCACTTTGAGTCGTGAGCAGAGCGCCCGCGACTGGGCCGACTACATGGAGGCCGACACCCGACAAATAGCCTTAGAGGCTGTTGGGCACACACGCGTGTGTGATGCCGAATTTTACTACCAACTCTTCAAGTGGGTTTCCTGCTTAGAAGCCGAAGCTTCGGTGGACCACGCCGACATGAAAAGGGCCAACGCGCGCGAGCCCTATCGCACCTCCGGTAAGTCCGAGGGGAGGAGGACGTCGGTGCTGGCATTTAGCGTGTATTGCAGATGGCGGCCGACATTGTCTAGTTAGCTAGGAGTAAGTCAGTACATGTACACTAGAGTATTAGTGGGAGTAGATAGTTAACTTGGCTATGATGGTTGTCAACGTGGAAGTTCAGTACTCTATATCTGGTCAGACCTGTTACTTTGCTCTGTATGTTGAAGTTTTCGTGTGAACGTATGGAATGGATTGTTATTTTTGAAATGGGTTGTATTTGTTCGCCACGGGTTTAGAGGCTAACTTCTGGGCCTGCTAGGTTGACGCGTACACAATCAGGAGATGATTATACGTGGAGAGGATGACAGCAGGGACCCACCAGGGTCATGGCAGTACGCAAGCAAGTGCCTCCTTATTTCAAGCCAGAAAAATGGTTCCTCCTAATGGATTTCTAACATCTGGGTCCCATGCCATTGTCAACGTAGTCAATAAGCAAGAGAATTGCACAACGAGCGGCTGACACGAGGGACCCAGTAGCTTGCCCAGTTTTTTAGGGAAGTAGCTTGCCCATTTATCTTTGTTTTGGAGACGAAAGCAGGGTGTCAACTGGGATATGCGGGGCACTTTGGCTTGTCTAGCCAGCCTTTTTCTTTTATGTTTACCACAAGACCAGCCTAGTAGTTGTTTTTCTTTCTGAAAATGGCTAGCCCAGTTTTTTTTCTTTTGTAGAATACCCAACCGAGGCCTACTTGCTTTGTCAGCCCTGCTGGGCTGCAAATCTTTCAAGACGAGAAAATGGGCTATCAGTAATGAGAAATGAGCTGTACATTTTTAAAACAAATCAAACCGGCAATTAGTTTCAAATTTCTTTTTTTTCATTTTGAGATTTTAAATTCCATTGATTTTTATGTGTGGACAATTATTTGGATTTTATATTGATATGAATTTAGTTTTCAAATTAGTTTGAATGTGACTCAAAATGTCAGGATTAAAAATAGTTGACCGCACCGAAATATGCAAAATTTCATATAATTTTTAACCGTGGCAACAATATGGGCTGTAATGCATACAAAAAGAAGATGGGCTCCAAAAAAATCCTTAAGAATTAGCGAATGGGCTGTAAACTATTAGAAATAATGGCAGATGGGTTGTATGCTGTTTTCCACACATTTGAGGGTGACTTGTGCGCCTACTAGATTGATGCGTACGCTTTCCTAAAAAAAGGTTGACGCACACGCAACGCCGTGTCAACTTAGTCAACGCACGAGAGCAGTGACTGTTGGATGTCCATCCAACGGCCGTCGTGCTTCTTCAATCTCTGCTCTTCCTACTCCAGCAACTCAAACAAGCGTCGGAGGGACTGCCTGCTCCCTCCTCCCGCGGCCGGCTATGCTGCCGCGCAGGCCTCACCGCCCCACCATACTCCCATCGTTGGCCTAGCCATCCCTCTACTCACCCACACCTGTTGTTATTCTCCGGTGATGGCAAATGAACTAGTAAACCCTAGTACTCCCCTCTGCGTGGGAAACAACTGCCAAGTCTTCCCTGGCTCCATGTCGTTCCCTTCCTAGGCCTTGCCATCTTCCACCGCCCTGGTGCTCTCGACGCGGTGTGGTCAACATGGTGAACAAACGACATCCATCGGAAGTGGACTGTATGTGGAGAGGCTGACAGCTGGGTCCATGGCCGCACGCAAGGACATGCCTCCTTATTACGCTCAAAATAATGATTCCTCCACCTAACAACTGGGACCCATCAGAAGGGCCTCTGTATTTCATGGAAAAAACATTCCCCCCATTGTCATCTCGGACCCACCAGCTATATCTTCGCACGCAAGGAAGTGCCTCCTTATTACGCACAAAAAATGAATACTTCCCCTGCTAGCTAGGACCCACCATAGTGGGAGGCTGACTTGTGGGCCTACTAAGTTGACGGGGACGGAGGGCTTTGTCAACTTAGTCAATATGAACAAATCGAGCTCCAGTGACAGTAGGATGTCCATCTAATGGCCGTAGTCCTTCTTCAACCTCTAGTCTTCTTGCTCCAGCCACCCAAACCAGCGCCGGTCGTGCCGCCTGCTCCTGCCTCCCATGGCCGGTTGTGCTGTCGCGGAGGCCTCACCGCCCCCTACTACTCTCACCGCTGGCCAGGCCCTGCGATGACGGCAGTCTCACACCATAGCCGAACTAGTGAACCCTCGTACTCCACTCCGCATAGGCATCCACTGACGTGTCTTCCCCGGCTCCGCGTTGTCCACTTCGTAGGCCTCACCAACGTCCATCGCCTTGGTGCTCTCGGCGCGGTGTGGTCAATGTGGTCAAGGAACGACTTCCATCAGAAGAGTACTATATGTGGAGAGGCTGGCAGCTGGGTCCACGGCCGCAGCAAGGAAGTGCCTCCTTATACGCAGAAAATAATGATTCCTCCACCTGACAGCAGGGACCCACCGGACAGGCCACCATATTTTGTGAAAAAATGTTTCCCCCTGACTGCTGGGACTGATACGTGTCCAACATATCTACTTTTCCTAACGCTTTTCCTCTTGTTTTGGACTCTAATTTGCATGATTTGAATGAAACTAACCCCGGACTAACGTTGTTTTCAGCAGAACTACCATGGTGTTGTTTTTGTGTAGAAATAAAAGTTCTCGGAATGGAACGAAACTTTGCGAGAAATTTTCATACAATAAAAGATAATTTCTTGAGCCAAGACCTACCGAAGGGGGGCACCTGGGTGGGCACAACCAGCAGCCCCCCCCCCCACCTGGGGGCCCCGCAGACCCTGAAACCGACGCTATAAAATCCAATTTTTCCAGAAAAAATCGGGGAGAAAGAATTATCACGATCCACGAGACGGAGCCGCCGTCACCTCCCGTTCTCCATCGGGAGGCCAGATCTGGAGTCCGTTTGGGGCTCCGAAGAAGGGGATCTTCATTCTTCGTCATCACCAACCCTTCTCCATCGCCATTTCCAAGATGCTCCCCACCGGGAGTGAGTAATTCCTTCGTAGGCTCGTTGGTCGGTCAGGAGTTGGATGAGATTCATAATGTAATCGAGTTAGTTTTGTCAGGGCTTGATCCCTAGTATCCACTATGTTCTAAGATTGATGTTGCTATGACTTTGCCATGCTTAATGCTTGTCACTTTGGGCCGGGTGCCATGATTTCAGATCTGAACCGTTTATGTTATCACCATTGTATTCATGTTCTAGATCTGATCTTGCAAGTTATAGTCACCTACTACGTGTTATGATCCGGCAACCCCGGAGTGACAATAGTCGGGACCACTCCCGGTGATGACCGTAGTTTGAGGAGTTCATGTATTCATCGTGTGTTAATACTTTGTTCTGTATCTCTATTAAAAGGAGGCCTTAATATCACTTAATTTCCAATATGGACCATGCTGCCACGGGAGGGTAGGACAAAAGATGTCATGCAAGTTCTTTCCATAAGCATGTATGACTATTTACGGAATACATGCCTACATTATATTGATGAACTGGAGCTACATTATATTTAAGGAAAAAGGTATTAAAGCTGAGGATGTTAAAAATTTACCTCCTATTGAAGAAATACATGGGCTTAACACACCACCACCGCCTAAGGTGGTAGAGGTAAATTCTCTTATGAAATTCAATGATAATGATAATCCTCACAATATGCATCCTAGCCAATGCCTTTATGAGTTTGAAAATTATTGAAAACAAGATCACTTCAATGCAAATGTTATGAAACAATTGAAATACAATTCTGGTATGATTGCTTGCTTGAGTGACTTATTATTTAGAATATCAAATGATGTTAGAGGTGTTGGAAAACATGCTTCTATGGTTCAAACTCAGTTAGAACAAGTTGCTAAATCTCAAATAGAATTGCTTGATGAAATGAATAATAATATGCATGACTTTGTTGTTAGAGTTGCAACTAGAAGAGGTAAAATGACTCAGGAACCACTTTATCCTGAGGGACACCCAAAAAGAATTGAACAAGATTCACAAAGAGCTAACATTAGTGCACCTAGTTCTTCTAAAAAGGAAAATAAAAGGAAAAATGATAGGACTTTGCATGCTCCTAGTGAACCTGAAATAGAAAAACCACCTAACAATGATAATGAAGTTTCTACCTCTGATGCTAAAATTCAGTCTGGTAATGAACACTCACCTAGTGATGATGAAAAAGATAATGTTGATGTTCATGAAGACACTCAACCAAATAATAAAGAACCAGACAATGATGTTGAGATAGAACCACCTGTTGATCTTGATAACCCACAACCTAAGAATAAAAGGTATGATAAAAGAGACTTCATTGCTAGAAAACAAGGTAAGAAAGAGAACTGTGGGTTCAAATACCTATGCCTTTTCCACCTAAGTCCAATAAAAAGAATGACAATGAAGAATTTGAACGCTTTGCTGAAATGTTGAGGCCAGTATTTTGCATACTCGCTTGACTGATATCTTGAAAATGCCTTCTTATGCAAAGTATATGAAAGACATCATCACAAATAAGAGAAAAATACTGGAAGCTGAAATCTCCATTATGCTTGCTAATTATACTTTTAAAGATGGAGTACCTAAAAAACTTGGAGAACCGGGAAACTATACCTTGCTCTATCAAAAAGAATTATGTGAAAACTGCTTTGTGTGATTTAGGAGATGGTGTTAGTGTTATGCCTTTCTCTTTATATAAAATACTTGATTTTAATAACTCACACCTACTGAAATATCTTTGCAAATGGCTAACAAATCAACTGCCATACCGATCGGTATCTGTGAGGATGTGCCTGTTGTTGTTGCTAATGTTACTATTTTGACTGACTTTCTTATACTTGAGATGCCCGAGCACGACAACATGTCGATTATCCTTGGTAGACCCTTATTGAATACTATAGGGGCTGTTATTGATTGCAATAAAAGCAAGGTCACTTTTCATATCAATGGTAATGAGCATACAGTGCTCTTTCCGAAGAAACAATTCCAAGTGAATGGTACTAATGTTATTGAAAAATCTCCGACAATCACTATTGGAAGTTTTCAAATACCTCTACCTACTGTCAAAAAGAAATATGAAATGCTTATTGTTTGGGACATGCATATCCCCATTCTGGTAACTAAGTGATTTATGAAAGTTCTTTGGTTTCATGCTAATCGGAAGTGGTTGTTAATAAGACTTGATCAACCTTATTAATGGATCATTTTTGAGCGGTATGAAGTTGACGAATTTAGTAAGCATTACCTTCTGTCCCTACTTTTTATTCTCTATTTTTATTTGTTAAATAAAATAAAATGCCATGTTTTGCTTGTTTTTTGATTTTCCCGTGCAATAAAAAATGACCCAAAAATAAAAGTTCTCAGAATGCCCTGAAAATTTGATACGATTTTTTCTGAATATTTTTGAATTTTTGGTGCAAATAACATCAGAGGGAGGTGCACTAGGTGGGCACAACCCACCTGGGCGTGCCAGGACCCCCAGGCGCGCCCTGGTGGGTTGTGGTCTCCATGTAGGACCCCTCACTTATCTATTTATACCACATCATCACCTACCTCCAGAAAAAAATCCATTGCTCTCTCTCCCGTGTTCTTGCTCTCAAACCCGCGGATTTCCATTTCTTTGCTCGAAGCTCCATTTCCGAAACTGTTTTGAGGGATTGCTGCTTGGTATGTGACTCCACCCTTTGTCCAATTAGTTTTTGTTTTAGTGGTTTATATTTTGAATAATTAGCTACTCTTGGTGTTGTTGTAGATGAGCTTGCATGTTGAATTCTTAGTGTTCTAAGTAGTTTGAATGCTTGCTATGGCCTCTATGTATCCCTATGAGTAGTTGATATCATTTTTGTGAAGTTTTGTTGAGAAAATTTTGTGGGCTAATAAATTTCAGAATTTTGTTCATAGGAAAACCATGAATATCTTTAGGAAGTTTGGCTCTAAGAAGAACTCCAAGGGTGTTATTGGGGAGTCATCTGATAGTGATCTTCATCCTTGGAGGTTGGCAGAAGTACGGCCGTGTGAATGGCCACACACCCCATTCCTGGAAGAGGCTGAAATCCTTCAGGAGTTCACACAATATGCTGCTAATGTTGGCCTCACCGACTTCATCACAGATGAGTGTGAACAGCGCCAAATCCTCACAAACATCTTTGTTCAAAGTTTTACTTTCCTGCCCAGGAATAATCCTCCTAAAGTGAGTTTTGATTTATATGCTGAAAACCATCATATACCACTTACTGAATTTTGTAACATATGCATGATCCCTTCTGATGGGAGCTTAGCCGAGCCTAGGCCGGCGGAGTTTGAGACCTTTTATCGCACTTTGACAGTGGGAGATGAGAGAGGGGTGTCAGTTATCACTACCGCTGGCTTGCATTTTCCTGCGGTTCATTACTTTGCTATTTTCATTGCAAAATGCTTGCTTGCTAGGGAGAAGGTGGGTGCGCTCAGCTCACCAGACCTTGCTGTTTTGCGTCGTGCATTAGAAGGTGACAACACATATAGCTTGGGAGCTATTGTGGCTCATCGCCTCCACCTTAATAAATCCAAGGGTAAAATTCATGGTGGGATTTATGCTACTCGTTTGGCGGCTCACTTCGAGGTTGAGATACGCCATATATGATTATCCTCTGACTAAGGTTTACCTAGACCATGCTGCCATGGACCACCACCATTTTACTGATGATAGATCTCTTGACATTCCTATTCCTTATAACCTAGTTTTTAGCATTAAAACTCGTGATATTATTCCACTGCCTTCTCCTGCTTTGTTTGATTCTGTTGCCAGGGGAGGATATAGGATCATGCATGCAGACATCATTGCCTACGCTCAGGCTGCTGCAGAGGCAGAGGAGGAGTCTCAACAGTGGGATCAGTGGATGCCCGCTCCTCAGTACCCCTACTACCATCCAGACTTCTGATCGGCCAAAAGCCTAAGCTTCGGGGAGTACGTCTTTCCCACCAACATTACATTCATGCTCACTTATTCATCTTGTCAGTGTTCACAATTTTTCATTGTATCATCCATGTTTAAATTTTATTTTTCTTACTTTCTTCTTGTGTGTTTGAAAAAAACTTTAGAAAAACCAAAAAAAAATAGTTGTACCTAGTTTACTTTCCATGCATGATTAGTAGTAATATTAAAAAGAAAATCCAAAAAGATTTCCTTGTTCTTCTTTTGCTTGTTGGGAGTGTCGGTGTCAAAACCGGCGGATCTCGGGTAGGGGGTCTCGAACTGTGCGTCTAAGGTCGATGGTAACAGGAGACAAGGGACACGATGTTTACCCAGGTTCGGGCCCTCTCTATGGAGGTAATACCCTACTTCCTGCTTGATTGATCTTGATGAATATGAGTATTACAAGAGTTGATCTACCACAAGATCGAGATGGCTAAACCCTAAAAGCCTAGCCTGTATGACTACGGTAATGATTGTCCCCCCTCCGGACTAAGTCCTCCGGTTTATATAGACACCGGGAGGATCTAGGGTTACACAAGGTCGGTTACAAAGAAAGGAATCTACTTATTCGATCGCAAAGCTCCCCTTCCACGCCAAGGAGAGTCCCATCCGGACACGGCTGTAGTCTTCGGTCTTCGTATCTTCACAGCCCATCAGTCCGGCCCATGGCTAACAGGCCGGATGCCCGAGGACCCCTTAGTCCAGGACTCCCTCAGTAGCCCCTGAACCTGGCTTCAATGACAAGGTATCCGACGCGTAGATCTGCCTTCGGCATTGCAAGGCGGGTTCCTCCTTCCGAACTCTAAGATGGTCTTCGGACGTAATGGTCGTGTCCGGACCTGTAACACACACCACACACAACCGAAGAGAATATAATAATCCACGAGTCCAATCCGCTGACAACTTTTTGCAACATGACATCATGTCCGCCCGGTCATAATTTCGAACCGTTTTTCGTCTGCCGCTCCACGTTTTGAGACGCAGTTGCCATTGACACGTCTTGTCAAAGCAAAGATCGTGTCCCGTTATTGCGGGATTCTCATCAATACGAGTGTGGGTAACCCAATTGTGCCGTTCGCACAGCCCTTGGGAATAGCCGAGTTTCGGGGCGAGTGGGGAGGTGTTCGATATTCACTGCCTTTATAAGGGGATAAGGATTCCCCCTTCTTCTCCCACGCCTTCTCTCTTCCTCTGCACTTCCACTCTTGAGCTCTAGCGCCCAAGTTCTCATCTTTTTCCCACTCGAGCAAGCAGTCAACCTTGTCCGGACCCGGAGGTCAAGGCAGGTGGATGGCCTCCTCCGTCAAGGAGAAGGACATTACTGAGCTTCGGGCGGCCGGGTACTTGGCGAAGGAAATCGCACACCGTCTTCCAGCCCAGGGGCAAGTCGTCCCCACACTGAAGCCCAATGAGAGGGTGGTATTCATCCCCCATTTCCTCCACGGGCTAGGGTTTCCACTCCACCCTTTCGTCCGCGGGCTGATGTTCTATTACGGGCTAGACTTCCATGATCTATCCCCGAACTCTTTCCTCAACATCTTGGTGTTCATCATCGTGTGTGAGGCCTTCCTCCGCATCCATCCCCACTTCGGGCTGTGGCTCAAGGTCTTCAACATGAAGCCGGAGGTGGTGGATGGCCATCACACGGAGTGCGGAGGTGCCATGGTGAGCAAGCTGACCAATGTCTCCTGGCCAAAAGGCACTTTCATAGAGACTGTCAAGGAATGGCAGAAACAGTGGTTCTACATCACAGAACCCCGCGGCGCCACCTGGGCCACGGCTGCCGAATTCAACTCCGGTGCTCCCATGCAACTCACCTCCTGGGTTGAGAAGAACCCGAACTGGTGTTCGCCAAATGAGCTGATAGCACTGCAGACGCGCGTTCAAAGCATGGTGGACAAAGATATCAAGCTTGTCGATGTAATCCAGGTGATGCTAGTTCGCCGGATTCTCACATGCCAAAGCCGAAGCCGCCCTCTATGGGAGTTCAATCCGAAGAAGCACCATACCTTGAAAAGGCTCTTCGAAACCACTCACGAAGACGCCTGGAAGTTTCTCTTCAAGGGCAACGAGACACCGCCGGCCACAGACTCGGACCGCGGGCATGACATTAACAACCACTACACCACGACACTATAAAGACGACATGCATCTGTTGGTATAAGTGAGAATCGCCGACACTTTTTTGTCCCAAATTATACCGACACACAGTATATTAGTATTATTATAAGTTAGTGACACATTATCTGTCGCCAAAGCTCATAAAAACACCATCAAAATTTATGTCGGTAGATGGAGACAATGCCGTCCATTTATGTGTCGCTAATTCATGTGGACACAAAAAGTGTCGGCGTTTTCCTTCAACCCATGTCCCAAAAATATGGCGCCCAGAGAGAGCCATGCGCACGCCATGCCAAACATCCGATTCGCACTAGACCAGAAAAAAGAAAAAAGCAGACCCATCGAACCCGACCTGTTCGATCCCCAATCTCACCTCTCTCTCTCTCTATCTCGCCACCCACACACCCTAACCCTAATCCGACCGCGCCGCCGCTCCCAACCTGCGCGCCTCCGCCACAAACCATCCGCCGGTCCCCTCGCGCCACCACATCTTGGACCCCGGCCTCCCTTCCCTTAGTCCGAAGTAGCAGCAGCGCCGTCTGCGATGGAGGAGCACCGTCCGCCGCCGAGGAACAGCAGCGCCGTCCGCCACCAAGGATCCGCCGCGCGCCGGGAACAGCAGCACCATACGCCGGAGGATCCGCCGCACCGACTGCTGTTGAGGAGCAGCCTGCCGTTCTTCTTCCTCCACCGGCGACCCCTGTCCCGGCCCCGCCTCCAGATCTCAACAAGTAAGATGCAGTTTTTTTCCTTACCTATCTTCTCGTATGTTGCTATATGGAGTCCATATTTTATTGTGAATGGTTTATAATCTGATGGTATGCCTTGCGTGATTATAGTCGGGTGGTTCCAGGTCTAGGTCATGGCATCAGTGGTGTGGCGTTGTTCTGTTTTCTCAATGAATAGCAGTCACTTGTTGGATGGGAATTGCTATTGTAAGTCATCTCAGCGAGTAGTATTGACCCCCTAAAGAAAGGAGTATCGACACAATACACAAAATTATTAGGCTGTAGATAGTATGGGGTACATCAGTACATGGACATAAAAAAGTAAAGGATATACATGATAGTGTTTGCTTGTCTTTGTCAGGTTTTTTAATTTTCTTTTTGTGTGGCTTCACACACATGTGCTTTTCCGCCGTACTGTATCGCCGCAGAGACAATACTTGCAGGGATTGTGAAAAATAACTTGAAGCATGCCCATTAGTTAGTAGAGCATATATTTGCATTGCAGCGATGACTTTATTAGTGTGTGTGTTCACTTCTAGGTCACTGCATCATGTCAAAAAAAACTGGCACCGCTACAATTTCTCAAAGAAAAGGAAGTTCATGTGAAGAACCATGGCGACACATGTGAGGAAAATATATTTGAGTCAATATATATACACATATAAATGGATGGAAGGAATGTTCATAAAGATTGTCTATTTGTTCTTTTCTGTGAGGGAAAGACAGTTTATTAGTTGTTAGTTTGAAAAATTGTAAAGAAGATAGTCTGCAGTAAATGTGTATAAAAATATAGGTCAATGATATACTGTGATAATTCCTCCTTGTTTTTTGTCTGCAACAGTTGATTAAATTTTTTGAGGGGGGGTTCAAAAAAACACTTCTTGAGCTTCTTTTTGAATGGCTGAATAGATTAATTATGTTTTAATCCGAAGTCTTGCAAGTGTGCTTCACGTGTAAAATTTTCCTGCGATTAAAAATCCTGCCGACCTATTCTGAACCCAAATCTGTATTATCCACTCGTCAAGCCTATGAAGGCCCACTGGCTGGGATCTTATATGTTCAATTCTTAATTGTCGTTTCAAATCCTTGGACTAGTGGCTGGGATCGTATTAGTTATTTGGAGATACCTATTTGTACGGAAGTTCAGTTAGTAAGTTGAATATAGCCCTCTTGTTCTAGCCATGTGCAGTTGAATTGAATATTCTCGGTCCGCTGCTCATTCTTGATTTTTGCAAAAAAATCTAAAATCCTTGGTCAGTGGCATGTTAATTATACATTGCTCGCTAGTTCTATGCACATACAATACTTGGTTGGGACTGAAAACTGTAGCACTTGAGCAAGAAAGGCTGACTACCGATTCATTAGCATGTCAATAAAGTCAATCTGGTCTTCCTCTATGAACTTGTTAGGGCTCATTAATAGCATGGTTTTGCTCACTGAAATAGGAGAGGAGCTGCACAAAACAGAAAAAGCACACATGGACAAGTACACTTGACGCAAGATTGACGAAATAGAGGAAGAGAGCATAGGTAAAAACTGAGACCAAAGGCACTGAGACTTGAGTAATAATTCCAGTAAGCTCATAGTACTACTTCCACAACCACGAATGGTAAATTTTAAAAGTACAAATGAAAGCATAGAAATTAACACAAATTGCTAGTTTAGGTCTTCAATGATTTCCGAACAGATTGAAAGTCCAAGCCTTGATGAATTGATAGTTCACACATGTTTTGTGAAGTATTTTAAACGAAATTGCAATTGAAATCCAGGTGCAGCTACTGTAGATATATTTGTTGCAATTAGTACACATTTTTTCCCTATCCAAGGTCTTCTACTATTTCAATACCCATCATATGTGAAAATTTGTGGTGATAAAAGAAATACATCTACAGTCTGTAATTCGTTCCTGAAAGTGAAACTTAACAATATCAGTGAGTGCTGAAATGTACACTCTTGTTTGATCTAATTTCTCGATTCCCTTTCCTTGTACTTCTAAGAAAATAATTAAGTCTTGCATTAGGTATAGAACACAAAGACAACATTAGTTGCATCTTTTATTGAGGAAGAAACTCATTAGATCTATCTAGGTTGAACAAGTTTATGTCTAAACTGTCATATTTATTCACAGATTTTGTCTGCTTGCTTCAAAACAGAAATGTGGCTTTTGCTTGCTGATAATTTCGGTTATGTTGTGGCTGCCTATTACTCAATATGATCTCATTTCATATCATCAATTTCAGGAACATTATCTCAGCTGTCGTTGATTTCAGAACAGATAGTTAGCATTGTACCTTCAAGGGACTATCCTTTTGCCTACTGAGCAAACAAAACAAATGTGTATATATATTTATTTAAGTGAAACAACATGCTCCCATTTTTGGTCAATCGGTGGATCTGACTAATACATAACTACATATATATGTGTGAGGTATTATTCATGGGTCATTTTTCGTAATTCGAGTAAGCTGAAACTGATGGTCTCAGATGGTTTGTGTATTAACTTTGATCAGAACCTGCATCTACAAATACTGAGTAGAGGGTTGCCTTTTGTGCAGGAATTTGCAGCAGGATCCCTTGACTGCTCTCCGCTTGTCCTCACTCCTTAGACTTTCCCTTTGCTTATCACCATACATTTTATTCAGAGTGGTGTCAAGATGCATCTCCTCTGCCAAGATGATGGGCAGAGGGCCTAAGCTCTAGGTGAGCTCCTCCACCAAGCATGTGTTGTATATTGTATGATGTTTGCAATCTAATGCTTTGCTCTGATATTTTAATTTCATGTAACATGCATACTCTCATGGATCTGTACGCATGTGTTTGTAAGAACTTGTACGCATGAGTTTGTAAGAAGTTGAATGATGGTATGATGCTTTATTTTCTACAAAGTTGGGCTATATGCTCACTGCTGCTTCCTGATAATTGTGCATGTAACTGGCTTTCTTCACTTCATTTAAATGATTATTATGTTTTGGGCTTTGACTTATGCATATAACAACACTACCAAGCCAGTTTGTTGTACATCTTCTGTTTTTGGTTGTTTGGACTCAAGAGTAACTCAGAAGTTTGAAAAAATGTACTATGATAATATTGCTCAAACATATGGTGCTTTTGTAGGGTCAAATGGTGGGAAGTATCAAGTCGAAGATATTATGGCTTTTCTACATATTGTATTTTCTTTAAATGGAAGTTGATGTCGGTTTGGTGATCGAAGACTTGGGCTCTTCCATAGTGTTTTGTAGAGTGATCGAACTTAAGTCTCTTATGAACTAGGCCCATATTTTATAACATGCCACAACTTGTATGTTGACTTGAGTATTTTTTTCAATGGTTGTAGCAAGGAAAACTAATGGGTCTTCTATATATGTTGAATAAATGCGTTGGTCAATGGCATTTTGTGATGAATAAAAGAGTGTAATTGTTGGTATATCTATTGCAAAGTGAACATGAATTGAATATTTTAAATTTATTTTCATGTTAATATATGTTGCATTTGCATTTGTGCTGAAATGTATGACCCTGGCAGCAAATGTGTCGGCAAAACTATTGGAGGTCGCAAAGACTGATGGCATAGCATACTTATAGAGAAATTGTCGGGGTAGCAACGGCCGTTGCACTATCTGTCGGTATAACACGCTGTCAAACGATCTGTCGCTGAAGACATGTCTGTTGCTATAGCCCTCACCAACCCAGTCAAACTGTTCGTCGGCATAGATTTATCTGTCGCTAAAGACTTTTCCCGGCAGGACTATAGGCAACAACTCCTTTCTGTCGGCAAAAGTCTTTCCCGACACTAAATGTGTCGCCTTAGGTGACCTATGCCGACAGATTGTTTGACGCTGCTTTGGGTGTCGTGGTGTAGTGCACCTCGCCAACGAAGACATGTCTGTTGCTATAGCCCTCACCAACCCAGTCAAACTGTTCGTCGGCATAGATTTATCTGTCGCTAAAGACTTTTCCCGGCAGGACTATAGGCAACAACTCCTTTCTGTCGGCAAAAGTCTTTCCCGACACTAAATGTGTCGCCTTAGGTGACCTATGCCGACAGATTGTTTGACGCTGCTTTGGGTGTCGTGGTGTAGTGCACCTCGCCAACGAGGTATGTTATTTTTAACACATCCCCTACTTGCTTGTTTCAAGGATGATATCTGATTTTTTTTATTATCATTGCTTCTTCACGAACGGATGGAGAGGGCGAAGCGGATCAAGTGTCCGGCTCCGCTGCCTGAAGAACCAGTCATCCCGCGTTTAGCGAAGATGCTGGTGTCGGCGCCCTATAAGGCGCCGGAGAAGAAGGCCAAGGGCAGGGCCAAGGTGGTCCGGAGTGGGCCCCGCCACAAGGGCGCTTTGGACGCGACTTCTGAAGACAAGACCCGCTCCTCTGTCGCTGAAGACGACGATGATGAGGAGGAGCAGGAGAGCGATTCTCCCCCTGATGGGGGGAGGAAGAAGAGGGCGGCCTCCGCCATTCTGGAGGCGGAGGCGCCCAAGAAGGGGAAAGGCCAACTCGTGGGCAGCTCCGCATGGGACGTCGACAACAGTCCGGAGCGACGCCCCCGCACTAAGCCTCGGGCTGCATCGTAAGTGCTAAGTCTCATACATGCCCATAAATCTAGCCTCTCCTCTTTGTTGTATTGACATGATTAGTTATGCTATTGCAGTCCGGCCCACGACAACTCCCAGCGATCCTCGTCACGAGATTCGTTGGATTCAAGGGCAATGGCTAGCGAGTCACCACCGACCGCTTACTCCCCCAAGGCTAAGGGCGACACAGAGCTGCTGTCCCGAAGGACTTTCCCATCCCGGGGAGGCTCAGGAGGCGCCAGAAGGTGAGGGCTCCGTCGCCGGACACTAGGGGGAGCCAATCCCTCTGGAGACTGGTGGTGAGGGCCGTATTCAGTTCGGCCCTAAGCCGGATTCGATTCCGGAGACCGATACGGCTCCGGAATCCGGCGCGCAACCTCCTTCGAAAGAAGGGGGTATGCCTATTCCGCCGGTGACCCCTGTCCAACCAGGGGCACCGGATAATCTGCTGGAAGCGCTGCGAGGCGCTTCCATTGTGGATGAGCATCGTGTTCTTATGGGAACAGTAATTGAAAGGGTTCAGTCCGCCAAGAGCGGACTAACCAAAGCCTGCAGCAGCCTTTTGACAGGTTTTGAGGTAAGCGATGCCAAAAAAGAGAAAATCCAAATATAGACAGTAGCCCCTGAGACACTGTCCGGTGTTCGGAAAGAAAAAGCCGGACAGAGGATCAATCCTTTATTGCAGGAAACTAACTAAATTTGTCTGAAATGAATAAGAAGGTGTAACGCACCGGATACAACTTTCCATATTCGTAACTCCGACTCTTGCCTTTTTCGGAGATGCGATATGAGATTTCCCTTCGTGGTTGGCCTTTTGTCTTTGTTTTGCTTTTTGTTCGTGTCATGCATTTCATATCATGTCATCATGTGCATCACATTTGCATTCGTGTTCGTCTCAAGCATCCGAGCATTTTCCCCGTTGTCCGTTTTGCAATCCGACACTCCTATGTCCTCCCGTGTTTTCCTTTCGTCTCTTTTTGTGAGCTGGTGTTAAACATTCTCGGAATGGACCGAGATTTGCCAAGCGGCCTTGGTACACCACCGGTAGACCGCCTGTCATGTTTCGTGCCATTTGGAGTTCGTTTGATACTCCAACGGTTAATCGGGGAACCGTAAAGGCCTCGTGTGTGTTGCAGCCCAACACCCATCCAAAGCGGCACAATAACCCATCCAAACCCCATCCATCCTCTCGGCCGTTTGATCACGATCGCGTGGGCGAAAACCGCACTCCATTTGGACTCTCCTAGCTCCCTCTACCTATATATTAGTCTCCCCAGTCCAAATGTGAGGCAAACTCCAACCCTAACCCTAAACGCCTCGAAATCCGCACCTTCACAGTGCCACCGCCGCCTCCCACCATGCGGGCCCGCCAAGCCCATCTTGGCCCGAGCGCGCCGTCGCCCGCGCCTGCTCGCCGGGGCTCGCCGGACTTCGCCGGCCGCATCGCCGAAGCTCCCCGCCACCACGTCGCCGCCCCGGACCCGCACCGCCACGCCGCCCTGCAACTGCTGCTCCACCGCACGCGCCTGGGCCGCCCACTTTGCCGGCACCGCCACAGCTCCTCGCCGCCGGCCGCCCGCTCCACCCCCAGCGCCGCGACACCGCCGGCCTCCTCCTCTCCACCTCGCGCCCCTGCCCGCACACGCCTTGCCGCGCCTCGTCAGCTCCGCCGTCGTCACGGCGCCGCCACGGGCACCCCGAGTCCAGATCCGCCTGGATCCAGCTGGAACCACCGCGCCCATGGCCGCCTCCGGCCTTGCCGGCCCTGCCGGAGCCCACCGCCGCCGCCATGAACGTGCTCGGGAGCGAGCAGAGGAGATGTTCCTCCCGTGCGCCTCGTGGGCCCGCAGCCTCCCAAGGCCCAGTCCTAGCTGGCCCGTTCCGCCTCCTCGTCCTAACCAGGCCGAAGCCCATGGTGAGCGAACCCCCTCAAATCCGCTCTATGCGCGTTTTAGTATCTTACGCTCGTGTCTGTGATTTCTGCTAAGTCCCCAGATCTGCTACATTCTGGTGCTACATTTGACATGTCATAACTTGTTGCATACTGCTCCGTTTCATGCATATGATATATCAAAATGTTCATCATGATGTGCTCTTCATTTTGTTCCATTGTGCCATGCTTGTTCGAGTCCATCTTGATGCCCAAATCATGGGTGCAAGAGTGCTATAAAATGTTAAGTGCTGATTTTTAGGAGAGTATGTGCATTTGTCATTTTTGCTACAATTGTTGTGTGCTGCATATGAACATGTGCTCTACATGTGTTTTGGGCTATGCCATGCCATCTTTACAGAGGTGTATGCCATGTATTTTTGTGATCAATGTGGTGACTAGCACATGCATGCAAAGTAGCTCTCGTAATATTGCTGATTTCAGGAACTTAGAATTTCACTAAGTCATTTCCCTGCTGATATTTTCATGCCATGTATTCATGTTGCTACAGTGATATCCATGCTTCTTTTGAGTATGTTCAGTAAGGATGATTTTGACATATAGTTATGCTCTATCAATCTATGCCCCTGTTTGCATTTATTGAGTGCCCTAGCATAACTCAATCTTGCTCTACTTTTGCTATAAAATGTTCCTGGCAGATTGTTTACGTGTTAATCAATTTTCCAAGGTTGTTGTAGTTGATCCATGCATGCTATGAGTTTGTTCTTGCCATGGTTAGCTTCTTGAACATGTCTTCTTGCTGGCTATGCTTATCTTGTCATGCAATGCCTTGTGGTGAGTGAATCGAGCTCGCAAAGAAGCCTTCATAATTCTGTTTTTGCCATGTCCAGTTTTATGCTAAGTCTGAATCTGTTAACGAAACTTGCTATGTTTACATGGGTGCCATCATATCTTATGATCCTTTTTGGCTTATGGTCAGTAAGGGACTTTTGTTCCATACTTCGAGTAGATTCATGCCATGCCTTTTTTTTTGCTATTTTGTGTTCATGTAGCATGTTGTTAGCTTGCTCCAAACATTGCTTCCTGATGTTAATTCCTGACATGTTGGTATTTTCACTAAGTCTGTGAAGCTGATATCTTTTGCACTTTTACCATGCTTGTTTGAACCTGCTTTTGTGTGATTTAGCCGTAGCTCAGTGTTCACCTTCTGTCAAGCATCTTGAGTAGATCACTTCCATGTGCTTTGTTGTTATGTTGGAGTGAAGTAGCTTAGTTTCTTGTTGCATTCTAGATGGCATCGTGCTGTTAATCGCAGATTTGTGCCATTATTGTTTTGCTTGCCATTTGCAAACCGTGTATCAGATTCCGGTGATCTTTATATCATTTTCGACCGAATCAACTCACCTTTCCAGAGGTACACTTGGTTTGCCAAGTTGAGGCCTGGTTCAATCTTTTCCTTCTGGAGCACGCATATGCATTGCATATCACATCCCGCATATCATGTCATGTTTTGCATCATGTTGCTTGCACATTGCACCGTGGTTGATTGTGTTTCCTTTGCTTGTGTTCTTGCCTTGGGTAGAGCCGGGAGATGAATACATGATCGAGTAACCCGTTGAGTACGCTTACGAGGATAAAGCTTACGTCAACTCGGAGAACTTTGCAGGCAAGATGACCATACCCTCGAAATCACTTCTATCTTTGCTTGCTAGTTGCTCGCTCTTTTGCTATTCTGCGATACCTACCACTTGCTATATCATGCCTCCCATATTTTCATGTCAAACCTCTAACCCACCTTGTCCTAGCAAACCGTTGTTTGGCTATGTTACCGCTTTGCTCAGCCCCTCTTATAGTGTTGCTAGTTGCAGGTGAAGATGGAGTTTGTTCCTTGTTGGAACATGTTTATTGTTGGATATCATTAATATATCTTGTTTACTTTAATGCACCTATATACTTGGTAAAGGGTGGAAGGCTCGGCCTTATGCCTGGTGTTTTGTTCCACTCTTACCGCCCTAGTTTCCGTCATACCGATGTTATGTTCCTTGATTTTGCGTTCCTTACGCGGTTGGGTGTTATGGGAACCCCTTGACAGTTCGCTTTGAATAAAACTCCTCCAGCAAGGCTCAACCTTGGTTTTACCATTTGCCTACCTACTACCATATACATTCCCTTGGGTTCTGCAGACTCAAGGGTCATCTTATTTTAAACCCCCCGGGCCAGTGCTCCTCTGAGTGTGTGGTCCGAAACGGGCAACCTGTGGGGCCACCTCGGGGCAACTCGAGGGTTGGTTTTACTCATAGCTTGACCTATCCGGTGTGCCCTGAGAACGAGATACGTGCGACTCCTATCGGGATTTGTCGGCACATCGGGCGGCTTTGCTGGTCTTGTTTTACCATTGTCGAAATGTCTTGTAACCAGGATTCCGAGACTGATCGGGTCTTCTCGCTAGAAGGAATATCCTTCGTTGACCGTGAGAGCTTGTGATGGGCTAATTTGGGACACCCCTGCAGGGTTATGAACTTTCGAAAGTCGTGCCCGTGGTTATGGGAAGATGGGAATTTGTTAATATCCGATTGTAGAAAACCTGACACTTAACTTAATTTAAAATGAATCAACCGCGTGTGTAGCCATGATGGTCTCTTTTCGGCGGAGTCTGGGAAGAGAACACGGTCTCGTGTTATGCTTGAACGTAAGTAGTTTCAGGATCACTTCTTGATCTTTGTAGCTTCTCGACCGTGCTTTGCTTCTCTTCTCGCTCTCATTTGCGTAAGTTAGCCACCATATATGCTAGTGCTTGCTACAGCTCCACCTCACTACCCCTTTCCTACCCCTTAAGCTTAAATAGTCTTGATCACGAGGGTGTGAGATTGCTGAGTCCCCGTGACCAAACTCAAGTGGGAGTTCGATGAGGATTCGGGATGTTACTATGTTTCCTTTTTGGACGATCAGTGGAGCCCAGTTGGGGCGATCGGGGATCTATGCATTTGGGGTTGTCTTTATTTTGGTTCCATAGTCGGACCTTGATTGTATTCTGGATGATGTAATGCTATATTTATGTATTGTGTGAAGTGGCGATTGTAAGCCAACTCTTTATCCCTTTCATATTCAGTACATCGGATGTGTAAAGATTACCCCTCTTGTGACATGCCTAATATGCGGTTATGCCTCTAAGTCGTGCTCCGACACATGGGAGATATAGCCACATCGTGGGTGTTACAAGTTGGTTATCAGAGCCTTCCCCGACTTAGGAGCCCCCTGCTTGATCGAATCGCTGACGTTGTTGAGTCTATAAAAATGTTTTGAGTCTTATAGGAATATATATATATATATATATATATATATATATATATATATATATATATATATATATATATATATATATATATCGGAGATTAGGATTCTTTTTACTCCTCAGTCCCTTCGTCGCTCTGGTGTGGCCTCCTGACGTAGAGTTTTGACTCTCCGCTTCTCAAAATTCACGAAAAAAATTAGGATCACGCGGGTATCTTGGAATCGTTCCGATGGTTTTATGACGAGAATATTGTTCTTGGTGCCTCCTAACATTTAGGGGTTGTGGCAGTGTCCCGGGGAGTTGAGCTCCGAGGTGTTGTCGTCACAATTTTATCATTGCAGTTCTGGAATACCTGAGTTCGCCGACATCGAAAATCTCCTTTATGCAGTTGTTGGTGAGATAACCTCGATGCCACCCAGTACTGGGGCGGGAGTTCGGGAGTATTGCCATAACTCGTATAACATATGCTTTTCGAAGGTTGAGGTAAACGATTTCCGAAGGTTTCTTGGTTATGTGTTGAAGGATGGATACAGCTGGAAGGTTTCTTGCTAGTTTTGGGTGAGATATTATGCTTCCCCTGTATCCCAAACACCTGATTGCATAACCGGAAAGTTTCGGGAGTTTATAAGTGGGAATTCAAGTAGCTCCTAGAATATCTTTCCAACAGACACATGATACGATATGGGATCTATCATATGTTTGTTTTCAGCTTATTCTGCAAGCCAATACTTTGTTTTGTTTTTCAGTTGTGGTATTCGAGTTGCTTCGAAGTCAAATGTGGATTCCATACCTTTCCTAAGCGGTGTTCTCATATTCCTATGTGAATACTAACCCTTCTTATTTATCGAGATTGTCATCTCAATTCTATTTCCAACCGGTGCGATTCTCTTCAAGTTGATCCTATCATTTTCCCATTTGCAAGATCCAATCTCATCTTTCTCAACGGTGTTCGTTTCATCCGTCCCAAAGCTGTCTTTTGTTTTCCCGCCCTCCCACCCTTTTTCTTCAAGGACTCATATTTCTTAATCAAGTATCCATCATATGGGTGTGAAGTCTCTCCACTCTTTTCTGTCAATGTTCTTATCTGGTGGTTCTCAGGAAGATTCTAACGGAGCTTCTAGTTCATCACTCTGCATTCTCTTTCTTCTCCGGTGGATTCAATTCAAGCCTTGTTGATCATATTCCTTTCCTCGTTTAAAATGCCTTCTCATGTTGGTGCACCTCTTAATCATCCACTTATCGCTATTCAATTAATCCGAAGTGCTGAAGATATCTCGAAGATTCGTGTTTCCACTCCGCTTTCGTTCAAGCTCTTTTGAGGATGTTGTCTCATACAAGCCATTTAATTCTACCGATGCAATCTCTCTTTCGAGCAACCATTTCAATGGTGTTTCTCTTGAGTGGGCCCTAACCCATGGGTCTTTTTCCAGCATCTTACCTGACTCTTCTTTTCTTTTCCCGGAGCTATCTCTCAAATTCTTCAAGATCTGTCAAATTATTTTCATCGTTGGTTCAACCTTTCTAATTTTCTTTCTGGAGTGCCTCATCAAATTCATGGTGGTGTTTCTCATCGTCATTCTCGGATTTTGAAGATCAAAGTGGAGTTCCTCTTAATCCTTACCCGTTTTTCCAAATATGTGTAGTTCAAGCTTGATGCCATCCTCTCATAATTGTGTTCGATTGTGAGAATTCTTTTCACCCTTCCGGAGCAATTCAAGAGTCTTTTCAGTTTGATTCTTTGGAGCCCATCATCTCAGAATTATTCATTTCAACTTTCAGCTCTCTTTCTCCAAATCATACCGGTGCATCATTCAAGTATGATCTAATCAGCTCGTGATCTATTCGTTCTCATGCATCTAAATTCTCTCAAGTATCTTCGTTCTTTTTATAATTCTTCCTGGTGTTTCTTTATCTTTTCTTCGTTCATTTTCAATTCTTATGGTGGTTCATTCAAGATTTCTTTTCCTTCATTATCATATCAATTTATTCGTTGTTTCCATCCTACCGGTGGTTTGCTCAATATTCTCTCCCATGGTTATCATATCAATTCATTTGTTCTTTCCAATCTTACCAGCGGATCATTGAAGTCTTTTCTCAAGATTGTGCTATATCTTTCTTAATATTTTTCAAGGAAAATAAGTAGTATGCCAAATCCGTTTGCTCGTCATCAATTTAATTGGTGAAGGATACGCATAACATAATTCTTCTTATTGTTTCATCCAAGTGATCTAATTTCTTCTTTCCGGAGTGGTTCATCATATCACATTCTCGGTTCTAGATGCTTTATCTTTTCTTCCGGAGTTCCAAGTTTCCACTTTATCTCGTCGAGAAGTTCCATCTAAATCATTGCAAGGATCACCTTGTGTTTTCAACTTCTCTTTCTTTTTCTCATCCTTTTTATTACTGGAGTTCTTCGTGGAGGTTCTACATGGTGCTTCATCAAGGATTCTTTTCATCTCTTCAATGTTTCCTATCAATCATTGTTTTCGGTGGCAGAATTTCACCTCAAATTTTGAGATGTTTTCCATAAGCCCACTACAAGCTTACTCTTTTCGTTGTTGGATTTCCAACAACTCCGTTTGTCGTGGAATTGTCACGGCAGATGTCCTTAGTGTGAGGACTTAGTCGTGAGGCCAACGCATCTTTGTAGTAGCTTGAGAGGGGTTAAGCGGGACGAGAGACGCGAGGTGGATCATCACACAAGACAAGGATTTAGACAGATTTGGGCCCCGGGAAACATCATCCGGAATAGCCCTACATGCTGTTTGTGGCTAGGTCTCATTATGCTCATCAGGGAGTCGCCGCATAAGCCGGCTCTCCTCTTTGTGTCTAGCCCTAGAGATTATTGCTTGTTTCTTGTCCCTCTTTTGGGGTGCCCAGCCCCTCCTTATATAAGTTGAAGGGGCGGGTTACATGTGGAGTCCTATTAGGATTAGGACTAACCTAATACAAGTAGAGTCCTAGTCTTGCTTCCTTTGCAGGAGAATATTCCTTATGCCTTCCCTCTTAAACCGGCCAACCTTTATATGAACCGGCATACTGGGCCTTGGGCCTTGTCATCCGTCTGAAGCACCCGCCGGGTCACCAATGAGTCTTTAGGCTCGTGAGTCGTCACACTAGTGAGCCGCCAGACACGTGAGTCGCTAATCCTTTGGCGGTTACCAATGAAACATCAAGTCCGGTCGGGTCATATATCCGGTCGGGTTATACCGTGGGGTATATCCCCAACATTAGCCCCCAGTTTAATTTGGATTTATCCATGTTAAACTGATCTGTAATATAAACACAAGAGCAAATTTGACAGATTGTGATCCGGGTTAAATATTCTTGTAAGCCGACACCTGATCATCCATAAGTCCTTGTCATTTCCTCCTTCTAGAAAATCCGGGTCAATAGGCCGGCTTCATAATCAACTTGCTTGTAGAAGGAATGTTGTAAATGAATGAATAATCCATTTGATATGCCTTCAATGCTCTGACTTGACAAAGATATTGGTTCTGAAATATTCAACTGATATTCAGCCGGCTTGTAGATCTTGCTGAGCTATGACTTCCACAATCGCCGGGTTTATAAAAACTGATAATTCTGGGTTATGATTGTTGCCAACGCCGGGTCATGATTGTTTACTCAAAACTGAGAATTTGAAGATTTTTCTCCCTTATATCCATATTACCTGTAGCCCCCAAGTCTTGAGCAGAACAAAGTGATGGCTTTAAGACTTGCTTCAATATAAATACTGCCACTTTGAAGAAATCCATGTTGTTCATCTTAGTCACTAGTAAATGCTGAATACTCCATATATGTAGCCCCCAAGTGCCGGGTTGTCATGCTTGCAGCAACCTGGGACTTGTAATTGCCCGATGCTCATAAAAATTTCAACCAGTGTAGCCCCCAAGGGCCGGGTCATTATGCAATAATGAGCAGGGACTTTGTAGATATGATCATGTAGATTTTGAGCAGCAACGTGTAGCCCCCAAGGGCCGGCTTAGTAACATAATATTGAGCTGGGACTTTATATATACTTCATTGACAATAATATCATATGATGTAACCCCCATCATGGGGCTTGAACCCACGTCCACAAGGTTAAGAGCCTTGTGCTTTATCAACTGAGCAGTGGATCCTTCAATATAATGGACTGAGGCTTGTGTACCTTGAATTTTTGACAGGAGCAATTGGTAGCCCCCAAGGGCCGGCTCATTACAATGGAATGAGTCGGGTCTTCAATAATTTGATCAAAAAATGATTTTACATTAGCCCCCAAGTGCCATGGTGCATGCTGGCAGCGACACGGGACTTGCATATTTGATGTAATCTCAACTTGAATAATGTAGCCCCCAAGTGCCGGGTTGTAAGCCTGCAGCGACTCGGGACTATTCCTTCCATTGTAGAATAAATTATATCCATTGATAAAATAATATCCATTGCACTAAAGCAACTTTGAAAAACCTCAATCGTAATATTGGTTATTGATAACCATAATAAAAATCCAGCCATGTTGGCTATTAAAGATTTGAATAATATAATCCGGTTTGAAAAACCGGTTCCTGTGATATTGAATCGTACTGCCGGTTTAGGATACTTGTGCAGTAAGGGTGATAACCCAATCTTTAGAAGCCAAAAACTTCCAAATGTTTATGATTGTCATATATGGCGACTTATTATCCAAAGTCAAGCCGGGTTAATCGAAACCACATATATGCTTCAGATATGAACAAAAAGTCTCAAGACAAACCCAAAAGACAGTTTTCAAAAAACTTAAGCAAAATAGAAAGAAGAATTTGAGGCTTCTGATTCGAATACGATCAGTAAACCAGACCAAAGGGGTTAAGCTAGGATTCGAATACGATCATGTAGCCCCCAGTGGCTTTGGCATTGCACCGATCAAGAGGGTACCGACAGCTATGTTCTCTTTGGTTCGAATACGACCTATGTTTGAACAGGAAGCCCCCAAATGACCTTGAGAGGTTTTTAATGACCCTGATTCGAATATGATCCAAGTTGGACCCAAAAGGGGTTAAGCTATGATTCGAATACGATCAAGAAGCCCCCTAGTGAGTTTGGCATTGTGCCGATCAAGAGGGTACCAACAGCTATGTTCTCTTTGGTTCGAATACGACCTATGTTTGAACAGGAAGCCCCCAAATGACCTGTAACTGTGGCTATGAGCCAGATCAAAGGCTAATCATAGCTTAGCTCAATAAGCCGGAAGCCCCCAAGTGATATATTTCTGAACTGTGCTCGCCGGGTGCCTATGTTTGAGTTGTGCTGTGCAACAAACTCTATTGGGTCCCTGTAATTTTTTCTGAAAACTCGAGCTTTGCGAGAGATAAATTCTTCTTGAACCGGGATTTTGAACCGGATATTGAGAGTTTCAAAGCTTTGTGGAAGACATGTTTACCTTAAGCCGTATTTTAAACCAGATATTTAAGAGCTTCAGCGCTTTGTGGGCGATAGATTTCCCTTGAACCGGATTTTGAACTGGAATCCTTCTTTTTAAGCCGGAAATTTTCTGACAACTTTTAAATATTCGCCAATAAGGCAGTAGCCTTCGGGGCCGGGTTATTTTTCCCTCCAATGATCCGGAGTTCTTGAATCTGCTTTAAATTGGTAATCATTTACTGAGTCATGTCATCGTAGCCCCCGAGTCTCAAGGCGACTTGAGGAGTTGGCTTGAGATTCTTCATAATTACCCGTGATATAGACCAGTTTGAATCCTGCATGGGACAACTGATGCGTCAGGTCAGCAATTATCACCGCAGAGTTTATGATCACCATGGTGAAACTGAAATCAATCACGGCCGAGTTGGCCGCGGGTGCTGACAGATCTGTCGGCCGTGGCGTTTTAAACCGGTGTGGACGGGAGAGTCGGCCGCGACATTGTAAACCGGTGCGGTCGCGAGAGACGGCCACGACGTTGTAAGCCGGTGCGGACGCGAGAGACGGCCACGGTGTTGTAAGCCGGTGCGGGAGCCGTTGAGTAACGATGGTCACCTATGCCAAAAGATGTTGGTGTGCCTCCATCTCCATGGTAAAATATCACTTTTTGTCATAAATAATTGCCCTGCATAAACAATATTGCAGACCAAGGCAAAGGTAAACTTGTTTTTTGACAAAAACAACATGTACTAATAAATCAAACTTGGATGGATAACACCTGATTTGTTTGGATGACAGATGATCCGTTTATCGTGACGGAGGTGGCTCAGGCAGACCAACGACTCAATATAGTACCGGCGGCTTAGGCAGACTGGCAACTTAATATAATTCCGGCGGCTCAGGCAGACCGGCGACTTAATATAACCCAAGCGGCTCAAAGCGGCAAGGGCGGCTCAACGCGGCACCGGCGGGTTGACATAGATTAAGCTGCACGGGCGGCGACTTGCGCACATCTGTTCCATCAGTAAGCGGGCGCAGACGCCGGTGCGTGATGGTGCTGGCATATGCTTCATAGGCACAACATGGCACCTCCTTTGCTGCACATAAAAAAAATACAGACCAAAGTGATTGTTCTTTGATGAAAACCATATGTTTAATAAAATAAACTTAGATGGATATCACCTGATGTTTGTGAATGATAGATGATCTCACAGTAGAGGCGGCTCAACATGGCCCTGGAGGCTTCAATATATCATAGGCGGCTCAACGTGGCCCCGACGGCTCAACACAGCAGGGGCAGCTCAACGCGGCCCTAGTGGCCCGCGCTCGACGGCGGCTTAGAGTGGAGACGAAGCAGTCAAGGCAGATTTTCTTCTTCCGGGTCATGGTCGAGGACGCGAGGCAAATCCATCCCCGCTCCTTCGGGGTCGGACAAGGCTCACAGGCAGGGCCAGCACCGGCCACTGGATGTGATGCAGCGACGATGTGCAAGGGCGGCTCGGTCAATGGAGGCAAAGCCACTCATCCAGGGCGGTTCAACGCATCCTGCGGCGTCTCGTAGGCAACGACGACGGCTGACAGTTCTGTAGGCAGCGGCGGGCCAAAGCAGTAGTGGAGGCAATTGAAAGCCGGGGCGGCTCGGTAGCGAAAGCTCAACAACGGCCAGTCATGACCTGAGGCGTGGACGTGGCTGCAGCGGCTGAGGAGTCCGGGCCATCTCCACTTCTGGATGGTGTTGACTTGATCTATATTTGAATCAAAGTAGTACTCCAACGTATCCTTGAGGCTTCACGTGGGATCAATCTCTGAGGTTGAGACACCAACTGTCACGGTGGGTTATTATAATTCCAAAAGGCTGAAACTAGCACTCAACCCCCGTGAGTAGTCCAAACCCTGCCAGTCCTTTGTGGTAGTAGTAGTCCGTATGGTTGATGGATACGACTCAAAAGTAGCACCAGCAGTAGCGACAAAACACCTCGGGATTTGGCGTGCTTAGTGAAAATGTGCTGCAACAGGAGACCATGGTTTCAGCGACTTGATCCTTGCATTGATGGATCACAGACACATTTTGAACTTGCAGCAGCGATAGTGCAGTCAGCACAAACTTATTTTTCTTGATTTTTAAATTTTCCAGACTATGAACTCGGTCTGATAAGCTATAGCTCGGCGTCGGTGAATCCGTATCATGGTCATTGACTTTCCAATCATAACTATGTTTGTTCCTGGTCTTGGCCCTTCTCAAGCATCGCATACCAAAAAAAAACTCCTAATATTTATGATGAACCCTTGCGTGATTTGATCCATTGTGAGCACCCGTTGATCTCCTACGCAATAATAATCGGACTTTGGCGGATCCGTAGCAGCAAATACCATCAATCATAAATCTGGACTGATGACTTTGGAGTTGATACAACTCTTTCAAAACTGGCTCTTCTTCATCAAAAAATCACGAACTTCTCGATCCCTGGGAGAGATCCCTCCAAGAACTCAACACCACCATGCGCAAGCCCCACGGTGGGCACCAACTGTCATGGAATTGTCACGGTAGATGTCCTTAGTGTGAGAACTTAGTCGTGAGGCCAACACATCTTTGTAGTAGCTTGAGAGGGGTTAAGCGAGACGAGAGACGCGAGGAGGATCATCACACAAGACAAGGATTTAGACAGCTTCGGGCCCCGGGAAACATCATCCGGAATAGCCCTACATGTTGTTTGTTGCTAGGTCTCGTTATGCTCATCAGGGAGTCGCCGCATAAGCCGGCTCTCCTCTTTGTGTCTAGCCCTAGAGATTATTGCTTGTTTGTTGTCCCTCTTTTGGGGTGCCCTGCCCCTCCTTATATAAGTTGAAGGGGTGGGTTACATGTGGAGTCCTATTAGGATTAGGACTAACCTATTACAAGTAGAGTCCTAGTCTTGCTTCCTTTGTAGGAGAATATTCCTTATGCCTTTCCTCTTAAACCAGCCCACCTTTACATGAACCGGCATACTGGGCCTTGGGCCTTTTCGTCCGTCTGAAGCACCTGCCGGGTCACCAACGAGTCTTGAGGCTCGTGAGTCATCACACCAGTGAGCCGCCAGACACGTGAGTCGCCAATCCTTTGGCGGATACCAATGAAACATTAAGTCCGGCCGGGTCATATATCCGGCCGGGTTATACCGTGGGGTATATCCCCGACACCGTTAGACCCTTCTCCTAAAGATGCTTTTCCAAGCTCTTTTGAGGTAGAAGATGTGGTCTTCTCCTCCGTTCTTTTGATTTCATTCTGACTGTTGTTCCGGAGGCATTGTGATGTTTCTCTCTTCTCTCATCATCTCAAGTTGTGAGGATCGTGTTCTTTTCATGCTTATCCATTTAACCAGAGTGTTGTGTCCTCTGCTCAAGTTCTTTTCATCCTATCAAGTCTTGCATCTTGTTTCTACCGGACTGCTTGCATGTACTTCTTGTCCATTGCAACCCTTTGCTTATGTCTTTCAACCTACAAAGTTCTCGTAATGTTCCTTGTTCCTCTTTTCTAACGGAGTGTTTGCAACTTTGTTCATCTTTGTTGTATTCTTTCTTTCAATTTGTTCAACCTCTCAAGGTTCTTTGGTTCTACTCGTTTGTCAAAGAAGCAACTTAGTTTTACCTCTTATCTTCCTCTTCGTTTTCCCTCCGGTGCCATCCTAGATCTCGGGACGAGATCCTTTCATAGTGGTGGAGTGTTGTAACGCCCCGGATACAACTTTCCATATTCGTAACTCCGAATCTTGCCTTTTCCGGAGATGCGATATGAGATTTCCCTTCATGGTTGGGTTTTTGTCTTTGTTTTGCTTTTTGTTCATGTCATGCATTTCATATCATGTCATCATGTGCATCGCATTTGCATTCGTGTTCGTCTCAAGCATTCGAGCATTTTCCCCATTGTCCGTTTTGCAATCCGACACTCCTACGTCCTCCGGCGTTCCCCTTTTGTCTCTTTTCGTGAGCGGGTGTTAAATATTCTCGAAATGGACCGAGATTTGCCAAGCGGCCTTGGTACACCACCGGTAGACCGCCTGTCAAGTTTCGTGCCATTTGGAGTTCGTTTGATACTCCAACGGTTAACTGGGGAACCGTAAAGGCCTCGTGTGTGTTGCAGCCCAACACCCCTCCAAAGCGGCCCAATATCCCATCCAAACCCCCTCCATCCTCTCGGTCGTTCGATCACGATCGCGTGGGCAAAAACCGCACTCCATTTGGACTCTCCTAGCTCCCTCTACCTATATATTAGCCCCCCCGTCCAAATCTGAGGCAAACTCCAACCCTAACCCTAAACGCCTCAAAATCCGCACCTCCACAGTGCCACCGCCGCCTCCCACCATGCGGGCCCACCAAGCCCATCTCCAGCCCGCCCGAGCCCATCTGGGTCCGAGCGCGCCGCCTCCCGTGCCTGCTCGCCAGGGCTCGCCGGACTTCGTCGGCCGCATCGTCCGAGCTCCCCGCCACCACGTCGCCGCCCCGGATCCGCACCGCCGCGCCGCCCTGCAACAGTTGCTCCACCGCACGCGCCTCGGCCACCCGCTTTGCCGGCGCCGCGGCAGCTCCTCGCTGTCGGCTGCCCGCTCCACCCCCAGCGCCGCGACCCCGCCGGCCTCCTCCTCTCCACCTCGCGCCCCTGCCCGCACACGCCTCGCCGCGCCTCGTCAGCTGCACCATCGTCACGGCGCCGCCACGGGCACCCCGGGGCCAGATCCGCCTGGATCCGGCTGGAACCACCGCGCCAATGGCCGCCTCCGGCCTCGCCGACCCTGCCGGAGCCCACCGCCGCCGCCATGAACGTGCTCAGGAGTGAGCAGAGGAGCTGTTCCTCCCGTGCGCCTCGTGGGCCCCGCAGCCTCCCAAGGCCCAGTCCCAGCTGGCCCGTTACGCCTCCTCGTCCTAACCAGGCCGAAGCCCATGGTGAGCCAACCCCCTAAAATCCGCTCTGTGCGCGTTTTAGTATCTTACGCTCGTGTCTGTGATTTCTGCTAAGTCCCCAGATCTGCTACATTCTGGTGCTACCTTTGACATGTCATAAATTGTTGCATACTGCTCCGTTTCATGCATATGATATATCAAAATGTTCATCATGATGTGATATTTATTTTGTTCCATTGTGCCATGCTTGTTCGAGTCCATCTTAATGCCCAAATCGTGGGTGCAAGAGTGCTATAAAATGTTAGGTGCTGATTTTTAGGAGAGTATGTGCATTTGTCATTTTTGCTACAATTGTTGTGTGTTGCATATGAACATGTGCTCTACATGTGTTTTGGGCTATGCCATGCCATCTTTACAGGGGTGTATGCCATGTATTTTTGTGATCAATGTGGTGACTAGCACATGCATGCAAAGTAGCTCTCGTAATATTGCTGATTTCAGGGACTTAGAATTTCACTAAGTCATTTCCCTGCTGATATTTTCATGCCATGTATTCATGTTGCTATAGTGATATCCATGCTTCTTTTGTGTATGTTCAGTAAGGATGATTTTGACATATGGTTATGCTCTATCGATCTATGCCCCTGTTTGCATTTATGGAGTGCCCTAGCATGACTCAATCTTGCTCAACTTCTGCTATAAAATGTTCCTGGCAGATTGTTTACGTGTTCACCAATTTTGCCAAGGTTGTTGTAGTTGATCCATGCATGCTATGAGTTTGTCCTTGCCATGGTTAGCTACTTGAACATGTCTTCTTGCTGGCTATGCTTATCCTGTCATGCAATGCCTTGTGGTGAGTGAATCGAGCTCGCAAAGAGGCCTTCGTAATTCTGTTTTTGCCATGTCCAATTTTCTGCTAAGTCTGAATCTGTTAACGAAACTTGCTATGTTTACATGGGTGCCATCATATCTTCTGATCCTTTTTGGCTTATGGTCAGTAAGGGACTTTTGTTCTATGCTTTGAGTAGATTCATGCCATGCCTTTGTTTTCTATGTTATGTTCCTGTAGCATGTTGTTAGCTTGCTCCAAACATTGCTTCCGGATGTTAATTCCTGACATGTTAGTATTTTCACTAAGTCTGTGAAGCTGATATCTTTTGCACTTTTGCCATGCTTGTTTGAACATGCTTTTGTGTGATTTAGCCGTAGCTCAGTGTTCATCTTTTGTCAAGCATATTGAGTATATCACTGCCATGTGCTTTGCTGTTATGTTGGAGTGCAGTAGCTTAGTTTCTTGTTGCATTCTAGATGGCATCATGTTGTTAATCGCATATTTGTGCCATTATTGTTTTGCTTGCCATTTGCAAACCGTGCATCCGGTTTTGGTGATCTTTATATCGTTTTCGACCTAAATCAACTCATCTTTCCAGCGGCACACTTGGTTTGCCAAGTTGAGGCCTGGTTCAATATTTTCCTTCCGGAGCATGCATATGCATTGCATATCACATCCCGCATATCATGCCATGTTTTGCATCATGTTGCTTGCGCATTGCACCGTGGTTGATTGTGTTTCCTTTGCTTGTGTTCTTGCCTTGGGTAGAGCCAGGAGATGACTACGTGATCGAGGAACCCATTGAGTACGCTTACGAGGATCAAGCTTACGTCAACTCGGAGAACTTTGCAGGCAAGATGACCATACCCTCAAAATCACTTCTATCTTTGCTTGCTAGTTGCTCGCTCTTTTGCTATGCCGCGATACCTACCACTTCCTATATCATGCCTCCCATATTGCCATGTCAAACCTCTAACCCACCTTGTCCTAGCAAACCGTTGTTTGGCTATGTTACCACTTTGCTCAGCCCCTCTTATAGCGTTGCTAGTTGCAGGTGAAGATGGAGTTTGTTCCTTGTTGGAACATGTTTTTTGTTGGGATATCATTAGTATATCTTGTTTACTTTAATGCATCTATATACTTGGTAAAGGATGGATGGCTCGGCCTTATGCCTGGTGTTTTGTTCCACTCTTGTCGCCCTAGTTTCCATCATACCGGTGTTATGTTCCTTGATTTTGCGTTCCTTACGCAGTTGGGTGTTATGGGAACCCCTTGACAGTTCGCTTTGAATAAAATTCCTCCAACAAGGCCCAACCTTGGTTTTACCATTTGCCTACCTACCACCATATACCTTCCCTTGGGTTCTGCAGACTCAAGGGTCATCTTATTTTAAACCCCCTCGGGCCAGTGCTCCTTTGAGTGTTGGTCTGAAATTGGCAGCCTGCGGGGCCACCTCGGGGCAACTCGAGGGTTGGTTTTACTCGTAGCTTGACCTATCCAGTGTGCCCTGAGAACGAGATTCATGCGACTCCTATCGGGATTTGTCGGCTCATCGGGCGGCTTTGCTGGTCTTGTTTTACCATTGTCGAAATGTCTTGTAACCGGTATTCTGAGACTGATCGGGTCTTCCCGCTAGAAGGAATATCCTTCGTTGACCGTGAGAGCTTGTGATGGGCTAAGTTGGGACACCCCTGCAGGGTTATGAACTTTCAAAAGCCGTGCCCGCGGTTATGGGTAGATGGGAATTTGTTAATATCCGGTTGTAGAAAACCTGACACTTAACTTAATTTAAAATGAATCAACTGCGTGTGTAGCCGTGATGGTCTCTCTTTGGCGGAGTCCAGGAAGAGAACACGGTCTCGTGTTATGCTTGAACGTAAGTAGTTTCAGGATCACTTCTTGATCTTTATAGCTTCTCGACCATGCTTTGCTTCTCTTCTCGCTCTCATTTGCGTAAGTTAGCCACCATATATGCTAGTGCTTGCTGCAGCTCCACCTCACTACCCCTTTCCTACCCCTTAAGCTTAAATAGTCTTGATCGCGAGGGTGTGAGATTGCTGAGTCCCCGTGACTCACAGATTACTTCCAAAACCAGATGCAGGTGCCGACGATGCCAGTGCAGGAGACGCGACCAAACTCAAGTGGGAGTTCAGCGAGGATTCAGGATGTTACTATGTTTCCTTTCCGGACGATCAGTAGAGGAGCCCAGTTGGGGCGATCGGGGATCTATGCATTTGGGGTTGTCTTTATTTTGGTTCCGTAGTCAGACCTTGATTGTATTCTGGATGATGTAATGCTATATTTATGTATTGTGTGAAGTGGCGATTGTAAGCCAACTCTTTATCCCTTTCATATTCAGTACATGGGATGTGTAAAGATTACCCCTCTTGCGACATGCCTACTATGCGGTTATGCCTCTAAGTCGTGCTCCGACACGTGGGAGATATAGTCGCATCGTGGGTGTTAGAGTAGGCGCGTTGTTGGCCACAGCCTCGCATACTGCCAAGGTCTCTGAACTAAAGCGGAGACTGGAGCAGTCCGAGGAAGGGGTCGGCCAGGTGAGGAGGTAGCCCCAAGAAAAACAAGGTATGTGATAACCCGTTATGTATTCGAAAAAATTAAATGATATGCATTGACTCAAGTGTCATGATATGTATAGAAGCGACAACCGAGGTCGAGGCCCTGAGAAAGGCCCTGGCCGAAGCCAAGGGGAAGGCTGTCAAGGAGCAGGCCGCCCGTAAGAAGCTCAAGGCCCAGGTCAACGAGGTCCAACAAGAGCTCCAGGACGCGGTGAGGAAGTGCGAGACCTTGGAGCGTGATGCGTCGGCTTAAGAGATCGAACTCGCCAAGGCTCGTCAGAGTGTGGAGACGGCCTAGAGTGAGGCCCAGGGCGCCCTCCGAGAGATCCAGGAGGCCAGGACGATCGTGGCGGGTAAGTCATTTAGTATGCAAAGCAAGTATGTGAAGAGGAAGTATCTTTTACTAACCCGGATTCAGAGTTCTCCAGGGGCTTTTGTTGATCTGCCACGTAGTGTGTATGATGCCGCGGAGTTCTTCCGAGCCGAGGAAACTATTCTGTTCGCAATATTTTGCGCCAAAACATCCAGTGCCCTTCAGCGATCAGCTAAAACAGCTGGTCGAGCTGCACAGGGTGGCCGAACTGGCCATGAAGGATTTAATAATTCATCTGTGGTCAGCCGAAGCTATACCCAGCAGTTACTTCGGCCTCGTGAAGCGGCTGGTGGATGCCTATCCTAGGCTGGACGCCATCAAGCGGTCCGTCTACATCGAGGGCGCGCGTATGGCCTTTGCCCGCGCCAAGGTCTGGTGGGAGAATATGGACGCCATCAAGCTTGTGACCGAGGGGCCATCTGAGGGCAAGGAGCACCATATACCCAAGCGGTATTTTGGCGACGTCCTGGAGGGGTCTCGTATTGTAGCGACGCAGTGTTTGCATGACATTATCTTTGACTGAATGTATTCAAGTTCCTTCTACCTTGTATGATAAAACAAAGTGGGTTTGTAATATAATGCTTGTTATGTTTTAAATTTTACCTCATGTGCGGCCGTGTTGTATGAAATCTGAGGGTTGGCCAGTCGTCGGCTTCTGCCCCCACGTAGGTAGTACGGAGGTGTTCGAGATGGAATCTAAACAATCTTGATCCAACTATATGTTCCTTGAAGGAGTTGTTTAGTGCAACGAACTAGGCAATCAGACTATGTGGCTTTAACGTCCTCACTTAGCCATAGGAGTTTGACAATAAAAACATGGGCACAGCCCCTAGTATCTGAACCATAGTGCTATAAGCGTTTGATCGGGAAGTACCGATCCTTCGCGTAATGCGGAAGAAATCTCCAACGATTTGCAAGCTCTGAAGAGCTGACCGGCTCTCGCCGCATCATGACAGTCAGTTTTCGGCTTTCTCTACTGTACTAAGATGCTCCTTTGGATAAACCAAGGCCCAATCACAGTAGTTCTCCTTTACTACCTTAGCTGATATAGCGGAACGTAAGGTAGCAAGCACAGGAGCCGGGCAACCCAACTATTGACCAAAGACATGATTCGGAGCCAATGCATATAGTGCTAAATTCGGGGTGCCGAACTATACTATAAAAAGTGTTTGGACTTTTGTCGCCGTAGTGTGGGGTGCTATGAAGCCCCTGGCAAACATCAAACGTACCAAAGTGTACGGGTGCTACCTGATAGGGTTACCCACAGGGGAGAAGGAGAGAAAAAGAAAGAAAAAAAAGAAAGAAAACAGAAAGGGTGCAAAGGTGATAAGCTATATCACCTGGGGCCCTAAAGCTCCAGCCGCGAACCGTTTTCATTGTAATTTGATTAATACGTCGAGGCGCATTGATACAAGTAGTGCGATAAGCAACAAGCTATTTAACATGCCAAAAACCAAGGGAGAGCCGCATGTGGGTCCTAAAAAACAGGTAGAGTGATTGTTAACGAAACCACCTTGAAAATCCCCCATATGTGTACGTTTCTCGCCGTCTTTATGTGTTTATCCTTCAAGAGGACTGGTGATCAGGCCATCAGATGGGGCCTACGCGATTGAAACCTGAAAAGGGAACGAATAAAAGTGAAAGTATGTGTGTATCCGGTGTCGGTTGAGCCGTACTGTGGATCACAAACTAGCTATGCCTCCCTCGATGCCCATGGAATTTTGAGTGCGTAGTTATGTACGTGTGGTGCGAATGCCACTACTTGGCCAGGACTAAGATGGAGGCCGAATTGCTAGTCTAGCTCCTGACGAGCCGAGCTGTCCTGCTGCAGGGTAGTTCGGACCCTCTTGACGGTGTCCGTGGGCTCGGCAGCCGAATTAAGGTTCTGCTTGAGAAGGCCGCTCTGTACTTCTGCTGATAAGGCAGCTATGTGCTCCTCTGTACGGAGGGAGCGGCCCGTATTTCCATTGACTGTTATGACGCCACGTGGACTGGGCATCTTGAGATTGAGATAAGCATAGTGTGGCACTGCATTGAATCGGGCAAATGCGGTCCGTCCGAGCAGTGCATGATAACCGCTGCAAAAGGGGACTATGTCGAAGATTAACTCCTCGCTTCGCAAATTGTCCGGAGATCCGAAGACCACCTCGAGCGTGATTGAGCCCGTACAGCGGGCCTCTACACCTGGTATGACTCCTTTGAAGGTAGTCTTTGTGGGTTTGATCCGTGATGGATTAATGCCCATTTTGCCCACTGTGTCCTGATAGAGCAGATTGAGGCTGCTACCCCCGTCCATAAGGACGCGTGTCAGGTGAAATCCGTCAATGATAGGGTCGAGGACTAGCACGGCTGAGCCACCATGAAAGATACTAGTCGGATGATCCTGACAATCAAAGGTGATCGGGAATGACGACCATGGGTTGAATTTTGGGGCGACTGGCTCTATCACGTAGACATCCCTTAGTGCACGCTTGCGCTCCCTTTTGGGGATGTGTGTAGCATATATCATGTTCACTATTTTGACTTGAGGGGGAAACCTCTTCTGTCCCCCTGTGTTCGGTTGCCGGGACTCCTCACCGTCGTCCTCGCTTTGTGATCCCTTTTCCCTGTTCTCGGCGTTTAATTTGCCGGCCTGTTTGAAAACCCAATAATCTCTGTTGGTATGATTGGCTGGTTTGTCTGGGGTGCCATGTATCTAGCACGGGCGATCGAGTATGCGGTCCAGGATGGATGGTCCCTGATTGTTTCTTTTGTATGGTTCTTCCGCTGGCTGGACTTGGAGCCATTGAATCCGGCGTTGATTGTAGTGTCGTCGGTATTATCTGTTGGGGAACGTAGCAGAAATTCAAAATTTACTACGCATCACCAAGATCAATCTATGGAGTAATCTAGCAATGAGGGGAAGGAGAGTGCATCTACATACCCTTGTAGATTGCTAAGCGGAAGCGTTCAAGTGAACGGGGTTGATAGAGTCGTACTCGTCGTGATCCAAATCACCGATGATCCTAGTGCCGAACAGACGGCACCTCCGTGTTCAACACACGTACAGCCCGGTGACGTCTCCTACGCCTTGATCCAGCAAGGGGAGAAGGAGAGGTTGGGGAAGACTCCATCCAGCAGCAGCATGATGGCGTGGTGGTGGTGGAGGAGCGTGGTACTCCAGCAGGGCTTCGCTAAGCACTACGAGAGACGAGGAGGAAGAGAGGTAGGGCTGCGCCAAGAGGGAGAGGATCTCGTGTGTCTTGCAGCCTCCAATACCTCAAGTATATATAGGGGAAGGGGAGGGGCTGCGCCCCCACCTAGGGTTCCCTCCCTAGGGGTGGAGGCAGCCCCCAGATCCCATCTGGGTGGCGGCCACAAGGGGGAGAGGGGAAGGCGCACCTGGGGTGGGCCTTAGGGCCCATCTGCCCTAGGGTTTGCCCCCCTCCCCTCTTGGAGGCGCCTTGGGCCTTGGTGGGAGGGCGCACCAGCCCACCAGGGGCTGGTCCCCTCCCACACTTGGCCCATGCAGCCCTCTGGGACTGGTGGCCCCACTTGGTGGACCACCGGGACCCTCCTGGTGGTCCCGGTACATTACCGATAAAACCCGAAAATTTTCCGGCGACCAAAACAGAACTTCCCATATATAAATCTTTACCTCCGGACCATTCCGAAACTCCTTGTGAAGTCCAGGATCTCATCTGGGACTCCGAACAACATTCGGTAACCACGTATATCTATTCCCTATAACCCTAGCATCATCGAACCTTAAGTGTGTAGACCCTACGGGTTCGGGAACCATGCAGACATGATCGAGACACCTCTCCGGTCAATAACCAACAACGGGATCTGGATACCCATGTTGGCTCCCACATGCTCCACGATGATTTCATCGGATGAACCATGATGTCAAGGACTTCATCAATCCCGTATGCAATCCCCTTTGTCTAGCGGTACGATACTTGCCCGAGATTCGATCGTCGGTATCCCGATACCTTGTTCAATCTCGTTACCGGCAAGTCTCTTTACTCGTTCCGTAACACATCATCCCGTGATCAACTCCTTGATCACATTGTGCACATTATGATGATGTCCTACCGAGTGGGCCCAGAAATACCTCTCCGTCACATGGAGTGACAAATCCCAGTCTCGATTCGTGCCAACCCAACAGACACTTTCGGAGATACCTTTAGTGTACCTTTATAGCCACCCAGTTACGTTGTGATGTTTGGCACACCCAAAGCATTCCTACGGTATCCGGGAGTTGCACAATCTCATGGTCTAAGGAAATGATACTTGACATTAGAAAAGCTTTAGCATACGAACTACACGATCTTGTGCTAGGCTTAGGATTGGGTCTTGTCCATCACATCATTCTCCTAATGATGTGATCCCGTTATCAATGACATCCAATGTCCATGGTCAGGAAACCGTAACCATCTATTGATTAACGAGCCAGTCAACTAGAGGCTTACTAGGGACATGGTGTTGTCTATGTATCCACACATGTATCTGAGTTTCCTATCAATAGAATTCTAGCATGGATAATAAACGATTATCATGAACAAGGAAATATAATAATAACCAATTTATTATTGCCTCTAGGGCATATTTCCAACAGTCTCCCACTTGCACTAGAGTCAATAATCCAGTTCACATCAATATGTGATTAACACTCAAGGTCACATCCCCATGTGACTAACACCCAAGAGTTATGGGTTTAATCATGTTATGCTTGTGAGAGAGGTTTCAGTCAACGGGTCTGCAGCATTCAGATCCGTATGTACTTCGCAAATTTCTATGTCATCTTATAGATGCAACTACTACGCTACATTTGGAGCCATTTCAAATAACTGTTCTACTTGGAGCTATTCTAAATTGTTGCTCCATTATACGTATCCGGTATCTCTACTCAGAGCTATCCGGATAGGTGTTAAGCTTGCATCGACGTAACTCTTTACGTCGAACTCTTTATCACCTCCATAACCGAAAAACATATCCTTATTCCTCTAAGGATAATTTAGACCGCTATCTGGTGATCTACTCCTAGATCACCTTTGTACCCTCTTGCCGAATATGTGGCAAGGCACACATCAGCATGTGGTACTCAGCATGGCATACCGTATGGAGCCTATGACAAAAGCATAGGGGACGACCTTCGTCCTTCCTCTTTCTTCTGTCGTGGTCGAGCTTTAAGTCTTAACTTCATACCTTACATCTCAGGCAAGAACTCCTTCTTTGACTGATCCATCTTGAACACCTTCAAGATCATGTCAAGGTATGTGCTCATTTGAAAGTACCATTAAGCGTTTTGATCTATCCTTATAGATCTTGATGCTCAATGTTCAAGTAGCTTAATCCAGGCTTTCCATTGAAAAACACTTTCCAAATAACCCTATATGCTTTCCAGAAATTCTACATCATTTCTGATCAACAAATGTCAACAACATATACTCATCAGAAATTCTATAGTGCTCCCACTCACTTCTTTGGAAATACAAGTTTCCCATAAACTTTGTATACACCCAAAAACTTTGATCATCTCATCAAAGCATACATTCCAACTCCGAGATGCTTACTCCAGTCCTTAGAAGGATTGCTGGAGCTTTGCATACTTGTTAGCATCTTTCAGGATTGACAAAATCTTCCGGTTGTATCACATACAACCTTTCCTCAAGAAAATCATCGAGGAAACAATGTTTTGACATCCTATCTGCAAGATTTCATAAATAATGCAGTAATCGCTAATATAATTCCAATAGACTCTTAGCATCGTAGTCAACTCCTTGAACTTGTCGGAAAACATCTTAACGACAAGTCGAGCTTTCTAAATGGTGATACTTACCATCATTGTCCGTCTTCCTTTTAAAATCCATATGTGCCTAACAACCTTACGACCATCAAGTAGTTCTTCCAAAGTCTACACTTTGTTTTCATATATGGATCCTCTCTCGGATTATATGGCCTCGAGCCATTTTGGAATCCAGGCCCACCATCGCTTCTCCATAGCTCGTAGGTTCATTGTTGTCTAGCAACATGACTTCCAAGACAGGATTACGTACCATTCTGAAGTAGTACGCATCCTTGTCATCCCACGAGGTTTGGTAGTGACTTGATCTGAAGTTTCATGATCACCATCATAAGCTTCCACTTCAATTGGTGTAGGTGCCGTAGGAACAACTCCCTGTGCCCTGCCACACACTAGTTGAAGAGACGGTTCGATAACCTCATCAAGTCTCCACCATCCTCCCACTCAATTCTTTCGAGAGAAACTTTTCCTCGGGAAAGGACCCGATTCTAGAAACAATCCCTTATTGCTTTCGGATCTGAGACAGGAGGTACACCCAACTGTTTTGGGTGTCCTATGAAGATGCATTTATCCGCTTTGGGTTCGAGCTTGTCAGCCTGAAACTTTTCACATAAGCGTCGCAGCCCCAAACCTTTTAACAAATGACAACTTAGGTTTCTCTAAACCATAGTTCATACAGTGTCATCTCATCGGAATTACGTGGTGCCCTATTTAAAGTGAATGTGGTTGTCTCTAATGCCTAACCCATAAACTATCGTGGTAATTCGATAAGAGACATCATGGTATGCATCATATCCAATAGGGTGCAGTTATGATGTTCGGACACACCATCACACTATGGTGTTCCAGGCTGTATTAGTTGTGAAACAATTTCCACAATGTCTTAATTCTGTGCCAAACTCGTAATTCAGACATTCATCTCTATGATCATATCATAGATATTTTATCCTCTTGTCACGACGATCTTCAACTTCACCCTGAAATTACTTGAACCTTTCAATAATTCAGACTCGTGATTCATCAAGTAAATATACTCAACATCTACTCAAATCATCTGTGAAGTAAGAACATAACGATATCCACTACACGCCTCAGCACTCATTGGACTGCACACATCAAAATGTATTACTTCCAACAAGTTGCTTTCTAGTTCCATTTTACTGAAAACGAGGCTTTCAGTCATCTTGCCCATGTGGTATGATTTGCATGTCTCAAGTGATTCAAAATCAAGTGAGTGCAAACGGTCCATTTGCATGGAGTTTCTTCATGCATATACACCAATAGACATGGTTCGCATGTCTCAAACTTTTCAAAATGAGTGAGCCCAAAGATCAATCAACATGGAGCTTCTTCATGCGTTTTATACCGATATGACTTACGTGGTAGTGCCACAAGTAGGTGGTACTATCATTACTATCTTATATCTTTTGGCATGAACATGTGTATCACTACGATCGAGATTCAATAAACCATTCATTTTAGGTGCAAGACCATTGAAGGTATTATTCAAATAAACAGAGTAACCATTATTCTCCTTAAATGAATAACCGTATTGCGATAGACATAATCCAATCATGTCTGTGCTCAACGCAAACACCAATATCGATGGTAGAGGGAGCATGTGATGCTTGATCACATCAAGCTTGGGAAAAACTTCCAACACATATCGCCAGCTCACCTTTAGCTAGTCTCCGTTTACTCCGCAGCCTTTTATTTCGAGTTTACTAACACTTAGCAACCGAACCGGTATCTAATACCATGGTGCTACTAAGAGTACTAGTAAAGTACACATTAACACAATGTATATCCAATATACTTCTATCGACCTTGCCAGCCTTCTCATCTACCAAGTATCTAGGGTAATTCTGCTCCACTGGCTGTTCCCCTTATTACAGAAGCACTTAGTCTCAGGTTTGGGTTCAACCTTGGGTTTCTTCACTAGAGCAGCAGCTGATTTGCCGTTTCATGAAGTATCCCTTCTTGCCCTTGCCCTTCTTGAAACTAGTGGTTTCACCAACCATCAACAATTGATGCTCCTTCTTGATTTCTACTTTTGTGGTGTCAAACATCACGAATATCTCAAGGATCATCATATATGTCCCTGATATATTATAGTTCATCACGAAGATCTAGCAGCTTGGTGGTAATGAGTTCGGAGAAACATCACTATCTCATCTGGAAGATCAACTCCAACTCGATTCAAATGATTGTTGTACTCAGACAATCTGAGCACAAGCTCAACAATTGAGCTTTTCTCCCTTAGTTTGTAGGCTAAGAAAATCGTCGGAGGTCTTATACCTCTTGACGTGGGCACGAGCCTGAAATCCCAATTTCAGCCCTCGAAACATCTCATATGTTTCGCGACGTTTCAAAAACGTCTTCGGTGCCTCAACTCTAAACCGTTTAACTGAACTATCACGTAGTTATCAAAATGTGTATGTCAAATGTTCGCAACATCCACAGATGACGTTCGAGGTTCAGCACACTGAGCGGTGCATTAAGGACACAAGCCTTCTATGAAGCAATGAGGACAATCCTTAGTTTACGGACCTAGTCCGCATAATTGCTACTATCAACTTTCAACTAAATTTTCTCCAAGAACATATTTAAACAGTAGAACTAAAGTGCGAGCCACGACATAATTTGCGAAGACCTTTTGACTATGTTCAGGATAATTAAGTTCATCTTATGAACTCCCACTCAGATAGACATCCCTCTAGTCATCTAAGTGATTACATGATCCGAGTCAACTAGGCCGTGTCCGATCATCACGTGAGACAGACTAGTCAACATCGGTGAACATCTTCATGTTGATCGTATCTTCTATACGACTCATGTTCGACCTTTCTATCTTCTGTGTTCCGAGGCCATGTCTGTAAATGCTAGGCTCGTCAAGTCAACCTAAGTGTTTGCATGTGTAAATCTGTCTTACACCCGTTGTATGTGAACGTTAGAATCTATCACACCCGATCATCACGTGGTGCTTCGAAACAATGAACTGTCGCAATGGTGCACAATTAGGGGTAACACTTTCTTGAAATTATTATGAGGGATCATCTTATTTACTACCGTCGTTCTAAGTAAACAAGATGTAAAAACATGATAAACATCACATGCAATCAAATAATAGTGACATGATATGGCCAATATCATATAGCTCCTTTGATCTCCATCTTGGGGCTCCATGATCATCTTGTCACCGGCATGACACCATGATCTCCATCATCATGATCTCCATCATCGTGTCTCCATGAAGTTGCTCTCCAACTATTACTTCTACTACTATGGCTAACACGTTTAGCAATAAAGTAAAGTAATTTACATGGCGTTTCTCAATGGCACGCAGGTCATACAAAAAATAAAGACAACTCCTATGGCTCCTGCCGGTTGTCATACTCATCGACATGCAAGTCGTGATTCCTATTACAAGAACATGATCTCATACATCACATATATATCATTCATCACATCCTTTGGCCATATCACATCACAAAACACTTGCTGCAAAAACAAGTTAGACGTCCTCTAATTGCTGTTGCAAGTTTTTACATGGCTGCTATAGGTTTCTAGCAAGAACGTTTCTTACCTACGCCAAAACCACAACGTGAATTGCCAATTTCTATTTACCCTTCATAAGGACCCTGTTCATCGAATCCGATCCGACTAAAGTGGGAGAGACAGACACCCGCCAGCCACCTTATGCAACTAGTGCATGTCAGTCGGTGGAACCGGTCTCATGTAAGCGTACGTGTAAGGTTGGTCCGGGCCGCTTCATCCCACGATGCCGCCGAATCAAGATAAGACTAGTAACGGCAAGATAATTGACAATATCGATGCCCACAACTACTTTGTGTTCTACTCGTGCATAGTAACTACGCATAGACCTAGCTCATGATGCCACTGTTGGGGAACGTAGCAGAAATTCAAAATTTTCTACGCATCACCAAGATCAATCTATGGAGTAATCTAGCAACGAGGGGAAGGAGAGTGCATCTACATACCCTTGTAGATCGCTAAGCGGAAGCGTTCAAGTGAACGGGGTTGATGGACAAGTACTCGTAGTGATCCAAATCACCGATGATCCTAGTGCCGAACAGACGGCACCTCCGTGTTCAACACACGTACAGCCCGGTGACGTCTCCTACGCCTTGATCCAACAAGGGGAGAAGGAGAGGTTGGGGAATACTCCATCCAGCAGCAGCACGATGGCGTGGTGGTGGTGGAGGAGCGTGGTACTCCAGCAGGGCTTCGCTAAGCACTACGAGAGACGAGGAGGAAGAGAGGTAGGGCTGCGCCAAGGGGGAGAGGATCTCGTGTGTCTTGCAGCCTCCAATACCTCAAGTATATATAGGGGAAGGGGAGGGGCTGCGCCCCCACCTAGGGTTCCCTCCCTAGGGGTGGCGGCAGCCCCCATATCCCATCTGGGTGGTGGCCACAAGGGGGAGAGGGGGAGGCGCACCTGGGGTGGGCCTTAGGGCCCATCTGCCCTAGGGTTTGCCCCCCTCCCCTCTTGGAGGCGCCTTGGGCCTTGGTGGGAGAGCGCACCAGCCCACCAGGGGCTGGTCCCCTCCCACACTTGGCCCATGCAGCCCTCCGGGACTGGTGGCCCCACTTGGTGGACCACCGGGACCCTCCCGGTGGTCCCGGTACATTACCGATAAAACCTGAAAATTTTCCGGCGACCAAAACAGGACTTCCCATATATAAATCTTTACCTCTGGACCATTCCGAAACTCCTCGTGACGTCCGGGATCTCATCCGGGACTCCGAACAACATTCGGTAACCACGTATATCTATTCCCTATAACCCTAGCGTCATCGAACCTTAAGTGTGTAGACCCTACGGGTTCGGGAACCATGCAGACATGATCAAGACACCTCTCCGGTCAATAACCAACAGCGGGATCTGGATACCCATGTTGGCTCCCACATGCTCCACGATGATTTCATCGGATGAACCACGATGTCAAGGACTTCATCAATCCCGTATGCAATTCCCTTTGTCTAGCGGTATGATACTTGCCCGAGATTCGATTGTCGGTATCCCGATACCTTGTTCAATCTCGTTACCGGCAAGTCTCTTTACTCGTTCCGTAACACATCATCCCGTGATCACATTGTGCACATTATGATGATGTCCTACCGAGTGGGCCCAGAAATACCTCTCCGTCACATGGAGTGACAAATCCTAGTCTCAACTCGTGCCAACCCAACAGACACTTTTGGAGATACCTGTAGTGTACCTTTATAGCCACCCAGTTACGTTGTGATGTTTGGCACACCCAAAGCATTCCTACGGTATCCGGGAGTTGCACAATCTCATGGTCTAAGGAAATGATACTTGACATTAGAAAAGCTTTAGCATACGAACTACACGGTCTTGTGCTAGGCTTAGGATTGGGTCTTGTCCATCACATCATTCTCCTAATGATGTGATCCCGTTATCAATGACATCCAATGTCCATGGTCAGGAAACCGTAACCATCTATTGATTAACGAGCCAGTCAACTAGAGGCTTACTAGGGACATGGTGTTGTCTATGTATCCACACATGTATCTGAGTTTCCTATCAATAGAATTCTAGCATGGATAATAAACGATTATCATGAACAAGGAAATATAATAATAACCAATTTATTATTGCCTCTAGGGCATATTTCCAACATTATCACCATTGCTTCGGCGTTTGTGTCTGTTACGTCAGATCTTGCCATTGCTGTTTTTGACCTCGGAAGGGCCTGCCTCACTGGCTATGTTTTTGCTACGAGCTAGCCAACTATCCTCACCTGCGCAAAAGCAGTTCATGAGTGTTGTAAGGGATGCCATAGATTTTGGCTTTTCTTGGCCGAGGTGGTGGGCGAGCCATTCGTCGCGGATGCTATGTTTAAAGGCCGCTAGGGCTTCGGCATCCGGACAATCGACGATCTGGTTCTTTTTGGTTAGGAACCTAGTCCAGAATTTCCTGGCCGACTCTCCGGGTTGTTGAACTATGTGGCTTAAGTCATCGGCGTCTGGTGGCCGGACATATGTACCTTGCAAGTTGTCGAGGAAGGCTTCTTCCAAGTCCTCCCAGCTGCTGATAGAATTTTCAGGCAGGCTGTTTAACCAGTGCTGAGCTGGTCCTTTAAGATTAAGTGGGAGGTATTTGGTAGCATGGAGGTCATCTCTGTGGGCCATGTGGATGTGGAGGATAAAGTCCTTGATCCATACTGTGGGATCAGTTGTCCTGTCGTATGATTCAATATTCATGGGTTTGAACCCTTCAAGGAATTCGTGATCCATTACTTCATCAGTGAAGCAAAGAGGGTGTGCGGCGCCTCTATACCTGGCCGCATCGCGACGTAGCTCCGATGGAGTCCGTCTGCAGTTGTCGGCTCGGGCATGACTAGGTTTGTCACGTCCGAATAGGTAGCCATCATCATGTGTCGAGGAACGTCGTCTTGATCTGTAAATCGATCGGGTATATCCTACTCTACTATCCAGGGTCTGCCGAAGGTCGTATGTATGACCCCAAACTGTTTTGTCTCTATTTTTATGTGGCGGTGATGCAGGCTGCTGTTCGACCTGAGTTGCCGCTCTATCCTGACCACGTGGTGGTCGGTCCGCCGCACTATCCCGACCACGTAGTGGTCGACCGGCCGCATTACGCGAGGGAGGTATGGGCTCCGGTGCCTCTTCATCAAACTGAGGTAGCAACCTTTGCTTCAGGTAACTCTTGGCTGGGCATCTGAGGCCGTATTCTTCGGCTGCCAGAACATCAGTCCACCTATCGATGAGCAGATCTTAGTCAGCTTGAAGCTGATGCTGCTTCTTTTTCAGGCTCCTTGCAATGGCTATTAGCTGGCGGCTGAAGTGCTCCTGCTCAAGAGGTTACTCAAGCGCGATGAAATGTTCGTTGTCGAGGCTTTCCTCATCCTCGAAGAGCGGACGATAACTACCGTCCTCCGAGTCGTTGGGCCTGGCCTATTCGTCGGGGCTAGCTTGCCTGTTTTCTTGCTCCTCCTGTTCGGATGTTACATCAGCAAGGTCTTCATTGTTTTCAGCGTCGTCTGGAGTATTATTTTCTTTGGTGCTAGCATTGCTATCTTTTGAACGACGTGACTTAGAGCGGCGCCGAAGATGCCGGCATTTTTGCTGTGTCTTAGGAGGTTTATTCTCAACTGGATTTTCTTTGTCATCGTCGTTGGTTGTTTTGGGTGTGTCCACCATGTACACATCGTACGAAGAAGTGGCCGTCCAGCGTCCAGTAGACGGTTGGTTTTAGCCATGCTTCTCATCTGCATCGTCGTCCATACCATCGATGTCTTCGGAACCATAACCGAGCATGTCGGTTAAGTCTTCGACAGTGGCTATGAAGTGGGTGGCGGGTGGGAAGCAAAATTCCCCGTCCTTGGCTTCTAGTTTGAACCGGATATAGTTCGGCTGTGAATCCCCCGCTAAGGATAGATTTTTTTAATGAGTTCAGCACATCGCCCAAATGTGAGTGTCGCAAGATGTCCGTGGCACTGAATTCAGCGATCGATGACCGATCATGCTTGACATGCGCGGACGCACATAGTTCGGAACTTATAACCGGAAATGAGCCCGAGGTTCCGGTGACACATGCATTACCAGAGGTTTGGTCTGTGTGCAGCTCCAACACCGTGGAGTCTGCTGCTTCCGTGGCGGAGTTAAGCTTCCTGTCCTCGGATGGCACGACCTGCTCCGGATCTAAGGCCAGAGCGGTTACAAGTGCAATTTCCTAGGTACGTCCTGATCATAGATCGAAGTCATGTTCATCGAGGTGATGGGGAGCGATTGCCATGGTATCGAATTCGTCGAAGATCAAGTCTCCGCGGATATCCGTGACATAGTTCAAGCTCCCGAATCTGAGCTGACGGCCAGGGCGTAGCTTTCGATCTACTCCAGATGGCCAAGCGAGTTGGCCCGCAGTGCAAAGCCGCCGAACACGAAGATCTGTCCGGGGAGGAAGACCTCCCCTTGGACAGCATCATTCTAGATGATTGAAGGAGCCATCAAACCTTTTGTGGACGGCACGGTGGAACTCTCAATGAAAGCACCAATGTCGGTGTAAAAACCGGCGGATCTCGGGTAGGGGGTGCCGAACTATGCGTCTAAGGTCGATGGTAACAGGAGATAGGGGACACGATGTTTACCCAGGTTTGGGCCCTCTCTATGGAGGTAATAGCCTACTTCCTGCTTGATTGATCTTGATGAATATGAGTATTACAAGAGTTAATCTACCACAAGATCGAGATGGCTAAACCCTAAAAGCCTAGCATGTATGACTATGGTAATGATTGTCCCCCTCCGGACTAAGTCCTCCGGTTTATATAGACACCGGGAGGATCTAGGGTTACACAAGGTCAGCTACAAAGAAAGGAATCTACTTATTCGATCGCCAAGCTCGCCTTCCACGCCAAGGAGAGTCCTATCTGGACACAGGTGCAGTCTTCGGTCTTCGTATCTTCACAGCCCATCAGTCCGGCCCATGGCTAACAGGCCGGAAGCCCGAGGACCCCTTAGTCCAGGACTCCCTCAGGGAGTTCTCCCATGTAAATAGTTTTTCTCGTTTTTGCTTTTCCCTTTTATTTGCTTGTTCAGGAAAACCAAAAACTCCAAAAATATTGTAGTGTGTTTCTATGAATTTATTTACTTTTTATTCGAGTTGCCCCAAGGAGAAGACAACGATAAAAATGTTGAGTGGCTCTCATATGAATAATTGTTGAACTCATAAAGCGCCCATTTTACCTTGTCTTCTCCTATTGAATAAAATGTTTTGCAGATTCCAGCTTAGTCCATGTCACTCTTGCACTATTATTATTTTCACATCGTTCGGTCGTGCAAGTGAAAGGCAATAATGACAATATTCGATGAACTGGTCGTGGAAGATAGAAACTGGTATGAACTCGACTTGTTCTGTTTGTGTAAATATGTTTAACCTAGTATCCATGATTTAGCCCATTATGATTAAACATGTTTGCAGTGACAATTAGAGATTATAGTTTCTCATACCATGCATAAGTAGCTGGGAGTGAATAATGATTTATCTTAGATATCAACATTGTGTTGAAATGATTGTGATGTGGTATGATGATATGGTATCCTCCTCTAAATGTTTGAGTGGCTTGACTTGGCACATGTTCATGTATGTAGTTGAATCAAAACCAACATAGCCTCTATGATATTTATGTTCATGGTGATCATATCCTACTCATGCTAGTGTCCAATGTTACTTATGCATAATGCATGATCATGATCGTTGTTGCTCTCTAGCTAGCCGCTTCTCAATCTAATTGCTAGCCTTCGCCTATACTAAGTGCGAATTCTTCTTGTACATAAAAAACCTTGAACCCAAAAGTTATTCCAGATGAGTCCACCATACCTACCTATATGTGGTATTACCCTGCCGTGCTAAGTAAACTTGCATGTGCCACCTCTAAAAAACTTCTAAAATATATATCGTGTTTGTGTGCCTGGATCGTTCATCGAACGACAGGAGGTGGTCAGTATCGTCCATGCTAAGCGGGTTATTCTCAGGTCGAGTGTTTATTCACTCGCCATCGCACGAGAAAAGGGCGGTAATAGGGATTCCCAGTCATGAACTCAAAAATGCAAATAATTAAACAAAACTCCCTCGGGACTGTTGTTGGTTTGGACGGCACCCGTTGTTTCAAACAAGCCGTGGAATGTGATAGTTGGTGGAGGGGGAGTAAACCTTTACTTTTATCGCTTGGGAACCGCCACTAGCGTGCTTAGCATGGGAGATATTGATAACTAATAATCGTGAAGTAAATGAGAAGGGTGCATGTCTCAAAATATCATTTATCTCTGTTTTAAAAACTTGAGCTATGGCACCTCTCCAAATCACTGCTTCCCTCTGCGAAGGGACTATCTATTTACTTTTATGTTGTGTCATCACCTTCTAAAACAAGCGCTAGAACCTGAGAGCACAACTGTCATGACTTATGCATTGTGTGTAGCTAATGTTGGGTGCATCATGACTGGATCTTTTCTACCATGAATTACAATGTTTAGTCGCTGCTTGGACTTTGGAGGTGCTCTGCATTTATGTTTTGCGGTCTTAGAAAGGGCTAGCGAGATACCACTATTGTCATATTATATCATGGTTGTTTTGACAACGTGTTGCCGTTTGAGATGTCTTATTATTGCTCACTAGCTGATTATGTTATTGAATGAGTTAATATAATCTTTAAGAGTTATTGTCGGCATGGTTAGTAATAATGTTGGCTGAGAACCTGAGTGTTATTTAAGCTTATTTATGCAAACAAGAGTAAAAGAGTTCATAAAAGTTTTTCTTTTTCACTTTCAGTTTATCAACTGAATTGCTTGAGGACAAGCAAAGGTTTAAGCTTGGGGGAGTTGATACGTCTCCAACGTATCTACTTTTCCTAACACTTTTCCTCTTGTTTTGGACTCTAATTTGCATGATTTGAATGAAACTAACCCCGGACTGAAGTTGTTTTCAGCAGAACTACCATGGTGTTGTTTTTGTGCAGAAATAAAAGTTATCGGAATGGAACGAAACTTTGCGATGAATTTTTATATAATAAAAGAGAATTTCTGGAGCCAAGACCTACCGAAGGGAGGCACCTGGGTGGGCACAACCCACCAGGGCGCGCCCCCCTCACCAGGCGCACCCAGGTGGGTTGTCCCCACCTGGTGGCCCCGCAGACCCTGAAACCGACGCTATAAAATTCTATTTTTATAGAAAAATATTAGGGGGAAAGAATTATTGTGATCCACAAGACGGAGCCGTCGTCACCTCCTGTTCTTCACCGGGAGGCCAAATCTGGAGTCCGTTTGGGGCTCCGGAGAGGGGGATCTTCGTTCTTCGTCATCACCAACCCTTTTCCATCGCTAATTCCATGATGCTCCCCACCGAGAGTGAGTAATTCCTTCATAGGCTCGCTGGTCGGTGAGAAGTTGGATGAGATTCATCATGTAATCAAGTTAGTTTTGTTAGGGCTTGATCCCTAGTACCCACTATGTTCTAAGATTGATGTTGCTAGGACTTTGCGATGCTTAATGCTTGTCACTTTGGGCCCGGGTGCCATGATTTCAGATCTAAACTGTTTATGTTATCAACATTATATCCATGTTCTAGATCCGATCTTGCAAGTTATAGTCACCTACTACGTGTTATGATCCGGCAACCCCAGAGTGACAATAGCTGGGACCACTCCCGGTGATGACCGTAGTTTGAGGATTTCATGTATTCATTGTGTGCTAATGCTTTGTTCCGGTTCTCTATCAAAAGGAGGCCTTAATATCCCTTAGTTTCCAATGTGGACCCTGATGCCACGGGAGGTTAGGACAAAAGATGTCATGCAAGTTCTTTCCATAAGCACGTATGACTATTTACGGAATACATGCCTACATTATATTGATGAACTGGAGCTAGTGTCGTATCGCCCTCGGTTATAATTGTCTCATGATGAATATCATCCAACAAGTCACCGATCCAATGCCTACGAATTTATCCTATATTGTTCTTGCTAAGTTACTACTGCTATCGTTACTATTGCACTTGTTACAAAACTACTGCTATCACTGTTACTGTTACCATTGCTACTGCTACTATTATCAAAACTATCATATTACTTTGCTACTGATCACGTTGTTGTAGATAATTAATATCTAGGTGTGGATGAATTGACAACTCAGTTGCTAATACCTTCAAATAATCTTTGGCTCCCCTTGTGTCGAATCTATAAATTTGGGTTGAATACTCTACCCTCGAAAACAGTTGTGATCCGCTATGCTTGTGGGTTATCAGGGAACCACCAGCTACATCTTCGCACGCAAGGAAGTGCCTCCTTATCCTCCCTGATAGTCGGGACCCACCTGGTCGAAGCGTACGTAGCATTGTCATTCTGGTCACGAACGTGTACGTACATACGATCGTTCTGTCTGCAGGCTGCAGCGTTGAACCATGACCGAGTAAGGAAGGGCATGTGTCGTAGCATAGGCGCGCATGTGTCATAGTAGAGGCGCGCACGTAGCATGTGACGCAGTCCCGTTAATATCATGTACATGTACATACAGCCAGGGTGCAAGAAAGTAAAGACGGCCACGTACGTACATACGGGCAGGGTCTCGAACGCCTACTCGCGCATACATACAGCCAGGGCTCGTGTACATGGCTAGGTCGGAATGGAGAAACTGTGTCGTCGTGTTCATCGGGATGTAACAGAATGCATCATGTTCATCGGGAGCCAATTGGCTTGGATGGAACAGCCAATCGAAACGAGGCATGGCATACCGCAGAACGGAGGAAACAACCTCGTGTTTGATTGACCACAGTCGAATCGGGATCATGTTCATCTGAAGTAGTCTGGAGTAACACAAAATGGAGGAAACAGACTTCTGCAGGACCTCCTATGGTCGAAACGGGGTCCTGTTGATCGGGAGGGGTGTGGCATACCGCAAAACGGAGGAAACGGACTTGTGCTGGAGCGCTATGGTCGAAACGGGGGTCCTGTTCATCGGGAAGGGTGTGGCATACCGCAAAACGGGACTCCACGGGCTATTGTTCATCTCCACTGTTGACCTTCTCTAGCCTCCACGAGCTACTGTTCATCCATCGTCGACCTCCTCCAGCCTCCACCTGTGACTGTTCATCCACGGGCTCCTGTCCATCCAGCCTCCACTGCTCCTCCACCGGCTACTGTTCAACCAGCCCTCTCCACGGGGTCCTGTTCAACCACCCCACCACGGGCTACTATTCATCTACCCCCCCACCCACTACTGTTCAACCAGACCTCCACGAGGTCCTGTTCATCCCGCCCTCCATGGGGTCCTGTTCATCCACCCCCAACCGGCTCGATCGGGGTCCTCTTCATCCAGCGGCAATGGCCTTTACTACCACGGGTTCCTGTTCATCCAACCCCCCACCGGGAACTCTTCATCCAACCCCCCTAACAACACTCACTGTTCATCACGAGGCAGCAGGTTTGATCGGCTTCAGTTAGCAGCAGTAGCGAAGGAATCGCTCTATCGGGTTCAGTTAATAGCCAGGGATCGATCGCTCGGGTTCAGTAACGCGTAGCCTACAGTGCAATCGCTCGGATTCAGTTAGAGCGCAACACCTCGCACACACGCGTGTACGTGTACGAGAGAAACGCGCAAACCTCCGTGCATCACTTGGCCCCGACCACCCACCGTAACTAGGAACTCCTCGATATTTTCCTCGCCCTCGCTTCTACCAAGGTTTTTTCCGTCATCGATGGCCCAAAGAATGTCATGCAGCCGCGTCTCTGGCCCGCCCAGGACGAAAAGCCTGTTTTCTTTCATGATTTTTTGTCATAGAAGTAGGAGCCCACCACATCTATGATGATACCAGGTTTCACAATTATCATCATAGAAGTGTCATAAGCATGACAGAAAAAAAATTCATTCGGCCCAAAATGTCACGGATGTGTCGCTTTTTGTAGTGATCTACTATGACACGTGCATCTCCTTACTCGGCCATGATTCATCGCCGCAGAGAGAGCGATCGACCAGTATGTACGTACACGTTCACGACTAGACAGACAAACCTACGTACGGTTTGACCCAGTGGGTCCTAGCTGTCAGGGAGGATAAGGAGGCACTTCCTTGCGTGTAAAGATATAGCTTGTGGGTCCCAGCTATCAGGGGAAAGAATCATTTCTTTTGACCGTAAAATTGACGCACTTCCTTGCGTGCGAAGATGTAGCTGGTGGGTCCCAGCTGTTAGGGGGGAAACGTTTTTTCCGCAAAATATGGTGGCCCTTCCGGTGGGTCCTTGTTGCCAGGTGGAGGAATCATTATTTTGCGTGTAATAAGGAGGCACTTCCTTGCTGCGGCCGTGGACCCAGCTATCAGCCTATCCACGTACAGTCCTCTTTCGATGGAAGTCGTTCCTTGACCATGTTAACCATGCCATGCCGAGAGCACCAAGGCGGTGGACGACGGCGAGGCCTGGAAAGGAAATGACCCAGAGCCGTGGAATAATCGATAGTTATTTCCCACATGGACGGGAGTATGAGGGTTTACTAGTTCGACTGTAGTGTGAGGCTGCCATCGCTGGAGAATAACAGGAGGTCTGGGTGAGTACAGGGATGGCCAGCCAAGCGATGGGAGTAAGGTGGGGCGGTGAGGCCTGCGCGGCAGCACAGCCGACCATGAGACGCGAGAGCAGGCAGCACGGCCAACGATGGTTTGGGTTGCTGGAGCAAGAAGACCAGAGGTTGAAGAAACATGACGGCCATTGGATGGACATCGTATGGTCATTGCAACTAGAATCGTTTATATTGACTAAGTTGGCAAATCCTGCATCCTCGCCAACTTAGTAGGCCCACAATTTAGCCTCCAAATATGGAGGGTCCCAGCTGGAAGGGGGAGTATTCATTTTTGTGCGTAATAAGGCAACACTTCCTTGCGTGCGAAGATATAGATGGTGGGTCCGAACTGTCGGCGGGAGGAAGTTTTTCCCGCGAAATACAGAGGCACTCCCAGTGGGTCCCTGCTGTCAGGTGGATGAATCATTATTTTGCGTGTAATAAGGAGGCACTTCCTTGCGTACGGCTGTGGACCCAGCTATCATCCTCTCCACGTACAGTCCTCTTCCAATGGATGTCGTTCATTGACCACGTTGACCATGCCGCACTGAGAGCACCAGGGCGGTGGACGACGGCGAGGCCTTGAATATTTACTTGGGGTGCCTTGGGCATCCCCAATCTTGAACTCTTGCATATCCTTATTCTCCTCATATCAATACCTCCTCAATCTTCGAACACTTCATCCACACAAAGCTTAAACGAACTTTATTGTATAATTATAATCAAACATTACCCACTATATGCTATCACAATTCTATGGCTCCCGAGTCAACGGGGCTCAACAAAATTTCAAACATAAGCAAATAACAAAACTATAACAGCAATGTGTGAAAACAGGACAGTATGTAAAGATGTAGATGATACATACACTTCAATAACTACAAAAATTCTGAAAAAATAGGACAAAATAAACAATTTGCATAGAAGTATTGTGTAAAAGTTTCAGAAGTTTTGCATGTTCCAGTAAAACATGTAAATTCACGCACTACAGTAAAAGTTTCTTTTTTTTGCACCGCACATACCAAACAAGCAATTTAAACATCCTAAAGGTAAATCCCGGCACATTATTTTTATAATACAATGGATTTGTACAAGGGGTAATTATTTTTGTTGAAAAGTTTCCGTAATTCAAGATTCACAAAGTTTTCATAGGCATGAACAAGTTCAAGGATATCCCCCACTTCAATGGTGCTCGTCTTTCTCACTTTCATTTTTCTTTTTGAAAAGTTTTTAGGTTCCCCTCTATATTTTCTGTTTTAAAACTTTTTTAAAAGCACACAACAAAAACAAATGACTCTCTAAAACTCTCCCTGGCAGCGCTTTCTTGAAAGCCATTAAGCTAGGCATACAGTGCTCAAGAAATTGACCCACCCGGATCCCAAGGTATATCGAAGCCAATTTTAATTAATAATGATTTGTAATTTAGTAGTGAGAACAAAGTAACATATATCACATAATGACAAAGCCTAACTCTTTTTCTATGCATCGGCATGTCATATAAGAATAATTCATGCACACATAATAAGGGTCAATACATAGCATAAATAGTTTCTTGCAATTTTATTGTGTTTGAAACATAGAGAGGTGGAGATGTAGTTCCTCTCTCATAATAATTGCAATTAGGAGCAGCAAACAAATGCATATTATATTCATCAAAATCATCATGTGTAATGTTAAAACGCAACCCATCAATATAATCCTTAGTAAGCGCAAACTTCTCCAATATAGTGTAATTGGGAGAATTCAAAAAGATAACAGGACTATCATGTATGGGTGCAATAGCAACAAATTCATTCTTAACATAAGGAACTACAGCAAGTTCATCTCCATAAGCATAATTCAATTTGGCATCTTGGCCACGAGCATAACAAGCATCAAGTTCATCAAAAAGGGATATTTCAAATGAATCCAAAGGATCATAGCATCCATCCTTCGGTAAGCATGAAGGGAAATTAAACAATGTATGGGATAAAGAGTTACTCTCATTAGAAGGTGGGCATGAGTGATCAATCCACTCTTCCTCCTTTTGTTCTTCGCTCTCCTCTTCATCTTTTTCATCTAATGAGCTCACAGTTTCAACAATTTCTTCTTCTATAGATTCTTACAAAATATTAGTCTCTTCCTGGACAGCGAAGACTTTCTCAATAAATTCATCAATATTGGCATTGTATTTATAATTCTTATAGCAATATTTAAGTACAGAAAATTTTTCAGATCTGTAAAGAGCATCATCATAATCTTCATACTCTTCAAATACACATTTAATTTCACAAGCACCCTTAAAAGCAACAAAATCTTCTATTTGTTCCACATCATAATAATCATATGCACCCTTAGCATAAGAAGCCAAGGTTTTATTATCATTAAATTCACATGAAAAGGGGAAGATGTGGGGCCTTCATCCTAGAGCATACCATTGCAAACAATAAATTTGATCCCATAAGAGTTTCCCTTTTTGAGTCAAGCAATAATCCCTAAAGTATTCACATTGATCCATCGTGCCTCCCATTATCAAGTTGAATGGGGTTTTCTCATGATTACCAAAGTAGTGTTTAATATTTTCCACATAACGAACATTGAGGGTTTTAGGAGGTTCCACATCTCCATGAGAAGCAAGTACAACTAAATTTTTGGGTATTTCGTGTTCTGTATCCATCACTAAAGATATAAAACAACTTAGAACACAAAATAAAATCTACTTAGTGATAAAGCAAACAAGCACACATGAGAATATTCACCCCACACTATTGCTCCCTGGCAACGGCGTGATTGATAACCCACAAGTATAGGGGATCAATTGTAGCTTTCCGATAAATAAGAGTGTCGAACCCAACGAGGAGCTAAAGGTAGAATTTATATTCTCCTCAAGTTCTATTGACCACCGATACAACTCTACACACACTTAATGTTCGCTTTACCTAGAACAAGAATAAAACTAGAAGTACTTTGTAGGTGTAAAGAGATAGGTTTGCAAGATAATAAAGAACATGAAAATAAAAGTTAGGTGTTGTTCTAATTAAAGTAAAATTAAATTAGTATAGTGAGTGTGGAAAAGTGGTGCTAGGATTTGTGGAATTGTCCCTAAGCAATTGGCTAAGTTACTAGATTAATAGCAAGTTTTTATGTGGGAGAGGCCATGACTAGCATGTCATCCCTTACTTGGAATTCTGTGCACTTATTATTGGAACTATTAGCAAGCATCCACAACTACTAAAGCTCATTAAGGTAAACCCCAACCATAGCATTAAGATATATTGGTCCCCCTCCAACCCGTATGAATCAATTTCTAAGATAGGAAGAAGTTTCTGTCACTCTTGCCCTCCAATGCATAGTTCTATCAACATACAACTAACCCCATGGCATAATCCACACGCGCGCTCATATGATGGCTCCAAAGGACAACAAAATAACCACAAGAAAATTAAACCAATCATAGCAATTCACCGATCACCCATAGGACAACAAAAATCTACTCAAACATCATAGGATGGCAACACATCATTGGAAAATAATATGAAGCATAAAGCGCCATGTTCAAGTAGGGGGTACAACGGATTACGGGAGAGTGGACCACTGAATATAGATGAGGGAAGGTGATGGAGGTGTTGATGAAGATGACAGAGTTGTTGGAGTAGATCGTCGTCACACGATGATTGCCCAGACGGCATTCCGGTGCTACCGGAAGAGAGCCCTCCTCCTTATTCTTCTTACTTGCCCCCTATTTGGGAGGAGGATTCCCCCTTTGGTCCTTGGTCTCCATGGCCCCCAGAGGGCAGGAGCCCCTTCGATATTGGATCTCTCTCTCTCTCTCTCTCTCTCTCTCTCTCTCTCTCTCTCTCTCTCTTTGTTCTCTTCTGTTTCACGTTCCTATTTCTTGGCCCTTCACCGTTTCTTAAATTCTCGGAGATCCGTAACTCCGATTGGGCTGAAAATTTGAGGGAATTTTCTTCCAGCTATTATCTTTCTTGCAGCGAAAGAAGGGCACCAACCACCTTACAGGAGACCCACAAGCCTGCCAGGCATACCCTGGGTAGGGGGCACACCCTCCGGGCTTGTGGCCCCCTCGGGCATCGTCTCGCGTTGATTCTTTTCCCAAAAATCACATATATTCCAAAATAATTCTCCGTAAATTTTTGTCATGGTTGGACTTTGTTTGGTGTGGAAATTTCGTGAAACAAAAATATGCAACAAACAGGAACTGGCACTGGGCACTGGATCAATATGTTAGTCCCAAAAATAATATAAAATGTTGCCAAAAGTGTATGAAAGTTGTAGAATATTGGCATGAAACAATCAAAAATTATGGATACGACGGAGACGTATCAGTGGCATGATACATTTCACAATGAAAGTCCTTATCGGTGAAGTTACATCATCTCTAATCCAACTCCAGGCAGCAAGGAAAAAGGCCACATTTAAACCATCAAGCCCTGGTAAAGCATTCCTTCTCATATCTAAGTCTTCCAAATTTCCTGTTTATCTGGTGTACTATTCATGTAGTCATGATTGTGTAGGAGAATGTGAGCATAGAAAAGGCCTGCCATTTTTTTTGCAGGGAGAAAAGGCCTACCGTTATTTGTATTGTTGGAAGTAAAGATATCCTTAAAATAGTTCACAAAAGTTTGGGCAATTTTATCGGGGTTGAAATGAGTGATATTGTCATTGTCCCTATAGAAACTATTTGATTCTTTCTTCTACGCTTAAGCACGACATGATGAAAGTAGCTAGTATTTTTGTCCCTTTAGTGTCCCAATGGTTTTTGGCTCTTTGACTATAATATTCAATGAGTTTGAGCATGTTTTCCCCATTCATGTTTACAAGAGAAGCCTCAAGTGCGTCACTCTGTACCTGTAAAGGCCACATTTGAATATTATTGATTTGTTCTTCAAGAGAATTGAGCTCTCGTGTGATTAATTTTTTGTTTCCACACCATTTCTTAAGTGATCATGCAAGAAGATTAGCTCTGACATAGAAAGGCCTATGAGCAGTACTAATCCAATCAGACTTAGCAAAAGACTGAAAATCCTTTTCCATAAGCCACCAATTTTCAAATTTAAAATTTTGCTTAGCTTTACAATATTGACCTTCAGTAGAGACTAAAATAGGAGCATGGTCACTCAAAATGATAGATAATATGTAAACATTTGTAGTAGGATCTAAAGCACACCATTCAGCATTTACTAAACATCGGTCAAGGCGCTCATAGATAGGGCAAGAAGAGTAGCGCCGATTGGTCCAAGTATAAGCTGGTCCACTGTAACCAAGATCAAAGAGACATCAATTTTTGATAAGAGCATGAAAAGCACGCATGTGACTAACATTCACAGAGGGAGAACTCTTATCCATATTAAGATCCCCTATGCATACTACAGGCTTTCTGACATTATCATACACAAAAGAAGCCCCTTGTTCCCATATTTGGTTAGTCTGATGATGATAGGGATGGCCATACATATAAGCTAAAGCAAACTCCTCTGTAGTAGCTATATTAACAACATAAGCTAGGATAAGACGAAAAATTAGAAATATGAACAAATAATTGGAGATTATTAGGCCACGTCAGCCAAAGGCCACCTGATTTCCCTCGTGATGGTACCACTTGTAACATCCCTAGCCTTGCTATGCACTTGGACTAGATTTCTTTTAAACTTGAAACGGGGATTGTTCAAACCCTAGCACTAAATCAATCCATCCAGGCTTGAATAAAATATTTTTCAATAAACCCAAAATGTCCCTAAGAAAAGTTCATGATTTCTGGTTAAGCTGAAAACCTCTGCCAAAAATGATGAATATATATTTCTAGGTCATTTTTGGATTAACATAAAAGTATTTGAATTGGAACCGTTTAAATGCTATATATATATATATATATATATTAAATGTTCCAAATATTCTGAAGTTATTTGTGGAGATCTGAAATAATTCAGTTAATCTCCAAAATAATTTTTAGAATTATCTAAAATGATTTAGTTCCTAAACTAAATCAGAACAAAGAAAACAAAATAGAAAAAGAAGAACAGGAAAAGGAAAAGGCTCACCTGGGCCTTACCTCGCGCGGCTAGCTGGACGACCTAGTCCACTGGCCGGAGCGGTTGTCTTCAACCTCTGCCAGTAGGTAGAGCCGTGTCAACGCCTGCGCGCCTGACGTCTCCACCTCCTTCCTGCCTGCCTCACGCCCCCAAGACTCTCTCCCAGCGCCATGGAGACGGCGACGAAACCCCCCTCTCTCTGGAACTCCTCCCCCTTGTCTGCTCTCTCTCCCGCGACCACTTGAGCTTAGCCCGTCGCTGCCGCTTGCTGCCAACGCGCCCACCGAGCTCGCGTGACCTCCTCACTGTATCCCTAGGATCCATTGTGGCTCTGCCCGTCGACGAGAAGAACAAAACAAGCCCGGGAGCCCCTCAGCCTCGCCATTGCCGTCATCCTCGTCCTTGGGAGCCAACCACCACCATCGTCGATTCACCGGCCACAGGACATCCCTGAGCAAGCCGAGCCCCTCTTAGTGATCAGTGTGAGCTTCGCCGTCATTTCCCCTTGACCCCGCAGCCTAGCGCTCACTGTAGCCGCCGTTTTCCATGACACCCGAAGCACGCCGCCGCACAAGCTCGTCGCCGACGAGGCTTTGGTGGCCAATCGGTCCCATTCATATGCCTGCTGGCTTTGCGAGAGACTGCAGAACACGTAGGTGCTACCCGTTGATCTTTCCGTGCATGGTGTCGTCGTTTTCATCGGCGCCCGAACTCCGGCCGCCGCCTAGCTCGCTGCTGCCATCACCACAGACCACTACATCCCCCTCTGCTTGCTCCATCAGATGCGCTGCACTGCCAACTCACTGTAGCCGCAAACCACGCGCGAAGCGGTGCTCTGTAGCGCCATCCCGAGCAACTCCGGCGAGTCCTCGCCGTTCCTGTGGTCGCCGGCGTCAACTGTTGACGTGGCGCTGGTTTAATTAGCGCTAATGACCCTACTAAACACCCCTAGAGCCACTACCATGTAGGCCCCTGTGTCTTTTCAGGTTAATTTAATTTATGTTTAGATTAGTTCATAACCCAGTGGCACCGACACGTCAACATTGACCATGCCGACATGGATGTTGACCAGACCCACCTGTCAATGACACTAACCAGCCCTGTGTCATTGACGTGTGGACCCCAGACGTCAGGTTTGACCTGGACCAGCCCTATTGACATGCTGACGTCATAGTTATGAAATGCTGACGCGGTAAAGAATTTTCTGAATTAAAACCTATTTAGAAAATTCCAGAAATTGTTATGAACTTTAAAAAAATCACATAAATTGATCTACAACTCCAAATGAAAAAAGTTATATATGAAAAATGATCAGAAAAATCCAAGCTATCCATCTGTACTGGTTTCATGCCTCATAAAGAAACTTAACCTTGCTGTTTAGATCAAAACATGATAATGCATTATGAGTTCATAATTTGAATTTGAAACTTGAACCTTTTGTTCAAAATAAGTCAAACCCTTCTCGTCCTAGTTGCATTATCTCAAACCACAACATATTGCCATGTCATGATCATGAATCATATTGTTGCATTGCATTGATTGTGTTCCTTCTCTGTTGCCGATATTTGTCCACTCTCAGTAGATGTGGTTTTGACGATGAGATCGATGACACCGATGAAGAACTATACTATCTTCAGAAGTGCCAGGCAAGCAAAACCCCCTTGTTCATTCTGATACAATCCCACTCTCTCGTTTCTTCTCTCTTTTACTGCATTAGGACAACAACAATTCAACTATTACATGCTGCGGTAGCTGAACCCCTTTCCTCTGCATGACCGGGCATTGCCACAGTAAATATATGAAACCCACTAGCGTGAGTAGGAGTTGTTTGAGCCCTGATGTGCCTACTCATTCATGCTTGTTGTCATGCCTGCTACTGCTTAGAGTTGAGTCAGGTTTGATTCATCGGGGATGAATTGGAATGTGGTGGACATGTCTTACTGATGAGAGCTAAGTGTGTGAACATGATTTGGTAAAGTTAGCGGTGAGAGGCCATGTAGGAGTACATGGTGGGTTGTCTCATTGAAACCGTCCTTAGGAACTGAGTTATGTGTTTGTGATTCATGAACAGCTACTGCCACACGTTGGGCCCTGAAATATGACCCCACTCGACTTATTAACCCCCCTGTCCTCTGTCCAGGAGTTGCAAGTAGTTTTTGGTGTTTGTAGTATGCCGGAGGTCGTGCACAGTGCTGACCCAAGGGGTGGGATGTGATGCGGTAGGCACGCGGCACGGTGTACCAGAACGCCCGTTTCGTGCCTCAGGAACCCTACAAACATCATTCGGGGCCGTAGTGGAAACCTCGGCCAGACTCCCTGTGGAAGGAACCTGAATAGGCGATAAACCTGGACTAGGGACTTGTGTGGTTAGTCAGGTCGTGGTCTACACCCACGTCGGCTTTCGCTTGAAGTCTGCCGAGCACATGTCCCGTGCAAACGCTAAGTGATGGAAACATGTGTGAAGAAGTACACCCCTGCAGGGTTATAAATGATCTATTCGAATAGTTGTGTCCATGGTAAAGGACTTCTGGGTTGCCTATACAGTTCATAGACAAGTTAAAGTGGATACTCTAAAACGCGCAAGATAAGCGTGAATGCTATGGATGGCATTCTCGTAGGGAGACCGGAGCGGATCCATAACGGTGTATTGATATGGTGAATACATGGACTCGTGTGTGCCACCTTAAAAGAGTTACTTGCAGTCGTAGTTCAGGATAGCCACCGAGTCAAAGCTGGCTTACGACAGTTAAACTCCACCACCCCTTTGTTGATACTGATGCATATGTAGCTAGTTCTCATGTAAGTCTTGCTGGGTACATTTGTACTGAAGGAAATATGCCCTAGAGGCAATAATAAAGTTATTATTTATTTCCTTATATCATGATAAATTTTTATTATTCATGCTAGAATTGTATTAACCGGAAACTTAGTACATGTGTGAATACATAGACAAACAGAGTGTCACTAGTATGCCACTACTTGACTAGCTCGTTGAATCAAAGATGGTTAAGTTTCCTAGCCATGGACATGAGTTGTCATTTGATTAACGGGATCACATCATTAGAGAATGATGTGATTGACTTGGCCCATTCCGTTAGCTTAGCACGATGATCATTTAGTTTGTTGCTACTGCTTTCTTCATGACTTATACATGTTCCTCTAACTATGAGATTATGCAACTCCCGAATACCAGAGGAACACTTTGTGTGCTACCAAACATCACAACATAATTGGGTGATTATAAAGGTACTCTACAGGTGTCCACGATGGTACTTGTTGAGTTGGCATAGATCGAGATTAGGATTTGTTACTCCGATTGTCGGAGAGGTATCTCTGGACCCTCTCAGAAATGCACATCACTATAAGCCTTGCAAGCAATGTGAATAATGAGTTAGTTGCAGGACGATGCATTACGAAACGAGTAAAGAGACTTGCTGGTAACGAGATTGAACTAGGTATTGAGATACCGACGATCGAGTCTCGGGCAAGTAACATACCGATGACAAAGGGAACAACGTATACCGTTATGCGGCTTGACCGATAAAGATCTTCGTAGAATACGTAGGAGCCAATATGAGCATCCAGGTTTCACTATTGGTTATTGATCGGAGATGAGTCTCGATCATGTCTACATAGTTCTCGAACCCGTACGGTCCGCACTAGCGTTCGGTGACGATCGGTATTATGAGTTTATGTGTTTTGATGTACCGAAGGTTTTTTGGAGTCCCAGATGAGATCAGGGACATGACGAGGAGTCTCGAAATGTTCGAGATGAAAATATCGATATATTGGAAGGCTATATTCGGACATCGGAAAGGTTCTGAGTGGTTCGGGTATTTATCGGAGTACCGGAGAGTTACGGGATTCGCCGGGTGGTATATGGGCCTTTTTGGGCTTTAGGGGAAAGAGAGAGGGGAGGTTGCGCCGCCCCCTCCTTCCTTCTCTTCTCTTTTCCCTTTCCTTCTCTCCTACTCCTACTACATGGAAGGGGGGAATCCTACTCCCGGTGGCAGTAGGACTCCCCAGGGCACGCCATAGTAGAGGGCCAGCCCTTCCCCTCCTCCACTCCTTTATATACGGGGGAGGGGAGCACCCCATGGACACAGAAGTTGATCATTGATCTTTTAGCCGTGTGCGGTGCCCCCCTCCACCATAATCCACCTCGGTTATATCGTAGCGGTGCTTAGGCGAAGCCCTGTTCCGATAGCATCATCATCACCATCATCACGCCGTCGTGCTGACGAAACTCTCCCTCGAAGCTCTACTGGATTGTGAGTTTGCGGGACGTCACCGAGCTGAACGTGTGCCGATCACGGAGGTGCCGTACCTTCGGTGCTAGATCGGTCGACCGTGAAGACGTACGACTACATCAACCGCGTTGTCATAAAGCTTCCTCTTACGGTCTACGAGGGTACGTAGAGATACTCTCCCCTCTTGTTGCTATGCATCACCATGATGTTGCGTGTGCGTAGGAATTTTTTTGAAATTACTGCGTTCCCCAACAGTGGCATCTGAGCCAGGTTTATGCGTAGATGTTATATGCATGAGTAGAACACAAAGGAGTTGTGGGCGTGGGTATATACATATTGCTTACCTTCACTAGTTGATTCTTGATTCAGCGGCATTGTTGGATGAAGTGTCCCAGACTGACATTACGCGTACGCTTACGCGAGACTGGTTCTATCAACGTGCTTCGCACACAGGTGGCTAGTGGGTGTCTGTTTCTCCAGCTTTAGTTGAATCGGATTCAATGAACATGGTTCTTTCTGAAGATCAAAAAGCAATCACTATACTGCGTTGTGGTTTTTGATGCGTAGGTAAGAGCGGTTCTTGCTCAGCCCGTAGCAGCCACGTAAAACTTGCAACAACAAAGTAGAGGATGTCTAACTTGTTTTTGCAGGGCATGTTGTGATGTGATATGGTCAAGACTTGATGAGATATAAATTGTTGTATGAGATGATCATGTTTTGTTAAAGTTATCGGCAACTGTCAGGAACCTTATGGTTGTCTCTTTATTGCATAAGATGCAAGCACCAAATAATTGCTTTACTTTATTGCTATGCGATAGCAATAGTTGCAAGAGCAATAATTGGCGAGACAACCATGTGATGACATGTTGATAGAGATCAAGATAATGGAGATCATGATGTCATGCCGATGACGATAGAGATCATGACGGTACTTTGGAGATGGAGATCAAAGGTGCAAGATGATCATGGCCATATCATGTCACATATTTTGATTGCATGTGATGTTTATCCTTTATGCATCTTATTTTGCTTAGTTCGACGGTAGCATTATAAGATGATCTCTCACTGAATTTCAAGGTACAAGTGTTCTCCCTGAGTATGCACCGTTGCGGCAGTTCTTTGTGCTAAGACACCACGTGATGATCGGGTGTGATAAGCTCTACGCTCACATACAACGGGTGCAAGCTAGTTTTACACACGCGGAATACTCGGGTTAAACTTGACGAGCCTAGCATATGCAGATATGGCCTCGGAACACTGGAGACCAAAAGGTCGAGCGTGAATCATATAGTAGATATGATCAACATAGTGATGTTCACCATTGAAAACTACTCCATCTCACGTGATGATCGGACATGGTTTAGTTGATTTTGATCACGTGATCACTTAGATGATTAGAGGGATGTCTATCTAAGTGGGAGTTCTTAAGTAAGATGATTAATTGAACTTTAATTTATCATGAACTTAGTCCTGATAGTATTTTCATATCTACGTTGTAGATCAAATGCTTGTGTATAGCTTCCTCGTTTTATTTATGATATGTTCCTAGAGAAAACTATGTTGAAAGTTGATAGTAGCAATGGTGCGGATTGGATCCGTGATTTGAGGATTATCCTCGTTGCTGCATAGAAGAATTATGTCCTTGATGCACCGCAAGGTGACATAACTATTGCAGGAGCAACGACGTTATGAACGTTTGACAAAGCTCGACATGATGACTACTTAATAGTTTAGTGCACCATGCTTTAAGGCTTGGAACCGGGACTTCAAAAATGTTTTTGAACGCCACAGAGCATATAAGATGTTCTAAGAGTTGAAATTGGTATTTCATACTCATGCCTGTGTCGAGAGGTAGGAGACCTCTGACGGTACTTTGCCTACAAGATGGAGGAGAATAGCTCAACCAGTGAGCATGTGCTCATATTGTCTGGGTACTACAATTGCTTGAATCAAGTGGGAGTTAATCTTCTAGATAAGATAGTAATTGACAAAGTTCTCTAGTCACTATCACCAAGTTACTAGAACTTAGTGATGAACTATAATATGCAAGGGATGACGAAAGTAATTCCCAAGCTTTTCGCGATGCTGAAATCGGCGAAGGTAGAAATCAAGAAATAGCATCAAGTGTTGATGGTTAACAAGACCACTAGTTTCAAGAAAAGGGCAAAGGGAAAGAAAGAGGAACTTCAAAGAAGAATAGCAAGCAAGTTGCTGCTCCCATGAAGAAGCCCAAAGCTAGACCCAAGCTTGGAACTGAGTGCTTCTACTGCAAAAGAAATGGTCACTAGAAGTGAAACTGCCCTAGATACTTGGCAGATAAGAAGGATGGCAAAGTGAACAAAAGTATATTTGATATACATGTTACTGATGTGTACTTTACTAGTGTTTATAGCAACACCTTAGTATTTGATACTGGTTCAATTGCTAAGAGTAGTAACTCAAAACAGGAGTTGCAAAATAAACAAAGACTAGTTAAGGAGAGGTGATGACGTGAGTTGGAAGTGATTCCAAGGTTGATAAGATCACCATCGCACACTCCCTTTACCTTCGGGATTAGTGTTGAACCTAAAATAAATGTTATTTGGTGTTTGCGTAGAGCATAATATGATTGAATCATGTTTATTGCAATACGGTTATTCATTTAAGTCAAGGATAATTGTTATTCTGTTTACATGAATAAAACCTTCTGAGGTCATACACCCAAGGTGAATGGTTTATTGAATCTCGATCATAGTGATACACATATTCATAATATTGAAGCCAAAAGATGCAAAGTTAATAATGATAGTGCAACTTATATGTGGCACTGCCATTTAGGTCATATTGGTGTAAAGCGCATGAAGAAAATCCATGCTGATGGGCTTTTGGAATCACTTGATTATGAATCAGTTGATGCTTGCGAACCATGCCTCATGGGAAAGATGACTAAGACTCCGTTCTCCAGAACAATGGAGCGAGCAACTGACTTATTGGAAATAATACATACTGATGTATGGGGTCCGATGAGTGCTGAGGCTCGCGGCGGGTATCGTTATTTCTGACCTTCACAGATGATTTGAGAAGATATGGGTATATCTACTTGACGAAAAATAAGTCTGAAACATTTGAAAAGTTCAAAGAATTTTAGAGTGAAGTGGAAAATCATCGTAACAAGAAAATAAAGTTTCTATGATCTGATCGTGGCAGAGAATATTTGAGTTACGAGTTTGGTCTTCATTTGAAACGATGTGGAATAGTTTCGCAACTCACGCCACCTGGAACACCACAGCGTAATGGTGTGTCCGAACGTCGTAATCGCACTTTACTAGATATGGTGCGATCTATGATGTCTCTTACTAATTTACCGCTATTGTTTTGGGGTTATGCATTAGAGACAACTACATTCACGTTAAATAGGGCACCATCTAAATCCGTTGAGATGACACCGTATGAACTATGGTTTGGCAAGAAACCAAAGCTGTCATTTCTTAAAGTTTGGGGTTGGCGATGCTTATGTGAAAAAGTTTCATCCTGATAAGTTCAAACCCAAATCGAATAAATGTGTCTTCATAGGATACCCAAAGAAGACAGTTGGGTACACCTTCTATCACAGATCCGAAGGCAAGACATTCATTGCTAAGAATGGATCCTTTCTAGAGAAGGAGTTTCTCTCGGAAGAAGTGAGTGGGAGGAAAGTAGAACTTGATGAGGTAACTGTACCTGCTCCCTTATTGGAAAATAGTTCATCACAGAAATCTGTTCCTGTGACTCCTACACCAATTAGTGAGGAAGCTAATGATGATGATCATGTAACTTCAGATCAAGTTACTACCGAACCTCCTAGGTCAACCAGAGTGAGATCCTCACCAGAGTGGTACGGTAATCCTGTTCTAGAGGTCATGTTACTTGACCATGACAAACCTACGAACTATGAGCAAGCGATGATGAGCCCAGATTCCGCAAAATGGCTTGAAGCCATGAAATCTGAGATGGGATCCATGTATGAGAACAAAGTATGGACTTTGGTTGATTTGCCCGATTATCGGCACGCCATAGAGAATAAATGGATCTTCAAGAAGAAGACTCACGCTGACGGTAATGTTACTGTCTACAAAGCTCGACTTGTTGCGAAAGGTTTTTCGACAAGTTCAAGGAGTTGACTACGATGAGACCTTCTCACCCGTAGCGATGCTTAAGTCCGTCCGAATCATGTTAGCAATTGCCGCATTTTATGATTATGAAATTTGGCAAATGGATGTCAAAACTGCATTCCTTAATGGATATCTTCAAGAAGAGTTGTATATGATGCAACCAGAAGGTTTTGTCAATCCAAAAGGTGCTAACAAAGTGTGCAAGCTCCAGCGATCCATTTATGGACTGGTGCAAGCATCTCAGAGTTGGAATATACGCTTTGATGAGTTGATAAAAGCATATAGTTTTATACAGACTTTTGGAGAAGCCTGTATTTACAAGAAAGTGAGTGGGAGCACTACAACATTTCTGATAAGTATATGTGAATGACATATTGTTGGTCGGAAATAATGTAGAATTTTCTGGAAAGCATAAAGGAGTGTTTGAAAGGAGTTTTTCAAAGAAAGACCTCGGTGAAGCTACTTACATATTGAGCATCAAGATCTATAGAGATAGATCAAGACGCTTGATATATTTTCAATGAGTACATACCATGACAAGATTTTGAAGTAGTTCAAAATGGAATAGTCAAAGAAGGAGTTCTTGCCTGTGTTGCAAGGTGTGAAGTTGAGTAAAGACTCAAAACCCGACCACGACAGAAAATAGAAAGAGAATGATAAGTCATTCCCTATGCCTCAGTCATAGGTTCTATAAAGTATGCCATGCTATGTACCAGACCTATTGTGTACCTCACCATAAGTTTGGCAAGAGGGTACAATAGTGATCCAGGAGTGGATCACTGGACAACGGTCAAAAATATCCTTAGTGAAATAAGGAAATGTTTCTCGGTTATGCAGGTGACAAAGAGTTCGTCGTAAAGAGTTACATCCATGCAAGCTTTGACACCGATCTGGATGACTCTAAATCTCGATCTAGATACATATTGAAAGTGGGAGCAATTAGCTACAGTAGCTCCATGCAAAGCACTGTAGACATAGAAAATTTGCAAAATACATATGGATCTGAATGTTGCAGACCCGTAGGCTAAACTTCTCTCACAAGCAAAACATGATCACTCTTTGGATGTTAATCACATAGCAATGTGAACTAGATTATTGACTCTAGTAAACCCTTTGGGTATTAGTCACATGGAGATGTGAACTAATCACATAAAGATGTGAACTAGATTATTGACTCTAGTGCAAGTGGGAGACTGAAGGAAATATGCCCTAGAGGCAATAATAAAGTTGTTATTTATATTTCCTTATATCATGGTAAATGTTTATTATTCATGCTAGAATTGTATTAACCGGAAACTTAGTACATGTGTGAATACATAGACAAATAGAGTGTCACTAGTATGCCTCTACTTGGCTAGCTCATTGAATCAAAGATGGTTAACTTTCCTAGCCATGGACATGAGTTGTCATTTGATTAACATGATCACATCATTAGAGAATGATGTGATTGACTTGACCCATTCCGTTAGCTTAGCACGATGATCGTTTAGTTTGTTGCTACTGCTTTCTTCATGACTTATATATGTTCCTCTGACTATGAGATTATGCAACTCCTGAATACCAAAGGAATACTTTGTGTGCTACCAAATGTCACGACGTAACTGGGTGATTATAAAGGTGCTCTACAGGTGTCTTCGATGGTACTTGTTGAGTTGGCATAGATCGAGATTAGGATTTGTCACTCCGATTGTCGAAGAGGTATCTCTGGGCCCTCTTGGTAATGCAGATCATTATAAGCCTTGCAAGCAATGTGACTAATGAGTTAGTTGAGGGATGATGCATTACGAAACGAGTAAAGAGACTTGCCAGTAACAAGGTTGAACTAGGTATTGAGATACCGACGATCGAATCTCGGGCAAGTAACATACCGATGACAAAGGGAACAACGTATACCGTTATGCGGTTTGACCGATAAAGATCTTCGTAGAATATGTAGGAGCCAATATGAGCATCCAGGTTCCGCTATTGGTTATTGACCGGAGATGAGTCTCGGTCATGTCTGCATAGTTCTCGAACCTATAGGGTCCGCACGCTTAACGTTCGGTGATGATCGATATTATGAGTTTATGTGTTTTGATGTACCGAAGGTTGTTCGGAGTCCCGGATGAGATCAGGGACATGACGAGGAGTCTCTAAATGTTCGAGACATAAAGATCAATATATTGGAAGGCTATATTCGGACATCGGAAAGGTTCTGACTGGTTCGGGTATTTATCGGAGTACCGGAGAGTTACAGGAATTTGCCGGGGAGTATATGGGCCTTTTTGGGCTTTAGGGGAAAGAGAGAGGGGAGGTTGCGCACCCCCCAGGCCTAGTCCGAATTGGACTAGGGGGAGGGGCGGCGCCCCCTCCTTCCTTCTCTTCTCTTTTCCCGTTCTTTCTCTCCTACTCCTACTACATGGAAGGGGGGAATCCTACTCCCAGTGGGAGTAGGACTCCCAGGGCGCGCCATAGTAGAGGGTCGGCCCTCCCCCTCATCCACTCCTTTATATACAGGGGAGGAGGCACCCCATGGACACACAAGTTGATCATTAATCTTTTATCCGTGTGTGGTGCCCCCCTCCACCATAATCCACCTCGGTTATATCGTAGCGGTGCTTAGGCGAACCCCTGTTCCGGTAGCATCATCATCATCATCATCACGCCGTCGTGCTGATGAAACTCTCCCTTGAAGCTCTACTGGATCATGAGTTCACGGGACGTCACCGAGTTGAACGTGTGTAGATCACGGAGGTGCCGTACCTTTGGTGCTAGATCGGTCAATCGTGAAGACGTACGACTACATCAACCGCGTTGTCATAACCCTTCCGCTTACGGTCTACGAGGGTACGTAGACGATACTCTCCCCTCTCGTTGCTATGCATCACCATGATCTTGCGTGTGCGTAGGATTTTTTTTGAAATTACTGCATTTCCCAACATGTACTTACGTTTGCTTAATTTATGTTTTGTAGAGAGACTTCAGTCTCACTAGTACTTCCGCATGGACTCCGATGTTTAGCTTGCTACCTCAGCTACGATCTTGTACCCTTTGGAGAGTCTTGTAGATAGATAGGCTTACTAGCTCTCTCTCTTTTCATATGTCTATACTCATACATGTTTATGCTTCCGCCTGTCCTTGTTGCTTGTATGACTTGAATGCTGGGTCATCAGACCCATGTTTGTAATATCTGGCTCCTCGGAGCCTAATGAATAAATACTTTGAGTCATAGAGTTTTGTTGTGATGCCATGTTGTATTTGTACATATCGAGCATATTGTGTGTATGTTGATGAAATGCTTGGTATGTGTCTACAATCTAGTTGTTTATTCTTGGTAGCCTCTCTTATGGGGAAATGTCTCCTAGTGCTTTCCACTGAGTCATGGTAGCTTGCTACTACTTCGGAACACTTAGGCTGGCCGGCATGTGTCCTTCTTCATTCCTATGCTTGTCCCTTCCGAGAAATGTCACATGTTCTTCCTTTAAGTCCTTGTAGCTCGCTACGACTTGGATTCATACGTTGATGACCGACATGTTCGTTGTTGGGTCATGTATGCATGTCCCTGTAAGTTAGTGCCACTTTGGATTCACGACTAGTCATGTCGGTCCGAGTTCTTTGTCATATGGATGCTAGCGACACTATCATATACGTGAGCCCAAAGGCGCAAACGGTCCCAGGCCAGGTAAGGCGGCACTCATGGGAATACCGTGCGTGAGGCCGCAAAGTGATATGATGTGTTACATGCTAGATCGATGTGACTTAGGATCGGGGTCCTGACAGCTTTGGTATCAGAGCCTGACTGCCTGTAGGTTTACCAAGCCAAACTGGTCGAAGTTGCGTCTAGAAATGCTTTAGTTTTATAAGGGAATTGATTGTGGATGGGAACGTAAGGCTCTTTTTACTCCTTTACCTTATGCCCTTCTGATCCGAGTCATCTTTTCTTTCCTACATGGTTAAGTAACTAGGCTTTCTATTCTTTCTATCAGGATCACGTGTTACTAATCCATAGACTTATAGGATTGATGGATTCAAGTATCGGTTCAGTTTCTACTACTTTCGTATGTTCATAGCTGGCCTCAGAACCTTGATATTGTGATGTTGAGTGGTCATGCCACTATTTTGTATGATGTCTCAAATATTTTTGAGCATTTACAGCCATTGTGTTGTCCGAGTCATCCCAGGTTCCGAAATAGTCTGATGCATTTGCAACTCCCTTCTTTCCGTTATCGATGTTTCTTTGGGCCAGTTTAACCACACTAATCAGTGAGTTGAGGTACTTTGTTGCCTCGACATATATGTTGGAGCTATTATTATAACCCTAGGTGTCTTAGAGGATCACCTAGTAACCTAGCAATGTTTTGTGTTCCTAGTGTGATGATCTTGTCCATCATTCTCGAAAGCATCCCGTGATGCCACTTAGTTAGTAGGCATTCTTTTCCTGGGTTCTTAAACCTGAGATTCGCCCTACTTACTTCATGTTGATAGTGTTTGCTAATTCCTTTAGGATATTAGTAACCTTTGTGATAGTCCTCGAGGTCTGTGGTATTTTCCTCTTCCAAATACCATGAACTACTTGTGGCAGAAGTTCCTCGTTGAACCGAAAGATCACAACCAGAGTGCTCTTGATGAGTTCTTGATTCTATGTTGTGACTCTGCCAGTTCTATCTTTATGCATGGGTTATCTGGAAGAAATATGTTGAACGTGTTTGACATACTAAATCTATGCATCCACAACACAGAAAACCATATGTTCCTTTGAGTTGTCCCTCTTTAGTTGTTTTCTGACCTTTGTCTATCAATTGATAGTCAAGAGTATGCGTGCATTCATTCATTGATGCCTATTATTCTTGTGGTCCGACAAGCCATTCTATTCCGAAATGACTAGGAGAAACAAACTCCAGTACCTCGTCCATCTTTGGGATTGGGTCAAGGCAGTTGTATTCCGCAGATCAAAATGCCAATCTAGCTTTTGTTCTGTTCTACCTTGGAGTGTTTCCTCTTTATGTCAGAAATGTCATGGGAATTGCACCACCTCCTATGAACTCTTGATACAGTGATACTTCTCACCATCATTATTCATCCCTCGGTCTCCGTGTTGGTTGTAATCGGAATGCTGACAACTGAACTGCCATGTGTGAAATCAATACTCCTAGCAACTCCGTTGCTTGGTAGTTAATGGACAACAATCTTATTTTTAGTGTGTTGGTTATTGAATCATCATCCTAAGATTTATTGTGTCACGACAAAAAAAAGACACATCCGTGACATTTTGGGTCGAACGATTTTTTTTTCTGTCATACTTATGACACTTCTATGACGAAAATTGTGACAAAATCCGGTATCATCATAGATGTGGTGGGCTCCTACTTCTATGACAAAAAATCATGACAGAAAATGGGCTTTTCATCCTGGGCGGTCCGGAGACGCAGATGCATGACATTCTTTGGGTCGTCCATGTCGGAAAAAATCATGGTAGAAGCGAGGGCGAGGAAAATATCGGGGTGTTCCCGGTTTCGGTGGGTGGTCGGGGCCGAGCGATGCATGGAGGTTTGCGCGTTTCTCTCATACACGCACGCGTGTGGGTGCGAGGCGTTGGGCTCTAACTGAACCCGAGTGAGGCGTTCGCCTACTGAACCCGAGCGATTGCACTACAGGCTACGCGTTACTGAACCCGAGCGATTGATCATGGCTGTTAACTGAACCCGATCGAGCGATTCCTTCGCTACTGCTACTAACTGAAGCCGGTCGATGCTGCCTCTGGATGAACAGTGAGC